>NC_089141.1:4295778-4596724 GCF_009819655.1 Sylvia atricapilla | reverse complement strand
TGAAGGACTAACTGGAATTTTCACTTGTTTTGGACCTTGTCTGCTTTTTTCCTCTCAGAAGGAATTAGTGCTCAAAATTTTCTTGGGAGGAAGGAAAGGAAAGAAAGCTCTGAAAATCAGCCTCTTAATGCTGGGTAACAGTGGCCTCTGGACATTACCTTCTGGCAGAGTTTCCCTACTGTTCTTTTTTTGTGAAACATATCTCCTGGAGTCTTTTTTTTTAATGTATCGATAGAAGTGTTTTCCAGAACTGCAGGGAATCAAGATAGTTTGCTTTTGCCTGTGCAATAGTTGCTGCTACTCCACAACAGCTGAACTGAGCAGCCAGAGACATTAGGTATAGAAACAGGACATTAAGAAACTGGTTGTGCTTTTCCAAAAGAGATGACTCTCTTTTTTTGACTGAGCAGTACTGATAATCGTGGAAATATGCTCCCATGGAACAGAGACAGGTTGGGGTTCTACTTCTTTATTAACCTGGTTTGATGTGAAAAGGACTCCAAAGAATAAAATCCTTCTCCAGATTGCCCTTATTGATATTCTGTTAAGACAATAAGAGATGCAGAGCGGTTTGTTTAACATCTTTCTACTTTCATGTCTCCCAGGGAGCATGGGTAGATGTAGACACCTGCACTTGGAAAGGGAAGGAGATTGGCTGTCCTCCTTCAGGAGAAGGTATAGAAGAATTCCCTTCAATGATCTGTGTTTGCACTGTGTGCAACTGAAATTGCAGCTCTGCCCTTGAAATGCAGATTAAGCAATGCTGCCAACTTGTATTCTCCTGTCAAATATTTCACTGGCTTGGGAGGCTGTACACAGTTCCCAATGTACATCCTCTGCCAGGGTTACTGCATCTGGGTGCTTGGTTTGGGGTTTGATTTCCTCTTGAGCAGATGATGGAGTTCAGGTACTTGTTTGTCTGGTCCTAAGATAACATGATTTCTGGTATTTGCTCTTTTGAATATTCCAAATTTTTTGTTATTGGTGGGGAATTTGCTAACTGTGAAATAAAGATACTCTTGCATGGGAAGTGTAGGGAATGATATCATCCCACAAATATTATTCTCTTCCTTTCCTGCAGTGCTCTGCCTTTTAGGCAGTCAGCTTGCTCTTTCTGGCCTCTTTCCAAGTAGTTTGCTCTTTTCTTTCCAAACAGCATTTTGACAATGAAGGTGTAGCATGTCTGCTTACATGTTGTATCTCAGGCAATACACTTGTCATTGAGAGAAGTTACCTGGTTTAATACAAATGTGCTTGTCTCTTCCTTTAGAGTTAGGGATTTACATCTCCCAGGCCAGCTAGAGCAGTGGCTGCTGTGGAGACATGACAGCATTTAGAAGCATGATTTGAGACATTCCTAAAGAATGGGAAGGCATTTGGTTATATCAGCCCAGTTCACCACCAACCTGGGGAAGGTGCTTTGAAATTTTTTTACTTTGTCTTTTTTTTTAAATTATTATTATTTTATTTCCCTGTAGTGTATTTTAAAATGGGTCAGTAGATCCTTCAGAAACTTCAAAACGGTGGAATTTACTTTCTCCCCTCTCTCTGGTCTATCTTTTGATTCTGAAGTGGAATTACACTGTAGAAGTGTTTGCCTTCCAGAGGTAGAAGTGCTACCATATTTGATCTCATATTGCCATGTGGTGTATATTTGCAGATCCTGTGGAGTAAAGTGTTGATGTTGGGTGGCAAAAGTGATGTGTTAGGCCTGAGGTCTGTGGTGAAGGTTACAGTGTTATCTGTCATTATAGAATCTACTTGGTACATCCACTATTTTCAAGACTTGTATTAATATAGGTATGCTGGGAAGAAAGACAATGTTGATCTCTTGGTGATGTATCCTATGCAGTGCTTCCAGCAGGATAGAGAATGCCATTTAGCAAAACCTGGGAACAGCTGCTGAGTTGTGGTTGTATGTGAAATTCATTTGTAGCATTCATGGATGGAGGTTTCTTTCGGCTGGCAATAAAATGTTTGTTGATGTGTGTCTTTTTGAAGAGGCACTTTGGATCTTTTTTTTTTTACTTGCTTTCAGACATATTTGTTTTAAGGAGACATAGTTCTCGTGTAGCCAGTTCTGTACAGTTTTAAAGACAGACTTTTTTGGAGAGGAGATTAAGCACTGTCTGAAAACTGAGGGTGTTTTTTTTTAACTACACATTTTAGAAGTAAAAGAACATGTTACAAGTCAACTAAAAATAAGACTCAACTTGAAAAAAGATAAATCAGTGACCAATTGAAGACTTGAATTCTATGGTAGCTAAAACATTTCTGATCAAGACAGAAGTAAAGATAAGAAAAGACTGCTAGGGTTTGTGCCTGTCTCTACAAGGTGTACCAAAGCATTTCCTTTAATGTCAGAAGGAAATTGGGATGTCTTGTTTTGTTGTTCTTTCCCTTTGCCTTTAATGAAGTATCCTTCCTGTACATGCCATAACTGTGCACTAGGCTCCTTGTCAATCTTTAAGAGAAAACCTTAAGCAAGATCTGATGTGTCTGTTTAGCCAGAAAAAGCCCCGCCTTTAAGAAACAGAAAGAACCCCCAAAATTAAATAAAAGGAAAGTAATTTGTCATGGTGTGTGTTCCTCCCACTGCCTTTTTCCTCTCCTTCCATTTGCTAAGTCTATCTGTTTTGAGAAAAAAAAAAATATCTTGCTGAAGGGCTTGCATTACACATGAGCTCTCCCTGTGAATCTGGATGCTGAACTTCATTCTGCCTACCTATCAGCATCCTAACAATACTGCATGCAATTTTTGCCCTCAAATGGAGTGCCTAAAGAAATTGAGGTTGGAGAAGACCCCCAAGATTACTGAGTCTCATTGCTAACCTAGCACAGTGGTGTTCACCACTAAGCCAAATCTCCAAGTGCAACCTCCACATGCCTTTTGACCACTTCTAGGGATGGAAGTTCTGTCTCTTCCCTGGGCAGCTCATTCCAGTATCTGTCTACTCTTTCAGAGAAGAAAATTTTCCATGTATCTGATCTAACCTTCCCCTTGAGGTGTGGTTGGGGGTCTTCTCACAGCTTGGGGCCATCTTCTCACGTGCTGTCACCCGGAAGGAGGGACCAACAGGCACCTCACTACAACCTCCTTTCAGGTGGCTGTAGAGAACAATTCGCTCCCCCCTGAGGAAAGGTTCTCTGGGCTACAGGGAGAGAGTTGATGGTGTAACTTTGCACCCCCTTCTTTAAAGTAAGTTATGTCTTGTAGGGTCGAATTGTCAAGAGATGTGGGAGAAATGGAGTCCTTGACACCACTGATACCTAGTGAAGTCCAATCAAGAGTATTTGGTCTCTTGGTGACTGTTGCTTCTCTCTGACTCAGTCTCCTGTGGCAGGACTCTTGTGACAGTGGCACCTCTCCTCCATGCCCTTGGTCTGTTGAATCCTGAGATCTGCAGGGTTACACAGCTGCTCGGATCAGTAATAAACTCTGGGCTGGCTGAGGTGCAGATGCAGCACAAAGCCTAGAGTGGGAAACCAGGGGCTGGAAACTGATAGGATTGCTCAGCAGTGTAGTGATTTTTAAAAATTACTGTTATTCATAATTGAAACATTTGGTCAATCTTTTTCTTGCTATCCTCAAGTGTATAGCTTTTCAGCTCTTAAGAGACTTAATTTTCACTCAGTTTGTCTGCAGTTATCTTCCTTGGTTTGGATTTATTATAGGATTGACTGAGGAAGCTATATCGATTCAAAGCCACTTTCTGATTTTTTTTTTCAAAGCATTTCCATTGGGAAAAAATTCTACTTGCTTTATCTAACAGCTTAACAAACCAGGCCTTTGCTTCCTTGTTAACAAATACATACATGTATATATATGTATATATATTTGCCTAATTTATGTATGTGTGTATATATATATTTTCTTAATTTACCTCATTATAGAAGAAATAAAAACAGCCTGGAAGGTACTAATAGCTGGCAGCTGGAGATGATAGATTGCTCGAAAGAGCATGAAAAATTACCCTTTGACGACTCCAGAGAAGTAAAAGAGCTGTTTTACCAGTAGTGAAAAAAGCTGTGAATAAAAGACCGCCTAAGGTGGTAGGTACCTATAGCAGTTTTATTCAAGACACAAGTACTGAGGAGTACCCTTGGCTGCAATAGCAGGGCATGAATTTATGATTTCAGGCTATGCATGTAGACAGAGTAAATGGGATTTTTGCCTTGACAGGAGCTGAAGGAGTTCTTTCAAACAGAGTTTGTGAGAGACTCCTGAGGTTTCTGAGGTAGGAAGCTGCCAAGCCTTTGCTTCTCCTGTACTTGAAAGATGGGTGGATGTTTGGAACGTTTACAGTTAATAAACAGATTTACAGATGTTAATTTGTTTTCAGTGATTGAACTGTGTTCTAATGGATGCAGAGGTTTGAATATTAGCCAGCTGCTTGGGCCAAGAGCCACAGACATCAGACTTCTTGGATTATCTGGATGCTGATATGGGACAATCCATGTTTTGAATCAGTTGAGAGGGGAGGCTTGCAGTGGTTTTGGTGGGTGTGATGAGCCCAGAGCAGGCTGTGCCTCCCCAGGTGTGTGCAGTGTGCCGAGGTCCTGTGCTCCATCAGAGCCCTGTGGCATGGTGAGATGGCTCTTGGGGGGACCTTTTTGCTGTGGCCAGTTCCTCGCCTCTCTATGGCAACAAGTGAGACCTGGAGTACAGCTGCAGACAGCTGATAAGTGAGCAGGAGGTGTCCTGGAGCATGAGACTTGGTGAGTTCAATAAGTGCTTTTTCACAGGCAAACAAAGCAAGCTCCTGTTTAAGATTTTGCTAGTCATAACCTTTCTAGTGCTAAACAGGCCATGGCTTTGCTTAACATGTGACACAGCATTAAGTTTTTACAACTTCTTAATGTTGTTCTTTGATGTTTTACCTTTTGATAACATCTTTGAATAATTTTTTAAGAATTCTTTTAGAAGTGTGGAAATGGAGCTTGGAGTGACGGTGAAGCAAAGTTGGACTTTTCTAACTTTAATGGAATAAGCTGCAGTGAGAGACTAAGTCATGGCAGGTCAGAGAAACCAAAGTGAGAAATAGCAAGGGTTTCTCTCAAGGATCAGCAAGTCAAGCCACACTCAGTAGTTTAGGTAGAGAGCTGTTGAATAGCTTAAAAGTATGAGGAGAGCCTCCCCTTGCCTTGGGTCAGAAAAGGGAGTGTGACTTTTGGCTCCCGAGACCCCGATTCTCAGTTGTTCTCTTTGAACCAGAATGTAAGGTAACAAGAAAGAAGGATAGCTGCAATCCACCTTTGTATGCTGGGACAACTGACAGCGCTTAGGTAAAATCTTAGAGCAACATCAGAGTACTCTGCAATTGCACTGTGCTTTGCAATCTATGCCAGCCTTAGAGGGACCGTAGAGCAAGGCCCTTATAGACTGTGTGCTCTCCTGTGCTACTCTGCCTTTTGCCTTCTCCCAGTTCATCCCATTCTCAGGATGGTATTTCTAATGCCTTTGCATCTTCTTTAACTCCAGCCAGATGGAGAAAATGGACTCAACAAGCTCAAGAGCTCTTAAGTTCAAAAGTTTAAGAGCTGTCCATCTCCAAGAGCATAAAATCAAGCAGGACGTGGCAGGAGGGTGAGCAAGGAGCTCAGACAAAACTTGGGCACAAAAAGAAGGGTACAAGGAACAGGAGCAGAGTTAGGTGGCCAAGACAGTAGGTAGAGTAACTGTCCAATCTGCCAAGGATTGGATTAGGAAAACCAAAGTCCGCCTGGAAGTGAGTCTTGTGAGGGGTTGCAAAGAGTGACATAAAAATCTTCTACCAGTACATCAGCTGACAGAAAACAGATCTGGCACTGAACAGCGCAGAGGCTCTGGTAACAAGGGACACTTAAAAGGCTGAAGGTAGTTCAGCTTGATCTTTAATGATAAGATTTATCTTTCAGGAAGACTAGAGGAAAATTCCACAGGTAGGGAGACAGCCTAAGTGGTGGTGGGTCAGGTTAGAGAATGCTTGAACTGGTCATGTACATGGCCTTAGAACAGGATGCCCCATGAGAGGGCTGAGTGATACGACAGCATTTAAAAAGGTCACAGTGATCAAATGTCTGAGGGCATCACACCCTACTAGATGGGCAAGAAGGAAGATCCAGGGAACTATGGACAGATCAGCTTTACCTCCATCCTTGTGGAAGAATGAAATAACTGTTCCCAGAGACTGTTTTTAGGTTTGTGAATGACAAAAGGGTGAACAGAACTAATAAGCATGTATTTATGAAGGGGAAGTGGCAGCCTTTTTTTAAGAAATGAGAGGCCCAGTGGATGAAAGTAGATGTTATTTAATCTGTCTTCAGAAAGATATTTGGCAGCATCCTCATGGAAATGTATGATCATAGAATCATAAGATATCAAAAGTTGGAAGGGCCCTTAAAGATCATTTAGTGATCTTTAAGGGCCCAACCCCCTCTGCCATGGGCAGGAACACTTCCCACTTAAACCAGGTTGCTCAAGGCCTTATCCAACCTGGCCTTGAAATGATGGTACAGGATATACAACTGGACAGAGAGGTGGATTGAAAAACAGCTGAACTGCTGGACTCAGATTGCTGTGGTCAAAGGCCCAAAATGTAGCTAGAAGCCAACTGCTAATGAAGTACTCCAAATGTTAATGCTAGGTCCAAAGCTGTTTATCTTCTTCATTAGTGATCTGGATGATGGGAGAGAGGGCTTGGGCTTTTCCACATTTGGAGGTGATACAAACCTGAGAAGTGTGGCTGATATGCCAGAGGCTTGATTTGTCCCTTGGGGAGACCTGGACAGGCTAGAGGATTGAGCAGAGAGAAAAGATATGAAACAAAGTGAAATGCAAATTTGTTCCTGCAGGCAACCTCATGCCTGAGTACAGAAACTTTTCTTCCACCATGAACATAAGCTCATCTAAATCTGTGCTTAAAGCTTCTCTTTCTCTTCAGCTGCATACTGTGGCAACTTGATTCCTGTTAATAAGGTCTACTAGGCGGTAAGTAAGATTAATATGGAGATACACTTACAGCTATGGAATTGTCTAACTTAGATTGAACTTCCTTTAAAAGGTTTAGTGATCCATAATTGCATTCTTCAGTAATTGTGTTACAGCATATTCTTACATTGATCATTTTAGTTGTGCTTCAATTGTTTTTGAATTGATCCCAAAGAAACTGACTGCTTTTTGGCTACTCATCTTTAGAGTTGAACATGAAATGATCAGACGTGGTTGGTGAAAATATCAGAATAATTTATAATATTCTGGCAAAAAAAAAAAAAAAATCTATAAAGTGAACACTTCCACACTTAAACTTCTTCAAAATTGGAAATCTTGGTCAGTTGTAAAAAACATATGGATCTTTGGGGGGCTGCAAAATTGGAAATATCTCAGGAAAGAAAAATGTGATCTCTGTAAGTATCAAGAGAGTATTGTGCAGGAGAGAAGGTATTGATCCTTAGTTAAGTGAATTTAGCTTCTACCCTTGTTCTATCCTTGTTCTACCTAATTTTACCTGTAGAAAATCCTTGGGATAATCAGTTTTGGGAAGTATTAATAGTATTTTTTTCACTTAAAAATTTAAATATAAATTAAAAAATAGCCACTTCCTCTCTCTCTGATATAATAAGTAAATTGAGTCCTGTGACCAGTGACAGGACCTGAGAGAATGCCTTGAAGTTGTGTCAGGGGAGGTTTAGGTTGGATATTAAAAAATGTCCTTCACCCAGAGGGTGGCTGGGCATTGGAACAGGCTCCCCAGAAAGTGGTCACAACAGCAAGCCTGGCAGAGTTCAAGAAGCTTTTGGACAATTCTCTCAGGCACATGAGAGCCTGGGGTGTTTTGTGCAGGGCCAGGAGTTGGACTTCAAAGATCATTGTGGGTCCCTTCCAACTCAGGATATTCTGGGATATATTGACATGAAAATTTGAAGAGGAAAAAAATTAAATTTCTCATCTTTCTAATTAGTCATTCCTTCTTGCTTTCTGACCCTATCCACACTTATGTTAATAGCAAATAGAGAAAATCTGATATGTGATTCCTTACCCTCCTCTCTCCAAAATTTTTGGAAATTCTTAGCTAGATACAGAAAGCACATAATCATGACAAAGAAATGTTGAGCTTGTGAGAATGGAAAGTGAGTTGCTGGCTGGTAACTCACCAGCTTGCTTTGCTCCCCTTCCCCTTTTCTTGTCTCCTAGGATACCTCTTTTGCTCTGATAATGTGAAATTTCTTGTTATATTTGGAAAAGGAAGGCACAAATGGGGTGCTGATTTGTCTGTATGCTATATATGCAGTGCCACCACTGAAGGCATCAAAACAGTAGGAGTTTAGAAACAAGGCAATTTTGCAGAAATCCTAAAAAAAGGCCTCTTATAATCTTTAGATTTAGTTTGACCTCTCATGCAGGGTAGGCTTATCATGATTTCACAAAATCACCTTTGCTTCACAGCCATGATTTTGGCTTGGGTTAGTGTAGCCTATACCAACCTTAGACATCAGTATTTCCATCAGGGAAAAGACAAAAGATCTGAAGGGAGGAGTAAATGGCCTAATGTCTGATGTGTGTGGTGGTATCTGATGAGGCAGGAGTTGCAGGTTCTGCTGGACACTTGGCTAGTTAGTAAACTTTCCTTAAGGATGGGATGCTGCCTCTTTTCTTGCAATCCTGTGCAGCAGCATTAAATAATAATATAAATTTGGGTCATCAAAGAAACCCACCAGTTAAACCGTAAGTGAAGTCATGAGCTACTGGGAAAGGTCAGGCCAGGTCCTGAGAGGAGCATGACCATCTTGCATATTTTACCTTGCCTTTTGTGTGTAACATTTGACTTGTGTATATATTTTCTAGGGCCTTAATAAGACATTTACCATTCCTCAAAGAAAAGAAAATGTGTGGTGGCTAATCTGATGGAGTTGTGGAAGCTCTGGAAAAAGGTCCAAGGCAAAGTGGAACTTGAGCTATCTGTACTGGACACTCTCGTTATGAGTTTGCTTTACTTCATGAAGCTTTTCCTGTATCTGTGATCAGTTGTGTTCAGATGATTTATGTGGTGTTTCATTATGTACGAGCAGGTGGCTGCAAGTAGATTATTTTTCACTCTGTGCCCATGCTCTGAGTGGTGATGTATGGCTTGCTGTCCACTTGTTGCTTGGGTTTGCTTGGCTTCTCCCTAAAGGGTGAAACAAACAAAAGGTAGGAGATGTATGTTTAAGTGTCTACTCTCATCCCTTGCTGATGCAGCAAGAGGTCTTCAGGTTTTGCTGGCTGTGTGGGACTTGTTCCTCTGTCACTTCTAATATTGTTCTTCACACATAGCTAAGGGCCTAATGTTGCTGACGCAAGTCTACTTGTTTAATTTTATCTGACTGACTGTGCCACTTAGTGTGCTTAGTCGTCTGCTAAAAATCCTTTTGTTAAGACTGAGAGCCAAACACCATACCCAGTATTTGATTCTACCTATTTATGCATGGCTAACATACTTTGCTTTAATGTTTAGCTTGCTGCTACAAAAATAATGAAATATTTATTCAGCTGTTAAGGATCAGAATTTGTATTCTCTCATGATTAAATGATTTGCAAAGGATGTTCCTTAGAGAAGGAGAAGGGCTCTGGCATTCTTCAGCACCACTGTCAGGAGCAGGTAGTACGCTGAGGTGAAACATGTATTGTTATTTTGGCAGGCTAGACCGTTTTGCTCAAAGGCCTCTGAATTTTGACATGCCTTTTGGTGTCACAGGTGACTTACTTTGGTCAGCCTGGCTCTTGATCATCTGTCAAATCCTGTTGTCTCATGCAGTGGCTTATTCTGCTGCCTTTCTTTTTGTGTTAGATTCTGTAGGATTTAAATCAACATGGCTGATATTACAGCGATCTGTAGAGTCCAAAGTGCAGTGTCATATCATTATAAAAATCAATTACAATCCTGATCAGATTCCTAAAACTAACAAGGAGAGATTTTTTTTTTCCTTTCACGCTTTCTGGGATATGTTGTACCTTTCACCTGGGCATTTTAACCCAAATAACTTAATGATGGGTATTCTGAGCATCTCACCTGGGGGATATATTCCTGTACAGATGAAGCCAGCTGAGAAAAATCTTCAATATATTTAGCTTACCATATGTTTTTAGAAAACTCTTCTCCTGGAATGAACATTCTTAAAATAAACCTGCTAACAGGATAGCATCTGTTCATTTAGTTGTCAAGACCTAGAGTGCACTTAGACAAGAGACAGTAAATGCTAGAGAAGAGGGAAGAAGAAAATATAATTAAATGACCTCTGCTTTCCTCCTCAACAGTCATACACCCACACTCCCTAAAGAAGCACCATTTTCTTGATGCTGCATGATTTTCTTATTTCCATTAGATTAAACATTACTGCATGGGTAAGTGAGCCTCAGGCTGAACTTCAGGTTGACGTCTACTTTCTGTATCACTCAACCAAATGGATCTGTTTCTGACAATGAAACCGTTTGCAAAAAACCCCACAAAACCCCCCAGGCATTTTATCAGCTTTCTTTTCTGTCAGTGGCTTTAATATGTTTAGGCCTTGAAACCTGAAAGATGAGTTTTTGTGTTAATTTTCTTTGCCAATTGTGTGAAATGTTACTAAATGTGCAGCTGAACAAGAAGCCTGTGGAGAAAGATCAGATCTTTTTCATATCTTGTCATTTTATGTTTTAATTTTTGTATAAGTATTTTAAATATTCTGCCCAATGATTTTTTATTTTATTTTGCTAAACCACTGTTCTTCATAACTTCCCTGTGGGATGGCTCTTCAGGAACAGGCCATCTTTGTCTGCAATGCAGTCACTGAGGACACAGTGGCACCATCATTTTATTTTTTTTAGCATGAATTTGTGTACAAGCAGAGCATTTTTATCCAAAGGTAGGTTGGTGTCCTTGTCTCTGAAGAATCAATACATCCCAAGGTGCAAAGGAATAGGCAGTGAGCATCATTTTTTAAGGACTGGTGGGTAACATTAGAGATGTGCATAGAGCAAAGCCTCATGTAACAGCTCTTGCAACAGCTTCAATTGAAATTTTTAAAAATTTATTGGATTATGTGCAAGAAGGAGATCTGGGAAGAAATCTCAGAATTTTAGAAAGTTTTTGACTATTACCATCAGATTGCAGTTTGTTTGAAAGCCATGCTCTTTGGCATTGACTCCTCCCTGTTAGTATTTGATCTGCATCTGCAGGGTTTTGCGGGGCAGCTTGTTGATCTTCATTTTAAGGCTGAGGCTAGGTATTTTATTCTGTCTATCAGCAGCAAAATAAGGTACCTGTAGAAGTAGAAGAGTGCAGGTGCTCTTTAGGAGAGCCAGCCAGGCCTCAAGCTCTTCATAATAGAAAGTTCAGTTGTTATGATGCTGTGCATTCAGGTCATTGGGCACAGCCTCTCCTATTTCAGGAGAGAGAAGCCTCTTATTAAGGGTAGGCATTTGAGAAAAAAGAAAAATGGGAAGGAGAAGGGAGCTTGGTACATTCCTATAAGTCATCCTTGGCTTTAAGGGCAGCTCCTGATCATTTGCCTTTCTCAAAATACTGAAAAGCCCATGTCAATTTGCCTAGAGGAAGCAGCTGATATATCCCAGCTTCTTTTCTGAAAGTCTTCCAGACCATAACACATACACCCACAAAAAACCATAATCAGGATGTTCTCTTTATGAAGAATGAAGGTTTCAAGTGCAGGATATGGTGGGTGCCTGCCATAGAAATTGAATGGAATACATATAATGATATTTTTGCATTTTTCAAGCTGTGTGGACTAGGAGGAAAAAATAGGGATGTGAGAACAAGTTGAATTGTGGAAACATAAAGGACCTTTCCCTAGAGATGCTACAGTTAAGGTGGAACATGTACAGCCAGAGAGGTAAGCTAGAGGGACAATGGATTTCTTTTGTGTGCTGTGGGAGTTTGGCACTGTGCAACTGTATTATGTTATTTAAAGTCCTGAGAATGCTAAAAAAGGGGCCTTACTATGCTCCAGGTACTTTTGACATGCATTAGAAATACATGACAAAAATACCCTTAGTGCAGAAGTAAAAATGAATATTTCAAGGAAAATGACAGTAAAATGAATTAAAGGTTGAGAGTTGACATTAATAATGCAGACTGATCTACAGCACCTTCATTTTTCATCTGTAAAATGGAGATAATGGTGCTGACCCAGTTTGTAAATGAGCCCTGAGTTCATCTGATGGAAAGCATCACCAACAGAAGTGGTAATGGTCGAAATTGGTGCTAGAGATGTGGTATAATTGTCTTAAACTAGAATTTTGTGAAGTACTGGGACATCCAGAACAGAAGTTAAAGAAATGCAAATATATTGAAGTGTGCAAATGCTCTCACATCATACAAGAATGCTTCTGCTGAGCAGTGATGCCTTATGGTAACCATGCAATTACAAGCAGTGTGCTTTTTTACAATCATGGATCAAATCAAACTTTGATTTGAGAAGAAACATCCATTTTTTTTACTTGGCTCCTTCTGCTGTCTGTCACTGTCACTCATCAATTCCCTGTTGCAGGCTGTTTCTTGCCACTTTCCTCTTTTGCTACTTCCTACTCCTGAGGTGCTTTAGCCAGCTACATGCCACAGCTGAGCACTTGGCCCTTTCTGCAGTGTTTTGAGCTTGTACACCTGGGCTGCCTCTGTCACCCTTTTCCTTCTGATTGCTACTCTCAGCCCTCCTCTGCCAACTCCACCCAACCTTTTCACTCAGGTTCTGACTCCCTGAGAAAGTCCCTTTGTCCCACTTTTGTTTTGTTTTGTTTTTTTTTTTTTTTTTTTTTTTTTTTTTTGCTTACATATAGTTCTGAGTCCTGCTACTTGTCAGAAGTCTCTGTATCTGAGTTCCTTACCCATCCTTCACCTCCACACACAGCCCTCTCTGCTGACATTCCCACCACCCTCCTGACATGCTAAGTGGTTTTTTTTACCTCTTCATTACATCCTGAACTTAGCATCAGTCTCCAGTCTTGTTCCCAGCACTCTGACCTGGGACCTGCAACTGCCTTTCATTTCACTCTGTCAGTGCTGCCACAGCTGGTTTGCTCTTTGCCCCTTCAGTTTTGCAAAACAATAATAAAGAGAAAAACCTATGCAAATACTGTCCAAATAAACAACTAGGAAATTATAAAAATAGATCATTTCAAACAGTGTAAATTACAAATATTAGACTCTCTAGGAATAGTCACATGTCTAGGACAGGACACTGTACTTTATTTTAGTAAAATATTTTATTGACCTTGCTTATGATTTTCAAAATCAAACCCTTGGCTTCTGATCCTATTCATACATATTTAATTCTGAGTATGCAGTATATTCCTTTGGATTCTGAGATAAGCAGGTGAATAAACCTTTCCAAGATCAGAGAATTGGAAGGCAAAAAGCACAGTGTGAAGCTGTGGCAGAAATCTGGGATGAAATGAATGCAAGTGGGTCTGTGTTAACATGTTTATTTTTAGGTATTCTCCAAGGTCTCTTGCTAGTATTTTATTCTGATGTGTAGAATGTTTATGAAGGAAGTAAAGAAAACACCCTTTTCTTCATAATTTTTAGCTTTTAGGTTTTTTTTAGACTGCAAAAATTTCAAGTGCTAGAGGCTGCACCTGCACTGATGGCTTTTATTGTCTCCTTGTATTTTTGTGCCCGAGACCAGAACAGGAGTGATCTTACATTAACAGAAAGAGGGAGTTGGTAGAAAATTCAGCTAATAATGGAAAGCTGCCTTTCACTGCAGCCATGCAGCAGGCATTCTGTAATAACAAATCCACCAGGCTTTCTCCTTTCATGTTGTTACCAATGTTTGCAGGCTTTTTAGCAGAGCGGATGTTTCTACAAAGGAAAGAAAGAAAGGTTATGTGATTTCTTTTGTCTTATATGCAACTTTGGTAAAATGTAATGTGTAGCTTTTGTAACTTTGAATCTATGGGGATTTGAGGAGTAAGTGTTGCTCTGGTTTTTGATGAAGCTATTTGACAGATTAAGAAATAAAGTGCTAAAGTAATCTTGAGTCTGAAAACAAAGATGGAAATAGAGTAGATGTCATTTTGCAAATGGGGAGTAAAAAGGTTTTTGTGTTTGCCAGCATGCACAGTTTAGAATAATTTCAGTGCATCAGGAAATGAGCTTTAAATTATTCTAAAGCGGTTAGTAAGTGGGAGCAACATAGTTAAATTTATTAAAGCTTTTTTTGGTAAATAATTGATATAATGTTGCAATAAGAGTATGCCATATATTACAAAATGATACATTATGTAAATATATAGAGCTCAATTTTCCTTCTGCCTGATGCTAGATCCCACTTTCTGGGTAATGATTGTAAAGGAGTTCAATCCATTTTTCTTCAAGAGGCACGGGTATTATAAGTGTGGAAAATTAGCAGGTGTGTTATTTAAATTATTTTCCCCTCTCTGTACAAATTCCAGACTAATTTAGATATAAAATAATAATAATAGCAATAATTAAAAACTCAGCCCTAGAGGAAGAGACAGGCCAGCCTGCTTACTACAAGTGACTGGAAGCAAAGATTGGAACTTGAAGTTCTCCCCCAGTGTCACCAGAATGCTGTTCAGAGACCCATTGTTCTGGGCAATTTGCAGCTGTGGAACTTGTGCACTCTTCTATGTCTAATCCAAATGCTGGTTTTAATACAGTCCTGATTATCTCTGACTATGAGCAATAGTATATTTGTGGTTTATTAAGGCAACATTTCCAATAATGGTAAATTAGGCTGTTAATTTCAAATTTGGCAGCAACTATTGACAATTCTTTTGTATTTAATTTAGTACCCTCCTTTGACAGGGCATATCTCCAACCATACCTCAGCAAGACCTCTAATGAAAAGTGAGGATCTCTTCTCTCTTTACTGTTACTGGATTGCAAAATCATCTTCACGTTTACTGTCAGGAATGGGACTTGCAGTGGGTCCATTGTTTGTCCCAGTTAATATACAAGGTGTGAGCACCTTGTATATTAAAGTTTTCCTGGATGATTAGGAAAGATTACAAAATGTTTAAGAAAGGTATGAAGCATAAATACGAAACAGCTATTTTGTGTTCTGGTAGTGACTCATGGTGAGTTGGCCCTGGCTGGATGCCAGGGGCCTGCAAAAGCCACTCTATCGCTCTCCTCCTACATTGGACAAGGAACGGAGAAAATGGAATGGAAGGCTCATGGGTTCAGATAAGGAACAGGGAAAGATCATAAACCAATTACTGTCCCAGGCAAAACAGACGACTTGAATAAATTAGTTTAATTTATTACCAATTAAAATCAGAGGATAATGAGAAATAAGAAATAGATCTTAAAATATCTCCCCCCACCCCCCTTATCCCTCCTTTCCTATTTGGTTTATTTATGTTTTCTCTGCTGGTCCTTCCACACACTCCTCCCCTTCTCTCTAATGTGGGGCCCCTCCCATGGGAGTTTTGGGTATTTTTTGTCTTCTTCCCCTTATAAAATACAGTACCACAAAGGTATCACCACCTCACTAGAATCTCGTGATGCCATCCTTGTATTCGGCTATAAACTTAATCTCAAATATTTTGCCCAATCCATGCAGGAATTCTCACATCAGAATTGTCCAGGACTCTGTGGCGTTGGATCATTACAAGATTATGTCATGATTATGAGTGTTCAGTTCTTTATTTCACAACAGTGTCCCATCTATCTCATGTCTCTGGACTAGAGCCACTGTCAAAGAGACACTTTGATAGATCTATTAGGAATGGCAAGTGAACTTCTACAGCTGACTTCAACCTCTGTACTCTTTCTGGTCTGTATTTGCTTCATCCCTCTGAGTGGTACATATAAAACTATGCAGATGATTAATGGGTAACCTATCTCCTGTAATCCTCAGGTGTTGGCAAGACATTGCCAGAAGCTCTAGAAGGTACACAAAGGGATTAATTTATTATGGTGTTGCAACAATGTTGTGGTTAATACTATGATAACTGTACTTACAGAGAGCAGTACTGCATATATAGCTATCAAAAATCAAGTATTTTTGAAATGTCACATTTTCTAATGAGATGAGGAGTCAGAGGTGCCTCTTTAGCAGGAGACACCAATGTTTAATATTATTGCAAAGAGTGGATAGATAAACATTGCCTTTCACCTTCTGCCTTGCTTTGTGATACAGGGTTTGTCTTGTGGCTATAGTGGTATAAACCCATAGAAATATCACTTGAAGTAAATGGATTTTTTGTTGATGTGTCTCACAGAAAGTTTTTTTTCCTTCTCTCTGGAGTCTTCATCTAAGTCTGCTGGCATTAGTAAAAGAAGACAAATAGGTGCACATCAACAGTATGGAAACATTGCAGCAATTTTAGTAAATGCATCAAGACATTTGTGTTTGTACATCCAACTAAAAACACCCAAAAACATTCACAAAAGGACTGCAGAGGTTAAACGTGAAACAGAACTTGCTGTGTTATCTTCACCTCTTCTGTCATTTGCTCGCTTGTTTAATTTTTCCTCTATTCATTCTAGGTGCAACACTAGATACTGTGACAGCAATTACAGTGTAACCACAGTAGTTGTCTGCTCAGGTTAGATTGATTTGGAGAACTGAAGTAAATTGTGTTCATTGTATTTGTATCACAGGTTAATTCTTCTCAGAGCTATCCCTTTGCTCTGCTGTGATATCCCCCAATGCCCCTTGTCCAAGTCCTCCTCCAACATCTGAACCCTCTAGGTTTGTCACATGGTAATATTTTGCACCAATCCTTTTCTCCTATCTTGCTCTGTCTGGCTCACCACAGTGCCTTTAAACTGGGTGACTGATTCTTTCAGATTTTCTGAATAGCAGGCAGTCAGAAGTGAAGCGCTGTGTATTCTGGTAAAAATCAGGGAAGGGAGCAGGGTGGAGGTGAACACACACTGAGGAAGGGACCCAAAATCTCTCAGTACACACCTGCAACCACTGCTAAGGGATGGAGGCTGTGGCTTGTAGGGTAGTTGGAGGGTGACTGTGAATCACTTGACTGGTGAGCAGGGGGAGAGTGGGAGAGGATGTTCCCAGCCCATCACTGTGTGGAGGATGAATGTCTGGTACTCAAAGTGATGGAGGTAATAAGGAGTAAAAAACTTAGGGGTGATATGCAGCACTTCTTCTGGAGTGCTCATTAAACTTGTTCTTCAGTAGCAGGAAATAAATATCAGTTTTGCAGCACTTGAATTGGGTAGAGTCACCCTTTTAGCTGGGTCTTGTCTGAGGTTTCCAAATCCAGCCTACTGCTTTTAGTCAAAGTCTTTTCTGAGCTTTGTCAGCGCTCTCCTCTTTTTCTTTTTGCTTTCCCTTCCTGCTTTTTCTCTGTCACGTTTCTCCCTGAACTTTTGGTTTCAGTTGCAGTTTCAGTCCTGCTGTCTGACTCCCTGCAGACTTTGAAGTGGGAGGCAGAGTGGAAGGAGTGAGCACACCCTGCAGAGAGGGCTGTGGCAGTGAGGGGATTGTGAGGGAGCTCCTGGAGTAGTGACCCCTGAGGCTCAGCTCTCTGTGACGGCTTGTGAAGACAAAAGGGAAAGATAGAATTAATGGGGCAGGCTGTGAAAGTTTTCTTGCTTGTTTCCAGGGGCTATTCTCCTCCAGTTCAAGCATTATTTGAGCATCCAGGCAGAGCAAGAGTGGCACATTTGAATGTTCAGGAGGCATTAAAACTATTAAGATCATATTTCTGGTTTGGGCTGATAGAAACTTTCCCTCTTCAGCTGTTCTGTCTTCCAGTGGTTTTTTTTTGTCTCTTCTTGCCAGGTACTGGCACTTGTGACTGCTTTCTGGCATTATCACAGTCAGCTTGTCTGCATGGTCTTTTGTCAGGGTTGCCATGGGATGTTGGTTTGCTCAGGAATGGTTCTTCTCTGTTGGTCAAGTACAGTACACATCAGCTTTTATCCCATCTTAATTCACTCTAAGAAAATCTGGTTTCTTGGCAAAAGAGTAGTTTTCAGGATGTTCAATGGTAGGATATCACTTGGAAAGGAGTGGATTAGTGTGCTGAAACTGTGCAGAAATAGAAGGATTCTTTTTTTAAATAATTGGGTATGACAATTTTTTGAGTATGACAGGAATTTTATGGAAGGTTGGAAGGTAAAGCATTTTGAGGTAAGCCTGTGTTCTGTTATTTCCTTCAGCCCTGGAGCCCAAGCAGTCATGGGACACTTCCACTTTCTCCCCTGCTCTTTTTAATTTGTTAGCCCACACTGTGAAGTTTTTTGAATAAACTCCCATAGGAGCTGTAAGAAATGCATGTTTTCTGTTGGCTGGCTTTTCCAGAGCTAGAATTATGCTTGGAGAGAATTGCTTAGGTTATTAAGAGGTGGAAGCCTGGTCATACTGAGAGACAGGCTAAATGGACAAAAATCCTCTACCTACACCTCTGACAACTGATTTCAGGGTAGGGGTTAAAGCAATAACTACACACCACAACACTTTTAATTTATTCTTTAGGAGGTTTTTATTCTTATTTATTTGTTTGTTTGTCTGAATTTGGGGTTTTTCTTTCCATCTCTTTTCCCTACTGCATTATCCAGAAATAAGCTGAACTGCATTTCCACAAGTTACTCTTGTGTGCAGACTCAATGCAGCAGGAGCAATCAGCAGGAAACAGGCTGTAGATGGACTGAGATGTGGAGGCAGGTCAGGCTTAGTGATGGGATGCCAAGTGCTCTGCTACATGAAGCTTGGTGGTTTGTTTGAGGTACTCTCTTCCCTGCTGGTGAGCTGAGCCTGTTTGTACTGATGTTTATCTGTGATAGCCCCATCTGATCTAACTTTGCCCTAGGTAGCAGAGACAGTCTGACAGGTAGATGCATGAGAGAACAGAGGAAACATTTTGAGTATAAACAGCAAGTGAGAGCATAATTCCTTCACTGCATCACTCAGAATCTCTGTTTGTAATATTTCACTTCTAGCAGGTTGTGTGTCATGGCAAGTCTTTGCCTAGAAGCTTAAGCTCACAACTTCAACACATTCACAATTACAACAGAAGTGGAATATTACCCTCACCAGAAATGCTGAAGGAGCAAAAGAAAAATTCCCTATTGGGGTCCATGGCTGTTGCTTTTCTCGGAAGGTGAATGTTAACTAATACTTAGAGGGCAAAATTAATGCAATTGATAAATTCCATTTTAATGCTGTGGGACCAAATTGACCCTCAGGGTTTTAAAGATGGTTCTTAATTATTCCCTCAATGGAGAGGCTGATTTTTATCATTTTGAAAAAGGCTTGTCTTCTCCAAGCCATTGAGCTTATTAAAGACTGCTTAAATAAGCTGTTTGTAATCACTGCTGATTGTTTCCCTTTGTTTATTTAACAGTCTAAATCTATTTATAAATTCAGTTTCAGTTCCCCTGTGACTGTCATTAATGTATTTGCTTATTTTACATCAATTATCACTGTCATGTAACTGAATAAACTAATATGGTCTGCTGCCTTATGATTTCTCAGTGCACATTCATTTTTACTCCCATATCTCTGATTGGACACTTCCAAAACCACATTAACCAAACCTTGTGCCTTGTATTTTCATTTTGTACTGCTTTGCAGGTCTTTGTAGAGATTTTTCAACATGCAAAATCTTTCTCCCTGCTCAAAATCCTTGTACTCGATACCACTTTCCTAACCTTTTTCCATAGTGTTTGTATATATCTTTACAGTAAAATATGGGAGGAAAAAGAAGAGTTTTGCCTATAATATTCCATGTAATTACATCAGAAAGATGGAATCTACTGTTCAGCTTCACAGGCTGCAAGTATTGATATCACTTTCAGGTGCTTTATGCAAGGATTGTTTATACTGGGGAGAAGAGATGCAGAACTTCAGGGATCTTTTGATTATTAGTGTGATAATACATCAAACAAATCCAGACAAATAGAAAAAACAAGAAGTGGTGGATATTTATACCCATTGTGCTAACTATGGCAGACCAGCTCTGGTAGCACCCATTTGGATGATATGTGTTTATCGGTCTTAACAATTAAAAAAGAAAAAAAAAAATCCAGCAGTGAGATAGTTTTTAAAATCTCTGGCGTCTAATGAATTTTTGCAACAATGAAAGCAGCATGTGAAGGGAGGCTGCTATGGGCAGACTCAACAGGAATCAACTGCAAGCTGCTGGTCTCTAGCTCTGAAAAGGGACAGAGAGAGGCTTTTGCTTCTGCATCTGTGAATGTGGGGTCCCCTGAGGCCTCTTCAGGAAATAATAGTGGATTTTCACTTCTTTTTGATACACCATTGTCCTAAGTAACAGCCCTGGCCTGGGAAGTTCCAGTTATCCAATGAAATGCTAATTGTTTGCTGTAAAAATTGGACTAAATCCAAACAAATCTCAAGCATCTTCCTCTCTATCAGCTACATTTCAGGTTACCAGTTTTGTTCCTGAACTGTAGGCTTTTCAGTGGGTGGAAGTATAATACTTAAAAAATATTTAAACTGTCATTTTCTGCCTTAAACATAGGCTCTATATTTTTTCATGTAAAGTTTCTACATGCCTGCTGAGATGAGCTGAAAATCCCTTCTGTTGAAGAGAATTGACACCCAGATTTCAGAAGAGCTGCAAGTAATATTAGACATAAACCTATACTAGGATCATGTGGAGAAAAAAAAAAAAAAAAGAGTTATTACATAAAGACTAAAAACCTTGTAAAAGATGTCTTCCAAAAATCCTGGAAAAGCTTTTGCTGCTGAAGACCATCTCTATCTGTAGCCATCTCTATCTGTAGCTGTGGTGACCTACCCAAATTATGGTCATGCTTGCAGCAGAAAACCTTCCATGAAGTCAAGAGTCACAAGGATATATTGGTTTATTAGCCAATGACCATAGCTCTGCTCTTTGCCTGGGACTTATGAAGTTCCTCAACATCATGTTGTTTCTGTTTCTCCTGGTGCTGTAAAGTTGTACTGCAAAAGAAGTGCTTCCTGAGCATTCTCTTAGATGTGCAATACAAGAATAAGAGACATCCTCAGTTACAAAACAAAAGTTGAGTGGTTCAGGGCTTGCCCTCCAGCATGTATGGATTTGTTGATTAAGAAAATACCTTGAAAGTGTCTACTGCTCAGCCCTTTTGATCTTTTCTGCCCTCTCACTTCCTCTTGACTGTTTTTTTATTTCCCTGGTGCTTTTAGGAACTCTTTGAGTTTTCATATTCAAACAGCTGAGGGGCGTACCATCTGTCTAGCAGGCACATAAGTGCCCTGAAGATGGTCTGGTTCAGCAAGTGTATAATATAATACAAGCCTTTCTTTTGTGACGAGAGCCAGGATTCTGAATAGAATTGGGAAATCGACATCTTCCTTTTACAGTGAAAAGCAAAAGCCCAATTATGAGTAGTGTGTGAAGAAATTCGTGCTGGGCTAGACCTCTGGGCCACCTCACACAGTGCTTCAGGTCCATTTTTAGAGGTATTTGTCTGTGTAGTGCCCAAGACCTTCAACATAATCAATTTTTGTTTTCTTTGGTGATCCTCTCTCATCTTAACGAAACTACTCTCACTGATTGATATGCTTTTAATGATTGCTCTCACCATATACTCCATACTATGGTGATTTACAGTCTTTAAGATCTTTTTATTTGACAGCTCCTTCCTACTCATTTTATTGTCTCTTTGTGGCAGATACTGCAGTGATACTGTAGTGCTGACAAAATGGGAATTATAAGGAAGCACTTACCAACCCTGGCCAATCTAATGAAGCTGTGGGAGGGAGAGGGGAAGAAAGACAACGTGAGTGTTTAAAGCCACTTTATGTTTAGCTCATCCATCTGAGCAATCAGTGTTTGTATTGAATAACCTTGTGCATAATTCAAGAAAAAAAACAACAGCAAACAGACCCAAAGCATAAAACAAATTTTCTTGAAAGATATTGGTCTGATCATTTAGTGAGAAAATGGCACTTGTTGTAGGGCGTCTCACAAAGAATTTCATGAGATGGAGACCCTTTTTATTTTAAAAAATATATTTTTCTTTCAGTGGGATGATATTCTCTATAGCCAAAATGGTGGCAAAGATATCCAGAGAGCAGAAATGGAGCTCTGGGGATTTTTGCAATTGTGTGTCAATCTGTGAAAACAGAAATGTGAAACAGAAAGAAAAGTTTCCTGAAATCTAAACGTAGTCCTTTTCCAAACCAATAAATTGTATTGCTTTTTCCTCTTACCTGTGAAATGATTATTTCTCATTTTTGTCATTCCAGTTCTATTTCACTTCATAGAGAGCAACCCTCTAAGAATTTAGGGATGCTGACCAATTGAACAACCCCTGTAAAAATACCCAAGTCATTTAAGTGAGCAGGATTTGTATCTCCCTTCACCTTAACTGTTTCCCATTTCCCACAAGACACCCTGTCACTGAGCTACTTAAGCCATATGAACAGCACAGCAGCAACACAAGCAAATCAAGGCTTGTTTTATAGCATTTTACTGTGTCTTTATAGTCTCACAGTATTGTTGGTGCTATTGTTTCTGAACTGGAGCTGGAGAAAATCTATTTGAAGCAAGCAACTCAATGAATACGGTGCTTTTATTCTGATAATGAATTATCTGTGTAGCAACTCACATGAACAGAAGCCTTTGTTGCTAGAAAATTATCATGAGAATAGTTTAGACAGAACGTGTTTTGGCTGACTGTCTGTCTGGGTGCATGCAGATATCTAATAACTATTATGTTAGTTATTTCCTACACCCCACTTGCTATTTGTTCCCTGGGAATGATGTCCTGTGTCAGGTGGTATTTTTTTTTTCCTGTTCCCAAACCCACAAAGGAGTTATCAAATTCTTGGGAAACACATGTTCCTTCTACACATTTGACTGTTCAGACAAAGAAACATGTACCTGTATTATAGTATATGTGTCAAATGGGTCAACAAAATGGAGAAGCAATCAAGAAAAATTTACATTTGGATGATGGTTTACAAGTAACTATTTCACATTATTTGCCCAGCTCACGCATGAACAAAACTGATTTAAGTACTTTTCCTTGTTCACAGATGGCACATAAATAGTAACCACAAAACTACTGTGCTCTCAACATAGCTGGATGTTTCTTTTAAAAGAAAGTCTCTCTGCATTTTTATAGCAGTTTATCTATATTAGCTACTTCTATCTCCTCTATTACCATAGCTTTTGAACATCTCATAATCCTTAATGTATTTATCCTCATAATATCTCTCAAAAAATTGGAGGTACTATTATTTCTTCTTATGAGTCTCTTATTTACAGTTTTATTCCTTTTATTTTCTATTCCAAGATTGGAGATAAACAGGCTTGAAAAAGTAAAACTTGTGATACACACCACCTTGATCTCCCCTCCCAAGTCACCCTTAATAATTACAGTCACCACCCCACAACCAGGCTGTCTGTGAAGAAATTCCCTAATGTGTTCTGGGCAAAACGAATGGAGGAATCAAACAAATTCAGTGTAATTCTCTAAAATAATCTGACTTTTCTTGACTGACATCGTGGCTTTTGCTGCCATGTGAGCAGCTGAGATGGAAGATGTGAGGTGACAGTGTCTGGAGAAGAGGATGTGGGAGAGGATGAAAATCCCAGAAGGAGGAGATGGATGCCAGCCCTGGAGGGTGCACTGTAGTAGAGCCACTCTGGTCGTGAAAAGGAGAATTCAGTTCATGTGCCTTAGCCGGGTGTTGTCACCATTTCCCTTGTGCCAACGCTGCCTGATGACACGCTTGCCTAAAGGTCCCTAAACCAGGGGACAATTAACACTGCAACAAAGCTTTGAGCAGTTTTCAGCAGGGGTTTTTTCCTTCCCCACCTTCCAGCGCTCTGTGCTGGAGCAAGAAATTGAACAAAAATGTGCCACAGGTGGTTGCTGCTGAAGAAGGTCAGAATGTCCCCTATCTCAGAAGAGAAAGTGTTGGGAAACTTCACCCTTGACAGATTGTTTCAGCCACACTGCAAGGCTGCATGTGAAATGACTGGCCAGAGTTATGCAAAGTCTGTAGGAGAACAGAGACTCCTGCCCATGTTTTCCAGGTCCCTGGCCGCAGGCCGTCTTTGTCCATCTGTGAGCTATTTCACTTTTGGTCTCATGTACTTGTTCCTGGTTTTCTGTTATCTAAGCCTAAACATGATGGTTACAGATTTTAAAAACAGTATTTCACGTGGGGCCTGGTTAACTAAGGGATTTATAGTGTCAAATAGTCTCATGCTTATTATTCATATTATCTCTTGTTTATTAAGTAGGATTTCCATGTTTGGTGGTTTGTTTTGCTTTTGCAGTGGGATGCATTGCTAATTTTAATGCTGGCCTTCAGATTTTGTTGAAGCTACATGTGTCTTTCTACTAGGCATAAATGGTCTGTGTCCTGGCTTTCACATTTTCTAAGTTACTTTTTATTAACAATTACCTATTATAGCAGTTCTAATTTCAGAAATTGCTTTTGTAAAAAAATGTAAATGGTCTTTATATATTGCTTTATTTTTCTCTATTCTAGAGGAAGTGTAAGTAACTGAAATGAAGATATGTGGGTTGTTTATATTGATTGTGTGAAAATGAAAACAAAACAACCTATTGAAGTGAAAACTTTTGGTGTATCATGACATATTTTTGTAGTTGTCATCCAGCACCCACACACTGTATTCCTTCATGTTCATGAGAAATTTTGAAATTTTACCAAAATATTTATAATGAAAAAATATCAGACATGGTAAAGTTTGTTAAGTGATGGAAAATCTAGCTCTGATAAGTTCTCCACATTGATGCTCTGAAAACTGTGAAAGAAAAATCAATCTGTTTTTTACAGATTTGACAATAGTTCAGGTATAAGTTTTGGAAGCAATTTAGAACAAAGCTATGCTTCTCTGTCCCTTAACAAGTGGAAAACATTTCTAATAGTGTTTTAAAACAAACTGTCCATAAAATAAAAAGGACAAAGCAATAAACAGGAGAGGGCAAGTGTAATATTAGCTGTAAGGAGCAGGATGAGAAAGTTTTAAAAATAGAATCAGAAAGAATAGAAGAGCATATCAAAAAAGCATATTTGACTACTGTTGTGCTAATATACCCTTCTGTTTTAAGCTGTAATAGGCAGATTTTATTGCAGAGTATATAAAAAGGGTTCTCTGAAGTTCCTAGGCTTCATTTTTCTCTGGCTTGGAAAAGTAATTGCAGAGATACAGGGCCGAGTGTCCCTAGGAAGTCATCTAGATTACTTTCAGTGCTTTAGTCTCCTAAACTCCTTGGTAGTTTTTATGAGAATGGGCCGTTTTGGGGTTTTTTGGTCATGTCAGTTATTCCCACACTAAATATACACTATAGAAGTCTTCCTTGCATCATTTCTAAGCCTTTCTTGTAGACTTTTGCTGATGATTCTAGTTCTGAACAGCATTCAGGGTCTCCAAAACCTGTTTTGCACTTTGGACTTTAAGAAACTCTTTCCCTATGATGTTGATGATGTTTCCCTATGGTGGGATGTAGCAAATCACAGAGACATTATAGAAGAGGAAGATGATTTTCTTTTAAAACAAAACTGATTTCAATTGTTTGTTCTGCATTTAAGTACTTGTAGTGAAGTATGTAGGAGAGTATGAGACAGAGTAGTTCAGCTGCCTGGCCCCAGGAGCAGGATGCAAATGTATCCAATTCCTGTGCAGGATTTTGTGCATTAATAATTAATACAGGGGAAGCCAGCTACTGGACCAGCACCTCCAGGCTGCTGGTCTTGTGATGGCTTTTTTCTTCCACTTAGGAGCTTGTAGTTGATAAGCCTGTGGGAGACAGAAAGTCTCTCCTTCCCATGCCACCTTTGTGGTTCTTTTGGGTTTATTGCCTGCCCTCTGTCTTGCAGTGTGAGTGTCTGGGGAAGCTGCACAGAGATGTGCAGCTAATCTAAGACTAACTAGCTAATCTGAGAGTTACCAGCATTTGTCCTTCACAGAGCCCTGCTCCTCCCCCTCTTCATTCTCCATGCTAATCAATCCTGAATTTTCTCTGCAGAAATTCCTGGGCAAATGGTGGCAGCTGTGGGTGAGTATGGCTGTGTATTATTCTCCAGGCTTTTAAATCTCTCTTCCTTTCTTGGTCTCCCTATTCGTAGTGAGAAGCATGAAATGAAAAACATATTGACAGAACATTCTTGAATATTGGAAAAATAAAGTAAAATCACATTTTGAGCAAACTAGTAGGTAGCATCTTTCTGCACCCAAACTTTTTTATAACTTAACTGATAAAAATCTGCTGCTGTTTTTAGGAGAATTCTTTTGGGCATTATGTATTACATTGCTGAAAGAGCTGTTGAAATCAAGTTTTATGCTAAGGCCATTTTGTTTGGTGATTGTTTGGTACAATAGTGAAAGAAAAAGATATTTGTTTTATTGCTACCCTCTGTGAAGCCATGTCTCCTTCCATTGTTGTTATTGATTTCAAAGATTTCAAACCAGAAGGGATCCTTATTGTCATCAAGGCTGACACCTGCATATAAAAAAAAAGTGCAGTTTATCCAGTAGCTCTTGTATCAGTCCTTTAATTTCTGCAGAGCTAAAGCATAAAAAGATACTGCAGAGAAGTCAAGATCTCCAGCCAGCAGCTCTCCTGTTTACTTTGTTGTTTAGTTTACAGCTTAAATTAGAAGTTACTTGAAAGTTCTTTACTACAGAGTATTGCTTCACTAAATGTGAAATGCTTTAATGGTCCAGATCTGGTTTTAAATACATCATTAAGAGGGTAAAAACCAGGAGAAACAGCTTCTGATTCATCTGCCTACTGATAAAGTGCCCACCAATGCATACAGAGCTGAAGGAAGTGCACTCCCTTCTGCAAAGCCATTGTATGAAGTTTCATTGTTGGTGGGCTCATAAGAAATGCTATTATACCTCATGTCAAGTAAGAGGTGTTCAGGCCCTTATTTGCTGTTCATATATGGCATTAGTATCTAGAAAAGAAATTTTCAATTAAATGTGACATTGACTTGGATAGAAGCATGATACAAATGTAGGTATATTTTGTTGATATGTATTATATGAGCTCTGTAATATACAGCTAATACTTTTTTTATTTTCCATAGTTTAAACTGTTTTAGCATCTGGAGTTATGTTGGCTTTATATGAAGCAGTCTGTTGTAAAAATTAGCAAGAATAAAATTAATGTCAAAATCAATGTCAAAATTCTCCACAGGGTAAAATATATACACATATGTGCCTGTATATATACACAAAAAAATTTCAATAGCCATTACTTTTCCTAACAATCTACATCTAGTTTCCACTCTAAATTGCTTCAATATATGAACAAAATTATTGTTCAATTACAATATTCAATTTTATGCTACTAAAAATTATGTGAAATAGTGAAAATATAAATCAAAATATCAGTAGTATTTAGGGGAGTTGTGCTTATATAGAGTCTTCCTGCTTTAGTTGCAACCATGAGATCTGGAATTATAATCCTATCTTAATGAAACCAGCAAGATGAAATACTGTAAGAACATGAGTTTTCAGAGGCTACCTATCAAATATTCCGAGGTTAAATAATGGTAGGAAAATGGCAATATCTTAACATAATAGAGTGTTTTAACAGTTGGAGAAATGTGTAAATTGTGATTTGGGATTTCTTTCTATCTATTCTTTGCCTTTGGTGCCCTGGCAGTCTTTTTTTAAAAAGTAAAAGCCAGATTCTGCAAGTCCTTGTGTAGTTGAATTGGGTCATAAACTTTGTACCACTTAAATTGTTCCAGTGTATGCTGGTTTTGACTGGGATAGAATCAATTTTCCTTACAATAACTAGCATGGGGCTGTGTCTTGGGTTTGTGCCAAAAACAGTGTTGATAACACAGGGTTGTTTTAGCTACTGCTGTGAAGTCCCTGCACAGAGCCAAGGGCTTTTCTGCTTCTCACCCCAGTGAGTGGCTGGGGTGCACAGGGGGCTGGCAGAGGACACAGCCAGGACAGTCGACCCCAAGTGACAACAGGGATATCCCAGCTTTATATGGAGTCATGTTCTGTATGTAAAGCTGGGGAAGAAGTTAATGCTCAGAATGATACCATCTGTGTTCCCAAGTCATGATTACAACTGATAGAGCCCTGCTTTGCTGGGAGTGGCTGTACTCATGCCTATCCACAGGAAGCAGTGAATGAATTTCTTGTTTTGCTTTGCTTGAGTACCCAGGTTTTGCTTTACCCTATTAAATTGTCTTTACCCACAACTTCTCTTACCTTTACTCTTCCATTTTTTTTGCTCATCCCAACTGGAAGAGAGTAAATGAAAGGCTGTGTGGTGCTTGGTTGCTGGCTGAAGCTAAGCCATGGCAATGTTGAGAAGCTTTGCTAGATTGGCATCTATAATTGTTCTTCACTTTTCCAAAATGTTATTCATGGCAGAGAAGAAAAATATGCGCTTTTTCTTGTGAACTAAATCTTGCTGAAGATGTCAACAAGTATGATTATCCAGATTATTAGCTTTCCCTCCTAATCCATTTTTGTGGTGTGGGAAAAAAATAATGAAAAAGACCCACCTGATGAGGTGTCTATTAAAATACTGGTTTGATTTTGTGTAAAATTTATCTTGGAAGGTGCCATGGATCTGCAACCTAACCAAGACAAGTACAGAACTGCTTGGTGCTGCCCAAGGGCATGTGGATGTTGTTAAATAAATCAACTCCTATTAAGTGCCTCTGTCCCAAGCACTGCAAAGTGAACCAAAGGAGAAGATGGGTTTGTAACTTTACCAGGAGGACACTGCTTTGCTTGTCCTCCATTTGCCACTCTGATGTTAATCTACCATAGTCATACACATGCTTCAATTTTTACTGCAAGTGAGTGGGATGGAGTAAGGAGAAGAAGGAGAATTTGAGTATGGAGAGGAGGAGTATACAGATTGCTTTTAAATGCTGTGGTTTATGAGGCATATTGACCAGCAGCACTGTGATATTCTGGGCTCTCCTCCTGAAGAATGAGGAGGTTATGACTGTGTCTTTTTCCTCAATTTTATTTTTTTTCCTTCTCCTGGCTCAATTCTTACCATTTTCCCAGACATCTGTTTATGTGGTAAGGTCTTCAGGGACAACAATCTTCTTCTCTTGGCATTATATGTGGTGCCTCAGGGGCTTCTGAATAAAGTTGGACTCTCTTAATAACATTAACTGACTTTCTACTTCGAGACAGTTTTACTTTTAATCCTCAGAGTGGAGCTGTCCCTTGATGTTTTACAACAGAAATATAGTAGCACAGATAGAAAACTTTTTAATTTGACAAAAAATAGAAATTAATGCGTGTGCGCAGTATGACCAAGTTCAGATCCCTAAAGTCAGACTAACTCTATTTTTAACTACGCAAAGTAGAACTATGTTAACATATGCCGGGAGTGGGTTTTTTGTCTTTAATATCACAAACATTAGACACAAATCTTCACAGAGTTCACTTTAATTCAGACTTTTCCCATCTGTCATGGAGCTGCAAAATTAGGACGCATCCCATCCGTGGCTTAGTGGGGAGCAGAAGGGAAGTAGAAGCCTGTGCTCTGCATGAAGGTTTTCTGCAGATGGTTTGCAACCAAAACAACACTGAGGACAGGTTCTGCAGGGTGTTTATATTCTCTGGTATGTTTGCCTTAGACTGCCTTCAGCTTTGGCCTGTGCACAGAATGGCCATTCAAAGACGCAGAACACTGAGTGTGATGCTGGTGTGCATCTGCCACCCAAATTTTGTTTGGAAGTGATCTTGCTGTGGGGCTGCTGAATGATGCAGACCAAAGTGGAGATAAGAGCTGCTTTGAAAGCACCCTCTCTTCTGAACTTAAAAAAAACAAAAACAACAAAACAAAACACAAAACAACCCAAAATATAAGGGTAGGGTAAGTGTAGAAGAAAAGAAATCCTTACTTTCTTGGCTAAGAGGTCCTACGTGCTTAGCAACTTCTGAAAAATGAGATAGCTCTTGGTTTCAGTGCCTTAATGTGGATTACTGCCCAAATTCTTCTGTGCAGCTTGATTTCAGGAGGAAGACATGAGACCAGGTGAGAGAAGCATTAAACCGGTTTATTTTGTGATACTCAAGCATTGTCAGTTTTCCCTTTTTTTTTGCTCCTCAGAAAAAAGGCATGCTATCCCCAAAAAACTGTGAATAAGCAGCTTTAGACTGAGAAGGGAGATGGAGCCAGTTGTTCCCAGGAGTTTGGTGTCTTTTCAGTGCCCCTAGTTCTTGTTTTTCTGTGGATCTTTTTTGTTATGTGGTGTGCTACTGTTTCACAATGGGTTAGGCATTATTTTGTGCATATTTTTTATAGTTGTGCATTTCTCAGCTTGCCAAACTGTTTGGGATCCATCTGATTCTTACACAAATTTCCACTTGCACTGTTGGAAAGAGAGTGCAGGTGGCTGATGAATTAGAAAATTGCCATACACCCATTTTGCCCTTCAATCTAAAGCCACTCTGTTACATGCTCTAAAACAACATAAAATGAGCTGGTGTGGAGTGAATTTGAGGAAGCATATATTCTTCCTATGTGGAGTCTGAAAATCAAATATTTAATCAATGGAAACAAGTTTTCTACTCTGGAAGTATTGACATTCTCAGTTATGGTGTCTCAGTTATAGAGTCAGATATAGAAACATCAAAGCTTTCTGCATGGAAGCATCAGCCAGCCCTTGAAACATATGGTGGAATATTTTTGTGGTGCTGCTGCTGCTTCACTGTGGTGTATTGGATTTGCACTGGCATCATTTTCTTCCATTAGTTAGGCTTACCCTTCTTCACCTTTCCAATTTATTGGAATTTAATTGTTCATTGTCAGCTGACTCAGGAATGCAGAGCCATACTCTGTAGCCAACAAAAGGCCTGAAGTTAGTGAATTTAAATGCATGAAGTAAAATAAATTAGAACTAGTATGCTAATGTTGATAACTTCTAGTGCAAAACTCTTATTACATCTGTCCTGGAGATTTTAATTTTATTTTTAGATGTACTTCTTGCACATCACATTGTATATATGCATGATATCACAACTCTTTTTCCTTACAGAGGCCTAACGGGAAAACATGAGGATTTGTAAAAACAAAAGCTTTGCGTTCACTGAAATGGAATTTATACAATTTCATCTTCTAATCAAGACTTCTGCTGAAATTCTCATAAACAGTAAGAGGCAAAAAATGGAAAAAACATGTTGAGATGTGGCTGAGAGAAAACCTCTTTATTTCCTTAGAATAGATTTTTTTTTCTCTCTCCTTTCCCACTTGTACTGGCAAAATATACAGCTAATAGTAGTGTTTACAGGCAAACCGTCCACAAGCCCACATCTGTTGAGCCTTATGGGAAAAAAGAGTCTCAGACCTGTGTGTGCTTTCACTACATCTATTCACTTTTTGGGGAGAGAGGGAAGGATTGGGGATTGAGAAGCCCAGTTACCTACAGAGACGTCATCTGAATTTATTGATCTCTCCTTGGCTCAGATTGTTATTGATGCAGTTCCCAGTGCTGCTGTTGACCTTAAGGGAACAGGACAAGCACCTTACTGGATTGTCTTCTGCTCTCCTCATCCCCCAATATCTGTGGTGATCAGTTATTGAAATTTCAATTTGTTTTGAAAGGACTGGAGAAGGAGACTGCAGTGGCACACCTTCTATGGAAGGAGTAATAAGATTTTTGGGAAAGGTGGTCTAAGAAGGGCTGAAAGACTACATTGGCATTCTCTTTTGCCCTTGTAAGACTAAAATGGCATGCTGAGAGTTGGCACCCTTGAGGTCTTGGTATTCTCTTCAAGTGCTGTATGGGTCTCTGTTGGACATCTTATTCAGCCCAGAGAGCAGATTTTGGGGTGGATCATCAATAACAACACTGAACAGGATTGGGCTCAATACTGAGCTTGGGGAATCACCACTTGTGTGCAAACACAGCAGCCCTGGGACAGATAGATATGTCCATGGCTTTTGGGCCACATTGTGGCTTTCTGAAGACACTCAATCCTTTGTGATCCTGGTGGATCTCTTGTGAGCCTTCATTTAATCTTCTACCTTGGCAGACCTACGCTGGCATGATTTTGGTATCAAGAAATATAACCTTTCTTTATTTTGTAAATAACTGTTGAGCACTTATGGGAGGAGGGAAAAAAAGCTTGGCCCTTGATGGAGACGTCCTGGCATCTTTGTTCAGCCCCATTCCATCCCCATTTCTTTCCAACATCACACCAGCTCCTCTGTCTACTCTCCCAAGTTCTGGAAACTGAGGAGGGAAGATGAGATGGAAAATGATAGCTGGAGTAGCATTGAGTGGTCCTAAAAATGAAGTCTGTGTGTTTTGCCAGCACCTCACTTGAATTTTATCTCTGATTAAATGGCTGGATGTCGTGAGGTCATTCCACATTCCACTGTTCCATCGTTTCTGAGGCTTGTTCAGTAGTTTGAGTTCCCACCTACAAAGAACTGGCCAGTTTCTGTGGGAAAATGTTGTCTCATCATAGTTCACATAAGAAAACAAAATAACTGATGTTGATTAAGTATGAATATATGCAGATAGCAGAAAGAACCTTTTATGAATGACATAGGATGGAGTAGCCAGAAGTGGTACACCAGCCATTCTTCTGTTAGCTTTCCATGTTAGCCAGGGGAGCAACATACTCTTCTGTGTCTGTTAGAGAGAAACAAAGTAATGGAGAGGTTAAAGGGTTTTCCTGAAGTTCAGCCTGTTCTTACATACCTGTTTCTCTCTCTGCATTGCACTTTAGTCTCAAAGCTTTATCTTTTCTTCCTGTGACAATTTTTCTGTTCCATTATATATTAAAAAAACAGGAAAATGTTATAATATATATCTGATTATATGAACTACACTGTCATATTTGTAGTCTGGTGTTTGGTGATGTGGAGATTTTTCCCTTAATTTATTTTTTTAGGTCAGATGATTGTGTTGATAAATCTAAATCAAAACCAAATGAATGAATAAACCCCCAGTTTTTTCAGACTGACTCCTCTCTTTAGTCTCCACTCCCCAATTCTTTTCCACAAGAGCAAACATTGTTTTACTGACACTTTGTAGAAAAGCAAAGGAAATTGATAGACATCATACCCAGAGAGGAGAAAGAGGAATTTTTTGCATCTCTTCTTACTCTTTTTATCAGTAATTAAGATGTTTATAAGATAATAGGAAATTTGAATGTATTTTCCTTTAACATGAGAGGAAATGTGACCTAACTCATGGAAAAATGTATGTGCCTTATGTATCAAATAGGTGTGGATGTTATAATCTTCTATATAGATACAGCATTAAACACAGCATTTTTTCTGGAGTTTTTAAAATTTATTTTCTCCCCAATGGCTGGTTCATGCACGGATCTTGTATGAAGGTGTAGAAAATTTTGTGGCTAGCTAGGGACTGAACTCAGCTCTATTTGTTCTTAGATAAGCAACTTAAGCCTGTCCATCTTTATACCACTGTTTTTCTATCTTTCCTGAGCTAGAGGTAAGTCCCAGTTAGTTGGCTGTCCAGCTTCTTTCTGTTCCCCATTCCTTTAATAGGTTTGGTGACTACTCACATGTAGGAAAGAAGCCAGATGCCTGAAAAAGTTATCATGTTGTTAAAAGATAAGATTGCTGGAGAACTATTTGTTCAGATAGCCCTGGCTTGAAGTCTAGGTTCTGCAAGACTGATTCTTTGGACAGTGTTACTGGCCCCTTAGGGGCTTGAAAGTATTTGAATGTTTAGATATTTTCTGCTGCAATGAAAGTTTTTGCCATACACTTGACTTGCACAGTAAAGAGGCACTTACATAAACAAACAGGTAGTAACTAGATGCTTCTTAGTATAATCTTGAGCTAGTATAAAATGCATTTATTGTAAAAAATAGATAATTTTCCTCCTGTGCATATGGGAAAGGCTTTGAAGGTTTTTCTTGCCTGTGGATTCTAGCTCTACCATTGCCACCCTTCTGTGATGTCTGTTGTGCCAACATAAATTGATCTAATTTATGAAATGCAAAATTATTCCTCTGTTGATAATACTTTAAATGTAAAAAACCCTGTGCCAAAAGAACATAAGTAGCAGCAGAGAGATTGCCTTGCTCATGTTCAAATATATGGTCCTGCTTCATACAGAAACCTGTTCAGTTTCAATGCCATGCTTTCTTATTGCTTAGTGTGTTTCTTTTCCTGCATTTAAACTGTGCTTTTGCCCTACAAATTCTTCAGTTGCTCTCTATTGAGAGATGCAAACATATGACCCTTAAATGTTCTAGGAGAAGGCTTAGATATTTACAAGCATCAGTGCAAACCTGGATAAGTGTACTGTACAGGAATTTTTGGCAGAGGAGTGGCAGGATAGCAAGAAACAAGAAATTGGATGACATTAGTCTATTTTTGGTTTTGATAAATCAAACAGACCATAGAGCCATGAGCACTTTAGGCAAATTTGTCTTCCATGCCTTAAATCTGCTTTGAGGTTTTTACAAACTTGCGATAAATGTATGCATATAAATTAAAGATAGTATGCAGACCTATGTTTTACAGAGTGTTTGTAACTTTGAAGTCCCACAAATCTGAAGATTAAATCTCTTTTACATTTGATACTGTTCAGCCAGTCTCCTGAGAGTCCTTGGGCTTTGTTTAATGGAACTGTGTAAATGTGAGGCAATAAGAGGTACAGAAAAAAACTGCTTTTCCTCATGAGAGAAGTCCATTTCTGTTTTATGTTGTACACTCTGCAATATTTCATACCTGGTATACTTTAGAGATTACCTCTGTAAAGACAGTGATGGTATTCTGTCAGCTCTCTGCAGTGTTTTGGGTTGAGGGGGTCTCAGCATTGCATGGGAAGGATTTATTTTACCAGTGATATAAAATGATAGATTTCCTTAGAGTTTTTCCTCATTACTTTTTTCAGTCTCTGGTGTCATAAATCAAGACGTTTATGGCCATTTAGTTTTACTTCTTATTTAGTGGTTGCATACAGTTTAAAAATATTTTTTCAATCACTTTTTTTAAGATTGGGGTATGGCATATCTCATCAGAAACTGGATAAGTAAACCTCAGAGAAATATTAGATGTCTGAAGAAGCAATGGTCCTTCTCTTCAATCCCAGATTTCTTTCTTCCTTTCCTTTGTGTTTTTAGTTTTGAAATACAATTAAGAAATAATTATGTGCCACAAGTTTATATCTGCTCAGTTTTTCGTTCCTTGCATTCGTACCTGAAGGGGGATTGCAAGAGAGCTGGAGAGGGATTTTTTCCCAAGGGTGGTAGGAGAAGGAGAAAGGGCTTTAAATTGAAGGAGGGTAGTTTAGACAAGAACCTAAGTAGAAGTTCTTGACTGTGAGGGTGGTGAGGCACTGCAACAGGTTGCCCAGAGAACTTGTGGATGCCCCAGACTTGGAAATGTTCAAGATCAGGCTGGATGGGACTCTGAACAACTTGATTTATGGAAGGCATCCCTGCCCATGACAGAGGGTTTGGAACAAGCTGGTCTTTGAGGTCCCCTCTAACCCAAACTATTCTATGAATCTTCTGAAGCTACTGTGGCCCCTGGATACTCTCCTGCGGATATTTTCAGTAACAGTGTTGGACTCTCTGTGGGAGACAGACATTTAGCTGGCATTTAGCTGGCATACTTTAACATAAATTCCATCCAAGTCTTTAGTTCCCATCATTAATTACATGGGGTATCCCTGCACGCTGAGAGGAAAAACCTGCTCTACTTTCTCTGCAGGCAGAGTCCAGAATCACTGAAGGGGTGACCAGATTTTAGCAAGGTCCCTTGCCTGGCAGGAGCTGACCTGGCTGAGTGATGCCTGTACTTATTGCTCCAGTTGTGCAATTTCTTAGGGTGACAGGGGCTAAAATTATGCCAGATTAGTGAAACATGGTTAGAGACAATTAGAAACCAAGTTTAAAAGTAGGCTGGTGAGGGTGGAACCCTTGTCTATGTTTTTTCCTGTCAGCTGTGAGCGTCAGGAAAACAATTCCCTTTTTCAAGATTGTTCATCAGACATTCCCTCAGTGGTAATATTCTAGAGAGAAAGAGAAACCCTAAAGCCTCAGTACCACACATTCTGACAGGGAGCTGCCTTAAATTGTCCTTTCCCTGCCTCAGCCCAAAATTGTCTCTTCCTGGGATGCTGACCATGATCTGACCAGCTGCTGTCCCTTAGCTTAATAGAAATTGGCTCCCCCTGCCCTCTGTTCTTTTCTCCTCTGTGCCTCTTTTCTTCCTTTGTAAAAAAGTGAATGCCTAGTTCTGAGTTAGGTCAACCTAAAATATCCCTGGTATTACTAAATACCTTGTCTAGGTGGTAGGATGAAGTGCAGGAGGGAGTTGTAAGTTTGTTTTAATGACAGAGACAGTTTTTGTTCTTCTAAAAGTGTTTTTCCATTGATTTATTTTCCCCAATATCTCCTTCCTTTGTTCAAGTACCTGGTACTTAGGGACAGACCCAAGCTGCAGTTTCTCTCTCAGTGTTTCCCATTGTTCTGTTTCTACTGACAGGAAAATAAGTCTGAATATCTCTATTATTTGCCATGGAATTAATTAATGCCACTATGTGCAGTGTAATTTAAACAATGGAGAAAATACTGGATACTAAAAATGGAGCCAAGAGCTCCTTTATGACAGGAGAGTAAACACTTTAATCTTTAAGCAGACTATTCTGGTCTGAGATGAAGAACTACAATTTGTTTTACCTTTGGAAAAGAGTCTAATAAATACATCTGTGAGGAAATATTCTGTGACACTTGAAATACTTGCATACCAGAAGACTTGAAAGTATTCCTATTACCAGAGATTCCAAGTACCTCTCTCTTCCTACTTTCAGCTTTTTGCCTTTGAAGATATCTAAAAGAATGGAAAAACATCAGTAAAGTTCCTTTTCATCTCCTCTCCTTTCCAGTCATAATAATCTGCTACTTTTAGAGTTTGGTTTTGTGACTCATTAGAGAAACATAAATGCTTCTTTTTAGAGGTATGAAGAATATGTTGGTAAATGCATACAGAGAAGCTTGCTGCCCCCTCAATTTTTTTTCCTCTTTTAAAAATTACTTTTGTTCAACATCTTTTCATTTAGAGTTTTCCAGGAGGTTTCTTTGTCAATGGCCAACTGACAAAATTATAACTACTCTGCAAATGTTTATAGAGGAAAAGATGGCAAAGGGGACACAAAGGAACAGCTCTGTGAGTGCCCTCAATCCATACATCTTGACTGGCTGAGCCTGGCAGGAGTTTTGTTCCACTGGTTCAGCTGTCCAAAGAAGGCATAAACTGTATTTTGCTTGATGTATACTTTAGTGAAGCTACAGCATAGCCTAATAATGAACTTCATCCTCCCTTATTTACAGGAGGAAGAGCTGTTTTTCTAAACCTAAGTCAGTTGAAATTTGACTTTAGGCCCCTGATTGATGTGCTGAGGAAAAACACACAATTGGCTCTGCCTCAGAGAAGGTGCACCTACCTCTCTTGTGAATGGCAAGTCCAAAAGGAATTCATGAGGTGATATGCAAGGTTGCACCTTCCTGGAAAATATGGAACACCAGAAAAAAGTTTACATTTCAAAACAAAAAAAAAAAAAAAAAAATTAATGAAGCTATTTTGACTTTATTTGGTTTAAATTTTAATACAGAAACATTTACAACAATGACAGACTGTGTGGGAACAGTGATTGAGAAAAGCCAAAACGAAGAGTATTGCTGGATATTTACTGTACAGTTTAAAATGAATGATCCATTATCTATATATAGGATTTCACAAGCTCATCATGGTATGTGGAAAAGTAATAGCTGTGAGTCTCAACCAGGAAAATAGCAAAATAGAGGGTGTATGTATAGTAATCCATGGACCACAAGGTCTTTTCTGCAAATAGAGGTACTCTGGTGATAGTGCTTGTTCATCAAATCAAGAGTAATTTGAGATGTGGTGAGTGAAAGAAAAGAGGCACATCAACTCTAAACTAGGATGTGAGAATAATGAGAGAGGGTGAGTGAAGTTGTGGGAGTTTGTTCCTGCCTTTTTCTTAACCATAAGTAGAGGGACTACTAAAATATTCTCTACTCTGACTTCAGCAGGTACTCCCTTTATAAACATCTTTACGATAAAATATTTATAAGTATTTTTAAAGTGGTGAGTAGATTTCTCCTGAAATCTATCTCTGCATTAAAACCTCAGTACCTGAGCAATCTATCTCTGCATTAAAACCTCAGTACCTGAGCAATTAGAGAAACATAAATCAAAACTGAATTTTGAACTCTTATGGAGTTTCAGCTTGGGTCTGTTGGCTCTGTGTTTCTTCTTTAGCTGTTCAACAAGTGTTTTCGGCTTTTTGCAAGTACACAGATGTCTCACAATAAGGAGTCAGCAGAGTTGGGCTTTTTGTGCCCACTTGGCAAAAAGGAAATAGAAGAAGGGGAGGTAAAAATAAAGTCCTCATTTTGAAAAGAGCATAGTACATATAATCATCAGTCAGTTTGTGATTTAAAAACATCTGTTGTATAAAGAATTGATTTCAGCAGTGCATTTGTTCTCTCTGCCTTGCAGGGCTCACTTTAGAGAGGGGCTAGATTACCTGTATCATTAATATCTGCTAGGCTCTTAATTGCTGCTCTTCTAGCAGATGTCTAGCTTGATTGCTTTTCCAATTCTTTGGTGCAAACCTGCAGAAAAGGAGTCTTTTGTAAAGCTTTGTTGCACTGTTGAAGAGCAATTGAATTTTTAAGTTCTCTGAACGGGAAGGTGGGCTAGAGTATTGAGGTGTGCATGACTGAATGCTGCCCTTTAGCTTTCATCAACGTGTGTGCAAGGAGAATGAAAAGAGAAAGCCATAGAAATGTATTTGCTGTATGTGTGGACATGTGTGGTTTTTCGTCTCTCAGGGATGTGCTTCTTGCTCTTGAAGCAAGCTGGACTACTTTTATTACTGAAAAAGGATATATGTAGGCTTTGTGTTGTGTTCTAATGAGCTGTGCACTTTGCTAAGGAATCCAGTGCTAGCTCTGTTCTGGAGAATGCCTGCTTTACATGGAGATGAAGCTGGGAAAACTATGTGGTAAATAAAGAAATATGCTGGCCTTGTGACCTAAGTTTTGGGTTGATTCAGTTCCTCATGCATAGGAACCCCACAAAATGTCTACAGTGTGAACCTGCCTCCAAAGAGAGGGGAGGGAGAAGAACAAGGATTTTTCCCTTGGCTTACAGGGAATTGAGAAAGTAGGGGCTTTTTCTTGATTGAGAACTGTTTCCTCCATCTCTAGGGTGGATTCTATAATCTTGTACCATCTTTGGAAAAGGCAGCTGTGGTTTTTTCATACCCTTGTTGTTCTTTGGGATTTTGAGGCAGGACTCTGTAGCCCCAGAAGGGGACAGCCTTAGCCCAGGTTGGAGGCAGATGTCCTGTACTTCCTTGCTGCTGCCAGCTCTCTGTGCTGAGGATTGCAAGGACCAAGGACACAAAGTCTGTTGCTGCTTATTTTGGTTGGGGATGGGGAGCTGCCATTTTTTCTTTTTTTTTTTTATTTTTTCCCTCCCCAGGAAGCTCTTTTGTACCTGGTACAAGTAATTTCTTCAAAGGCCCAAGGCTTAGCATTGGTGGTTTGTTGCCATTCAGAGCAGTATACCTCTTTCTGTTTTTCAGGGCAGGGTCTTGTAGTCAGAAGTTGCCTGTGTTGGCATGATAGGTGATGTGTGGGGCTGTTTCTGGTGTCCTCCAACTGATACTGCTCCAGCAGTAACACCTGCACAACAACAGGCTGGTGGCTTCTTTTACCACTCCAATCAGCTCTTTAATGTCTGTGCATTTGTAAGCTAATACTGAGGAACCTAAATTGCTGACGGTCTGCCTGTTCAAGGAAAAAAAATCTAGATTTTTCATAGCTATAACTGTTGGTTTGGCTGTTTCAGCCTTTATTTGGAGAAACTTCCAAATATTCTCTCCAAGTTTCATACAAGAGACTTGTGGTTGTGATTTTCCTCCAGTATGAAAGAAAAGAAAGGGATTAAGAGACATTTGTCAGAAATATTATCATAAGTCACTAAAGAAAAATAGAAGGAAGTAGCCCCATGAATGAACCCAGGTTATCTTCTACCTACTGTGATACACAGTTTTTTCATCCTACTTCTCTGATACTGTCTTTTACATGGTAAGGTTAAAATACTTGCACTCTCTAGTAAAAGCACTTTGTACCTGCCAGAATTACTACCATTAAAGTAATTTACATTGAGTTGTTAAACCAAAGCAGTTATGTCATCAAAAGAGCAGTAAGATTGCTGTAACTGCATCTAAACCAGTATTGTTGATAATATAGGAATATTGAAAAAAAAAAAATTATATCTCTAATCAACACTTACATAGACAGAAATTTCTGAAGCTGACCTGACTGGAACTATCCTGTGTGCATGTGAGTGTAAACTGTTTGTCAACCTCCATTCATATAAAAAGGTGCAAATAATTTTCTGTCAAAAATCCGATTACCAAACTGCTGTGTTCTGCCTTCAATAAGATAACACAATTTACTTAAAAAAAAACTCCAACAAAAACCAACAAAAAAGGAACCACGTAACAAAACCACCAAAAAAAAACCCCAACAAAACAATCAAACAAACTGAAAAAACGAAGGTCAAAAAGACCCTTTGCCATCAGTGTGCCTGCTTGCCCTAATGTTACCCAAAAGTCAAACACTGGGCTCTACTAGTCAGGACAAACCAAGGAGTAAGTCAAGTATCATTTATCTTAGGAAGGTTAGATAAGCATTTCAAAGTGTCTCTTAGCTTCTAAAAGGAGCCCAAATAACCTTTTAGTAGTGAATATCATGTGTGCTATATCTCCTTCCACTCAACATTTCCGTGAGCTCAATGAACATAAAGAGTGAGACTTTGAGCTAATGCCAAACTCATTGAACTGAAGCGAGTCCCAGCAGCTTCTTGTGCTCTGCTTGTGTGGTGATGTGGACATCTCCAAAGTGTGTAACAAGCCTGCCCCCTGTTCTTCAGAATTTCGTGCCTGTTCAAACCCCCAGTGCTTACATTTGCTGCTCCTTCCCCCTTCAGCAGGAAGGAGCCCAGCTCAGCAAGCCTCCAGTTCTTCCTCCAAAGGAACTGAGCAGTTCAAAACCTCACTGTCACCGGGACCAGCTTTCTTCTGAAGTTACTGGAAATCTGCTTATTTCTGATTTGCTTTAGCGCTGGTAGTAGATGCAGCAGCCAGTTTAAAGCTGTCTGTGAGCTTCAGGTCACAGCGGGTCTCTACTGACTAACAAAAAACATTTTGAGTGTTTGGTCTCTGTTTCATTTACTTGTTTGAAGTCTGTGCCGCTTTGTATTTTCTCACAAGGTGTGACAGTCACTCATGAATGACTTTTATACCTTCCTGTGCCAGAAGCCATGCAGCACCTTGTTTTGTGAGCTTAAAAGCCTTTGCAGCAAGAGTCTTTACAATTCTTTGTGCTGTGGCTGTGAACACTGTGAATTTATGAACATTTTGTTCAAAGGCCAGGGCATATGCTAACCCTGCAGAGGCTGGGTTTAAAAGCACAACGTTTGTTACCCCAGGCAATGAAAGGAATTGTGTGGTACTGTGTTCTCATGGGATTTTGTGTTTGTTCATTTTTATCAAAATTTTGATCATTTTTATATATAAATGAAGGTAGATTTTACAAATACCTGCTAACATTTACAACAATGTTAGCCTTAGATTTTGAAAATTCTTTTGTTTTGGTTTGCTTGTTTCTTGGTAGAAATCATGTAGCTCAGAGACTAAAAGGAATAACACAACTGCTGAACAGAAAATTTATGAACAGAAATTCAGTCCAAGATGTTTTACTCAATTGATGATGAAATTATCTATGAATGTGTATTTTCACTATAGGACCAGTTTTATATATGGCTCAATAATATTCATCATAGAAAATCTGTTCTGTTCCCCCTTGTCAGCTGCTAAATAAATTACTAGGGAATCAATTTTTTGTTATTCAGACAGATCTATTCTGCACAGGGGTGTCTGTGTACTACTGTCACCAAATAATCCATTTTGTTTCTTTGCATCCAGTGTAGGTATGTGCTTCTGAGGTTTGAAAGAATTTAATCCCATGTCTTTGTGAAATTTACATTTTGATGTTACAAAGGGGAAAAATATGTCTCTTTAGAAAGTTCTCTTCAAAATCAGGTAGAAACATGAGCTAAATCTTCACAACAGACACTTTCAATGTATCTTAAATACATTGAAAACAACATTTGATTTCTAAATGTCCAATGTGGAAATATATTGAGAGTTGATTAAAATGCTTTCAGAAACATGTTGCTTGACAAACACGCTACACTGGCGACAGTCTTTTTGGAAAATACATTCCAATGCTTTGATGAAATGGGCTTTGAAGTATGACACATTATCCTCCTGTCAGTGGTCAGAAATCTGAATAAACTGCAATGGATTGCATACTTCAAGAGAATGAATACATAAGACAAGTTCTTAGCTTGCAACTTTGGCTATTTGATATTCAATCATAACCGTTTTATAACTAAAAGCCCAAAAGCAAGAGTGAAAAGCTCTGGACTTGCACATAAATATGGATATGTATGTGTAACTAGATATTTTGGATGGCCTAAAAAACAGATATCTATATTGTCTGATACTTTGTATCTTCTATGAAATATTATATAGATTTATTTTCTCTGTTTTTCTGAAACCAGTCATATTGTCCATATCAAATAGCTCTGGGCAGTTTTACAAAAATCCAGTTTATGATAGATTTTGTTAGTAGTACTGACATAAAATTACTAAGGATGTTTTAGAGAGAGGATTTTTCAGGAGAAATATGTTTGGCTGGCTGCATGTGGTATGAAGGATACTGTACATTCAGTCAAAAGGTGACAGGTTACCACTCTATACTCAAGGGCAAAAGAATGGCAATATTTTTGGTTGCTAATTATTGTCATTAGCAAGTTTAGCCAAGGGGTTATGCATTGGTCATAAAACTCCAGTAAAGTAAGACTCAAGTGGTTGGTTCATGTCACCAGAATTCCAAGATAAATGTGGTAAAAAGGATCAGCCATCATGTATAATATATCTACAGACAGTGCACATTTTTCTCCCACTGTACTTCGGGAGTGAGACTCCTCTAGATGACAGTTATGGAAAGTCTGAAGTGTCTGGAATGTACAAAAATAGAAAGTTCTGAATGCACTTAATAAAAGTTTAATTTGTGAGTTATATGAGCATAGAAATAACTAGTGGTGTGTGAAACCCAAAGGTGCATAAGTTCAGCCAAAGTTTTATATGTGAACTTTTTACAGATTTCGTTCTTTCTTGTGGTATAGGTTTCATATCTCTTTTATTTCTCTTTCCTCACCCTGTTCTTTCATATTTTTTTAATGTATAAGTTATTCGGCTTGTTTACAGCAGACCTTAAACCACTCTCTTATTGGTGTTTCAAACAGTTTATCTTTTATACCAGTATCCTCTGATGATGCAGGGGTGTAACACGTTTTCTTAGTCTTTTTTTTCTATTTATTTTCTTTTCTCTTTTTCCTGCTATGGACTTTGGGAAGGGTGTCCTGTACAGATATTTTGTCTTTCTCTAACTTGATTGCTTTGTCTCTGAGTTAATTCTTTCCCAGACTTTCATTTTACTGTGCAGGATTTTATCACAGGGTCTTTGCAGGCCTGCCAGGGCTCAGCATGAACTTCCTGTGAGTTTTGGCTTGTCTTGCTCTCACAGTAGGGAAATTTTATCAATCACTGTTCAGCCAAAGTCTTGGTGATTAGTGTGGGGATCTTACAGATTTACAAAGCCCAAAGAAAAGATGTTAATATAAGTAACACTCTGTGGTTTGTGTGGTTCCCTGATTTCTCTCAAAGGCTCCCATGTCAGTGAGCATTGTATTTATAAACAAGCAGAACCAAATCTTGGTGAGTAGCAGTGAAAAAGTACTGAAGAGTAAAGTGATGGATTATTATTATAGCAGTATTCTGAATATAAGTAGGAAACAGATAGACCTGGGTAAAACCCAAGAATTTTGGCACGGATCTGTTGTACTGGCATCATTAAAATTGGCTTTTTTTTTTTTTTCCTGGATACTGAAGTTCTTTTTCATAGTTTGCCCATTATTTGTCTTTAGAGGTGTTCTGCAAGGGAGTGATTGGGAATAGCTTGCTGATAAGTATCAGCTAAAGGTAACTCTTATTTCTAAGCTCCACAGGAAACCTATCCTTATTGTATCTTCAAGCTGTGATTGAAAAGTCATAGACAGAGCAGCTGTTTGCTAAAAGTGCATTGCAAGTGCAGCAAATCACCTTTTAAGAGAGGCAGTTTCTCTTCCCGTTGGACCTGATTTTGATTTTTGCCTTGGTGTAAGTTGGGAATAACACAAAGATGCTCTTCTTTGCACTGAATATGAAAGTAGAAAAAGCGAAGAAAGAACTGCGTTTGCTGGATCTGAGAAAGTAATTCTCTGACCTCTGGTACTACTTATTTCTTTTCAGATTTCATTACAATTCCTCAAGACAGTGTTGGGACAGTGCAGTTCTTCTGTTCAAAGTCATACCTGTCTTACATCATGACTGACTCAATCTATATACATGTGTAAGCACCAGTGTCCCCTGACTTCAGTCTCTGTGCTGACTGCACCTTAAGAAAAGTTGTATCAGCTCTTTAAGGCTTTTAAAAACTGTAGGACTTGCTTTAGGTTCAGAGCCTAATTCCTCTCCAGTGCAAATGTGGCCTGGCCTAACTGCCAAGATGTAAAAGGCAGTGTGCTCACGTGGCAGGCTGTACTACTTTAGTGAAGTTAAAAGAGAAGGCAGAAAGTAAGAAGTCAGATTTTGTGCAGGGATTGAAAAGATATGAGGAGTTCTGGTAGATGTGTGGAAAGATGAGAAATCATATCCAAGAGATCTGCTGTCTTGGAGGACACAGTGACTCAGATCAGGATGATGTGAGGAGGAGGTGAATAAGAAAGAATGTGTCTTTATTAGCCCAGGGGGATGGATCCTTCTATTTCTTTCCATAGAACAGGCATCAGCAGTAGGTGCCCTAAAAGGTGATGGCTTCTAACTCGACATTCAAAGATTGTTTTTCTCATGCAACTAGAAAATTGTAATGCCTTTCATGGTCTGTTATGTTATACACATGGAATTAAAAATCTTTTATATATACTGCTTAAAATGTCCTTTATGGCTGTAGCTTTTCATGTGTTGTGTAGGAAACAAGATCTAAAGGTGCAGTTTGGAAGAGGCTCCATCTCTCCTTATTGTGCTCTTTCAAGTCTCAGTTGTCTCACTTGTACTCTGCATGGACTGGCAAAGATGGCATTTGAAACCGAAAAAAAGAGCAAATTCACTATTAATAGTTAGGAGGAGAAAGAAGTCAGAAAATCCATTAATGTTCATGAGAAAATACAAGGCAAGGAAATTTATGGAATAAGAAAAATTTGGATAGAGTCTCCATATATCGTGTCAAGGTGAAAATAATTAACCTCATGCTGTTTCAAGAGGTAGAGTCAGGGATGACTGGCACAAAATAACTAAAGATATTACACAAAAAAATTCATCTTCATTTAAAAACAAATAACACTGGGAAATTGGCAAGGTAGAGGGACAGCTTTGAGGCATACTTGAATTTTCTAACATTTTTGGAGTGTTACTTGATTATTTTTCCCTCTCTTTGATTGATAGGAAAAAGCTGTGAAGCATAAGAATTATTTGGTAGAATGGTTTCTAAAGGTCTGATAAAACCAGCAATCCTATAACTAACTCTGTGATTGTTCAGACTGTCTAATTTTGATGTGATGAAAATTTGTTCCTTGACAATTACCTTTTTCTCTTCTGACTTTACTTTGTTTTCTTGCTATCCTAGTTTATGGGTTATTGCTGACAGCGATGGTTGAAGATTTTTACCATTCTTTGAGCAGCTTATACCTTGTTACTGGCATGAAGAAAGGTTTTTGAGGGGCAATACTAAGTAAAAGCAAGTTGTTCTAACTCTACTTCTTTTATTTTCCTTTTTTTTTTTTTTTTTACCTCCTTCCTTAACCTAAGACTTTTGATAGCCTGAGTTCTAGGTTCTACTTACTCCATCTAAATCCATGATTTTGGTTTTGATGCTTGAAGGGAACCATCATAGTTAAATATAGTCTAATACAGTCCAAGTAATTATTCTGACAACACTGCAAGATATTATTTTTTTTCCAGTGCATTGTGATTCTAGGATTAACACTCCATCTGAGCATTTTAATCTAAAATCCTCTCTGTTCCAAGAACAGTTGTGTTGAATGTACGCTGCTGAATATAGACTTTCTCTCTTAAAACAGGAGATTTGTCTGTAGCTGACAGACTGGACTTATGTTCATTTGAAAGGTCGTTGTTTTTTCCTGCTCTTTAAGGTACAATTAGACACATTTAGACACTGTTTAAAAGTACTATGAAGTTGTTTTCTTTCAGATATGTCTGGCAGTACAGGAAGCTACTGTACAGGAAAAATGAGAACATGTTGATGTTGATATAAAGGTTTATAGATTTATTTATACTTTAAGAATTATATAAATATTATCTATATATCTTGACTAAAGAAACCATACTTAATAAACTGCAGATTGAAATAATAAGATAAATACTTCCTTCTTTCATATTTACAGTAAACTGGAATAAGCTGTTCATCATTACCCTGCAGAAATTCAAAAAGTTTCATGGAATACACAGCACGGTCATTAAAATTAAGGGACTTGGCAAATCACCTATTGAAATCAGTGCTAATAATAGGTATTTTACAAGGGAAAACTGTTAAGAACTTGAGGAACTAAACTTTTCTCAAAAGCAGTCATAACTTTTGAAATATTACTGACTTTTATGTCCAGGAGGTTTTTAAGAAGTTCAGTGGAAGTAGGGGTTTGTTGTCTGTTTGAAGCATCCATTAGGATTGGATATTCTGAAATGCCCCTCAAGCCAACTGTGCTCCAGATGCCCCACCTAAGGAAGGTAACAAGCTGTGATAATTTCACTCCCTGGTAAAGAGCAATACATGCTTGGGTATTCTACTGGCAAGGATGTGTTGTTTTGGTTTTGGTTTCTTTAATTGCTACTTCTCATTTCAAGTATATATTTTGTCCTCCAGATTCAGTGCAGGGTACTTTTTTGTCAGCCAGAGATGAATGAGAAAAATGGAGAAGTGGTAGTACTTTAATTAGCACATCCTATCGACTCTGACACATTCAGTGCAAGCACCTTCTTTGCCTTTGGGGTGTCTGAAGATGTCAATAGCCATAGAATTATTGGGGTGGGGAGGAAGCATGAGATCATCTATCTTGGTAAAGCACATTGACTAGGAGCAGACTGTACAGGATCACACCCAGGTGGGTTTTGGATATCTCTACACAGAGGCAGGATGAGAGCCAGAGATGAATCTAAATGCTTGTCCTCAAACTGGTGGTTCTAAAACACCATGCAAGCCCTCACAACAATATGCTTCCTATGAATTATGGAGAAGTGTTTTATGAAAAACACTTAGATTCAGAACACAATTAAAAAATGACAGAATAACCCTTATTCACTGTAGTCTGCTAGCTAAGAAAGAAAAAGACAGGAGCATAATATGAAGTTCTGTTTCCTGACAACTAAATCAAAAAATATCATCCCACTGGGCACACAAATACACAGTTTGGAGGAAGATATACTGGTGAGGACTGTACATTGCATCCTGTTCCTTCCCACCAGGGGAGCTGAGTGTATTTAAGGGCCTCATCTCTGTGAGTTACTAATGTGGGCAGGAATGGTGGAATGATGCAAAGCACTGTTTATGATCTCTGTCTCCATTTCTAGTGGTGGTTAGCTTCTGTGGCCGTGTTGGCTTATTCAGGCAGCATTTCTGTATCTGCTCTCTGCACAGATGGGTGTAGTGATCCCTGATGAGGAAGGAGTCATTGTTTCCCATTAGTGAAATTCTGCTGTTTGAGATAACTTGGGAGGGGTGGAAATATCCCAAACTCCCGGGAGACATCCTCAGATACTTGCAATGAACTGTGTGGGTTTCAGTGTTTTATTGGAAGCTCTCAGTGGAGGCCTTTTTATGGAGCAATCTTTGGAGAATTAAGTTTAAGAATAAGTGATCTTTAGAGAGCTAGCATAAAAAGCCCCCAGATCTGAGATTGTGGGTGTCTGGGCCAGACAGCCTGAATTCATGGATCAGTGCAGAAGTGTGGTGCTGACAACAGATTATACATGTGATAATCATAACTCCCCTGGGGTCGCAGGGGTTTGTATGTATGTGTGTGTATATATATATTATATAAATTAATTATATATATATAAATATATATTATATAGAGATATAATTTATTTATTCATACATACAGGCATACACACATACACACAGGGCATTCATACCAAGCTGTTTGTGATCTCAATTAGATTTCTTTCAGATAGCTCCCTGTAACTGGAACCTCTGCTCTCTGTGAGAATTCAAACCATTTACACGTGTAAGCTGTGAAATCAGATGTATTGTACCAATCACTTGCTAAAAAAAAAAGTCATTTTGCATGTGGAGAGGCTGTGTATTGGTAACACTTGGAGATAATATGGAAGCTGAGAATTATTGTTATTGTACTTCAGCCCTAGCAGTTGTTTACATTTCCAGAGGGCAATGAAGGAAAATAAACCCGACATTCACATCAATGTTCATTATACTATAGTTAGAATACACTGTAGTTAGAATACAGTTAGACAACACAATGGTCAAAGACAATAAGAAGTGCATATAATTTATTCTTTTAAATCTTTTTCTCATCCCCTCAAGTTTATGATTTTCCCCAGAGCTACATATTGGAACAGTGGAGAAGTGAGGTGACAACTTCTTCTTCTGTGTAAAGTAAAGTGTCTTTTTAAAGTTTTGACTACTTTTTCATTACTGTTTTTGTGATATGGTGACTAAGTTTTTTATGACATTGCTGAGATTCCTCTTGCCTTTAGTTGGCGCTGAAGATGTGAAACACTTCAGAAACCAGTTTTAATTCAAAATGAAACTATTGTCTCTGAAAGCATTAGCTCAGGAGAGAACTTAGTCAAAATAATGTGACACTTTCTATTTCTCCACACTTGCTAAAACTTAAATTGAGAATCTACTTTCTCAGTGACCTCTCACTTTTCAAAAGCTCACAGCCTCAGTTCCCTGGCTAGCTATCCCACCTTACAAGCTATGGCTGAAATGATTACTTTTGTAGTAAAATATTCTTGAAAACTAAGTGTCTTGCTCACTGTTATGTCCAGGGAAGCATGAAAATTGTATATAAGAAAAAGATTTGGTTTGTATTCTTTAAATTTGCGGTTTCAAATTCCAATTACAAAAAAACACCAAAACAAAACAGACATTGCTAAAATGTAAACAAATATCAAGTTATCTGCAGTGCCTTGTTTAAGTTTAGTGACAAATGGTTTTTTTTAAAATGTATTTTCTCAATCCTCAGAAGCTTTACTCAGTGGGAAAGAGTAAATACTGAATAAGTTCTTGTGATGCAGACAGTTGGAATTGCTTCTGAAAAAGCTTGCCTCTACTTCTTCCCTTGCTTGTTTTAACAGAACTGGAGTAGTAATCATGGGAAAGAGAAGAATGAGATTTGAGAATCTTGAAGAGTCACAGTTTGGCAGTGCAAGTTAGACAAAATCTGAAGTTTCCTCTTTCTGTCTGTTCCTTGGTCAGTGGGATGTGTAATTTACTGGAGAGTGTTGAGTATTTTTCTGAATTGCTAAACTTGGGTTGCTGTGGATTCCTGAGTTTGATAAATACAAACTTTTTCCTTCTATCCTTACCTATCCTGAGGTGACAAAGACCTAATTTCTGCAACTGGCTGTCATTCCCAAAGAGCTTTTTGGCACATATAATAGAAGCCCTTTGTAGTTTACTGGTGTGTGCAGCATATTTTGTGCCTGCAGGATTCTCACAGTTTGCTTTTTTTCATACATGTAGAACCATTACGTGGGCAGACTCATCTTCTTTTGATGTTCACAGATTGTCCACAAGAATGATAGCTCTTTTTCACCTGTTGGGAGAAGTGTTTGCATTTCACAAGAAGCTTTTTTGTGGTTTCTTATCTGAAGGAGATATCAGGACAAAATTATTCAGAAAATGAACAGGAGAAACATGGAATTATTGTGAAACAGTATCCTTTTCTTACACTACTGCTAGAAATGCAGAATAAATCATAGACTTAGTGAGCATATTTGAGAACTAATGCCAAAAACTGGCAAGAGATAAGAGATGTGAGGGACTGATAAAGAGGACAAGGAACCATGGGCGCAGTATGTAATTCAGCAGGAACACATCCAGACACACTTAGAACAGAAATTACAGTGCAGCCTGATGTTACAGGGAAATAAAACTCTTAGAGTGGTGCAAGTAATGGATTTCTTTAGTGACCAAAATTAAGCCTCCTGTTTGTGTGTGGGAGAAGGGCTCACGTTGACTCAATGTGCAAGGCTCTGAGATATTTTTGGTAATGCAGTGTTCAGTCACAACTGCTGTGATTCCAGAAAACACTTGATACAAAATTAAAAAAATTATCTTGTGAAGGTATTTAAACCTTTGAACCTTAGGTGAGTTTCAAAATATATGTGCTATTGCACTTTTAAATCATCAAAATGCTTACATTTCCCATCTTTCCTGTCAGAAAGTAGGAAATTTGCAGATCTTGTCTTGGGGTGCAGTAGAGGCTGGAGAGATGAAAAAGGATTTCTGGCTTTGTGTAACTTCACAGAATTAATAGTTTATCCTGTTGATACACAATCACTTGTGTATTCACCTTTTTTTCCCCACAAAAATTTAAATGGTTCATGGCAAATAACTCACCAGACATTCCTATCAATACATATGTGCTAAAAAAACTACAACAAAATAACAAACTTGTGATGGTTATATTGAACACGTAATAATTTGGTTTCCCATTTGAAACATCACAAAGATTCCTCTCTCAGAAGATTGTGTTTTTCAATCAGTATGAAACAGATTTATGATGACTGTTTTCTCTTTCATTAAGCACGTGTCTTCACGGGCAAAATTACTGCATGTGGGAGGCACACATAAACAAGAAGTGTCCTGTAACAGGAAAATGCTAAAATTTGACTAACAGCATATGCATTTTTGCCTGTGCATTTTAGGTTTATGTGTAGGGTAGTGACCATGTAAATAATAAGGCTCCCACGAAGACCCCAAAACTAGTTGCTTACTTCCAGGGCAGGGAGGCTTTTGCAGGCAGCTTGTTCTCTCCAAGTATTCTCAACTTGTTAGAGTTGTTCTGAGATTTCCAGTATTTTCTTAGGAGAGAATATGTGTCGCCACTCTGGCAGCAGTGTGACCTTGAGCTAATGATGTCCATGTATTATTATTTTTGATACACTGAGAACAGCAAGTGAGGGAAGAAAAATGCTTAATAGTCTCAGCAGTCTGGAGTCATTCCCTTTTCTTGCACTGCTGAAGAGAGCTCTGGGACTGCCTTGGGGCTGGGGAGGAAGGGCAGCACGACACTGGAACAGAAAAGAGTCCTACATACCAAAGACAGTTTTCTTTGCCATACTGGCTTCCTGTCTCTGTGTGCTTGCCTTAGACTAGGGAACTGTAGGTGAGGACAAGGAGTGATGCAGCAGCACTGCTGTGAGGGTTTCATCTCCATTTGCTGTCACCCAGCCACACTGGGAACATCAGAACACTGCTGGGAAGGCAGGAGCTTTCACCTAGGACATTGACACTCCACACTGTTTCCCTACACTGGCAAAACAACCTCTTGAAACTCTTCTCCCCTGTGGATGCCTTACTTGCTGTTAAACTATTTTTGCTATTTGAGAACATTATTAGCTTTAGCCTCAGACAAAAAAAATCCGGTGGTTTTGGGGTTTGGTTGCTTTTAGTGATGTTTTCAACCCCTAAGAAATGTGTGGGGAGAGAGAAAATGCCACATTTGTGTTGTGTAGCTAGGCTCTGGTCTTATATTCTAGGGAGCTTGGAAGAGGAGGATAATATGTTGATTTTGTATGTGTATGGAATTTTAAATGTCACAATGTTTTCTTGCTACATGAAATGTGGTTCATTAAAATATTTTTCAATGCTTTTATTTTTTCCTTTAACAATGATGTGGTTTAGCTTACCTCCCAGGCACAATAAACAAGGATCAAAACAGTAAGAGCCATAAAAATAATGCAAATAAATTAGAGGACAAAACACCTTTTAGTAGCCTGGAACTTTATGTCAAATAGGTTTGACAGGGTGTTGAACAAACTAAATTGCTGGTATGAGATGGAATGAGGTTTTGAGTCCCATTTTTATTGTTCTTTAGCTGTGGCTCTAGTGTAATTTGCTTTCTTATGCTGCAAAAGAAGTTTGACTCTTTTTTTTTTTATTTTTTTTTTAGAAAAAAGTAGTCTGCTACAGCAGAAAATAAGAAAAAGGAAAGCATTTTTGAGAAATCTTATATCAGTGTAGTGATAAGTCAAGTATGGACTGTTTTGAGGTTTAATTCTATTGCTGTCCTGTGTAGGTGTCCTCACAATAACCTCAGATTACTGCTTTTTGGAGGGGGCAAGAGAGGGAGACTTCTTGATTTTATTTTTGTGTCATTTCAAAATTTCATGTAAATTATATTGTGTGGTTGAACTTTAGGTTGATTTGCATTAGTACTACACAGGATTAAATTTCTTTTTGGAAATAAAAGTCCAGCTTTATAATTCACCTTGGTACACTTAAAAAAAAAAAAAAAAAAAAAAAAAAAAAAAAAAAAAAAAAAAAAAAAAAAAGAGAGAGAGAGAGAGAGATTGGTTTACAATTCAGCCCAGTTTGCACTTAAACCATGTTTATTTTTGTAAAATAAACTATTTAATCTGGAGAGACATTCATTATCTCTAAAACATGCCCCTCACTGTTGTGAACCAATATGCATCACACATTTCTGGGATGACTCTCCACAGAGCAATGGTGCAAATATGCCAACATTTAAAAGTTAAATACAAATGGATCCAGATGAAAACCCATCACAGACGTCCCCAGCTGTCAAGCATCTGTGTACTTAACTTTTTGGGTGTGAATATTAACAGGGAAGTTAACAGGATTATTTATGTAAAATTAAGCACGTATGCTGAAGCCCATTTGTGTCATTTCCTTCTCTCTAAGGACAGGAAAATGAATATTCATAAATTCTGCAGAGGAGTTTTGCAAAGATGTCTATATGTGGGCAGGTGCTTAATTTTTCAGGTCTGTGGAGTCAAAGTATTTGTGTCTGTAAAATGTAAACATGTGCAGAAGACTTGGCAGAATCACTCCAGGTGTCTAAGCAGGTGTATTTATAGTATCAAACTGCATTGGTTTATTCAGAATAAAGCCATTATTTGAGTGACTTTTCAAGCTGAAAAGGCTCTGGGAATTTGAAAAGGCAATGAAGTTCCAAGTATTATTAAAGGAAAAATAGTCTTGTACCAACTTCCTATTAATTTTAATTGTATTACACCTCATTCTTAATTCAGTTGAGCTCAACTCATCACTGTCTGTAATTCCATAGGGTGTTTATTTTCACTCATATTTTCTCCCATGAAATGTATTATTAGCACATCACATTTGAGTCTTTGCTTATTGCAGATAAGTCTGTTTTCCATTCAGAGATAATTTAATATTCAAATAGTGTATACTTGAGCAATGTGATTTAATTCTGCAGCTTGTGTATGTTTGAAAGGCTAATGTTTTCCAAACCACAATTTAAGGGTGCATGTACCAAGGCAAATTTCAGTTTCCAAAGTGAGTCAAGTTGTGTGAATTGTTAGCACACATTGACAGGCAAAGGTAAGTTCTAAGCTGTCATAAGTCAGGTGGCCAGATGAGAGTAGGGGAACAAGCAAATCAAGAGAAATAGGAATTTCCCTAGCAGGAATTCCCTATAGAGCAGGTAAAATTGCAAGAATTGTGTAAATCACTGCAGAGAGAATGGAAAAGACAGTTTGTAGTTACTTATCCTCATAACTCTTCCCTAATTAAAAAAAAAATTAAATTCCATAACCCTTCTATTTTAAGGGAAGATGTTGGCACTTGTGGTTCTGCCATCAGTCGGGTGATCTACCACTATATCTCATCCAGAGCAATTCAGCTCCTCTCTGCCAGTTCAGACCACAGTGTGCATTTATAATCTTGTTTTTGTCCAGCAGAGGTGGTTCTAATATTTTACCAGGGATTTCTGTGGGAGTGGTATATGGTTATTTAGTCAAAAACACCTTTCTTTGATGGGCACAAAAGAAACCCCATTAAGACTCTTTGCTTCAAATATCTATCAGCTCCTGGAAAATACTGGGGTGAATCCTACTTTTTTAAGGCGTGTTGGTGTGTTTGCAAGAGACTTATGTCATCAACTGAAACTAGCATAAATAAGCCTTCAGTGATTACGGTATGTTGGCACAGTAGAAATTGGGTCAATTTTAGGACCTTTAAGTATGTTACAGAAACTATTTTGGGCTTGAGTGACATATTGTTAATACTCAGTGGTAAAGAATTACGGTCCAATTTATAGGTTAACTAGTAGTTTCAGGGATTTCTAATCATAGACTATCTCAGTTATGACTTTTCACTTGTTTATCAGTTACTTTGTTGTGAGGTTCTTAAAAAAAAAAACAACTTGTGGGGGTGCCTATGGGCACAGCAGTGCTCTTATCTGAAGCTGGTGTAGATTTTCTGGTACCTTGTGATATCACTTGGACTGTGCAAGTTCTTATCTGCTTAGACAAGGCTGGCAGAGTGTAGGGTAATCAATTATTGTATTACTCCTCAGTCAAAACAATTTTTACTACATGCTGTCAGTTCAAAAGTGGAAAATGATGATGGTCAGCAGCACTTGGAAGCTTATAATTACTTGACTTTAGAACTAGCAGAGGAGGGCAGGACATTCACCAGGAATATTTATTTGAATTTCCATGGTTTTTTTCGACTCCATTCATTCTTCCTGTGACCACTTCAGCAGTCAGTCTGACCAATATGGAAATTAGATGGCTGTTGTACCTTCTAAGGTCATTGTTGTCAAAGGGAAGTTCTGTTGGCATTTTTTAAAAAAATGTTGAGGGCTAAAAATTACAATGGTGGGGTGTGCACCTTACTTGCTTGGCTACTTTAGGGGAAAAAAAACCCAACCAACAAACAAACAAACAAAACCCCCCCAAAAACCCTAAAACAAACAAAAAAACCCACAAACTTCCCCAAACCAGCCAAACCCCCACAAAACAAAACAACGCAAAAAGCCCAAAAAGCAAACACAACAACAAAACAAAGGCAAACACACACACACACCCCAAAAAAACAGCCAAAAAACCCCAAAATAGACATACTACCCAACCCAAAACAAACACCCTCTCTCCCCTCCACAAGAACAAGAAAAATAAATGTTGGGCAGCTCTCTTTATCTGTGAGTGTCAAAATACCTCTGGCTATGGCTAGGAAGTGTTGCATTGCACTGTTTGAAACAATTCCAGGATGTGACAGGCTTGTGGGGAATACAGATGTGCTGATGTGACTTCACTCACCTGTTACCATGAACAGCCAGCCTTAGACATCATAGATTTGCACTCTGATTTCAAAGAAACTTTCTGTAACCCATTGCTTATTTATTGCATATATGAAAATGCAATTGTAAGTGAATAATGCAATTTTGATCTACACCTACTAGAGAAGCTGATTTTGCCTTTCTCTGTTGCATAGTATGGATTGACCCTCAGGGGAATATTTGCTTCTTACAGACTTGCTATGGGTAGAAATCATGGAGTTTTTGTGTTTCTTGTTTTCTAATTGCCTTCCACTCATTCATGGCTCACCTGTAAAGTAATAACTCCTAGGGTGAGATATGACATGGGTCTAAGCTGGAGAAATCCATACAGCAATTTTGTGTTCTGTAGTTTAAATATGAGACTGACTAGATCAATTCTGCTCCTTGATAACAGACTTCTGCAGTGGTGGGACCAAGAAGTGAAATTTCATCACTTGCTCCTTGTTGTGTGCAAAATTACCTGGTCTGTGCCTGTCAGGTGATTTCTGTCTGTTGCCTGTGTCATCCTCCCATCCGTCCCAGCTTTTTGTATCACACTATCCCAACTTTAATATCAATATTCTCCATTATCTTTCCAGGTAGAACTTAGTTGGATCTTTGAAAGGAGAGACATTGATAAATCTCTGAAAAAGTTTGGGTTTGTGCTGATCATATCCTCTCTGCTGATGAGGCTACAGTTTAATCTTTACAGAAAGATGTTGCCTGGTCTTTCCCGTTCATGGTCTTCATTATGACAGACTTCCCACAGCTTCTACAGAACCACAGTTTTCTGCAAGTTCAGTAAATGAAGCTTTAACTACAGTGTAGTCTTTCTGTCACATTTCAATTCAATGTGACCTTCACTGTTAGTTTATCAGAGTAAACTCTATCGCTTTGGAAATGCTTCTTGATATGAGTCAGTCATAAGATGCATGCCTGCACAAAAATCACCCATCTCTGTAGGCTTCATTATTTTGTAACAGATTAAAATGTCCAAATTTGACATATATTTGACAATAGTTGAATTTCTGCTTTTCCACATGTACCTATTCTGAACTATGCAGGTACTCCAACTCAACAATTTATTTCTCTCATTCCCTCTTCTTTTTTTAACATGTGAACTCCTGTATTTATTTTTACAGAGTTATGAGTTTATGCTAAGGGTATATTTAAAACACTTCTTTGGCTCTTTCTGCTGAGCCCTTTCTTGCTTCATTGTCTCATCAAAGTCAAATCCATTAACCCTTTGTAAGCTATTTGTAAGAATAACTTAAATCTTAAAACTTACTCATGAGAGAAAGAGAATAATGGGGTTTTCAGCCAGCTTGGCATTATTTATATTGCATAAAAGCACAGATTTCTAACATTAAAAAAGAATCAGAGAACAGAACTGCATGTCTGAGTCCCCCAGCCAAGGAGGGGAACATATTATTCTTATGTGAGAAACCTAAGGAGAGTCTAGTCTGTGCATATTCCTAAATATCACAAATACTTTTCTGAGATAAATGTGTGCACTTACTCCTTAGGGAAGTTTCTGTCTTACTGGAGTACACTGAAGAGAAAAGGAAAGGAAAGGAAGAGAAAAGAAAAGAAAAGAAAAGAAAAGAAAAGAAAAGTGCTGACTTAAAATGGAATCGAAATTTTTCTGAGTAATTTCTACTCTGGTTTATTACAAGCAAGTAACAGTGATACTTGCTGAAGAGTGAAATGAAGGCTTTGAAACATTTGAGATGCTATTCAAAACCTTCACTGAATATTTTTTTTAGATGGATTAGGCTATGGGCAGTCCAGGAGGATGGGAATTGTCAGGTTTTGAGGAATGCTGGAATTACAGGGCAGTGTGGCAGAATGGCCTAATCTACAGTCCAGGAAACAAATTTTTGGTCTTTTGAGAAGCAGTCTCAAGTTTGCAGGGAGGGTATTGTGTAGGAAGCTGGGGTAGGTCATCCATAGTGCTCTCCAGACCTCATTAAACCCCTGTGTGGGTACATCCAGTGCACGCAAAGTGTGACCACTTCAGGTGCTATGAGTATCCTGTAGCAATGTCCATCCCAACCAACTGGACAAAATTCCTGCTGGCAGCTGCTCCCTGCCTGAGTGAAAACACAGCCCAAGCAGCTCTAAAGGCCATGTCCCCTCCATTGTGTCTAGGATCTGTGCAAAGGATCTAGTTTGGATTCGGTTTGGTTTGCTTGGGGATGTGATTTTCCTTTGAACTCATCATATTTTACTTTGAGAACTCTTCTAATTTTACTCTCTGCCTCCAAATTTCTGAATTGTAATGTGCTTGTAGCCCCTTTATTGAGGTAAGTCTTAACTAAAGGAATGTATTGCTGTTACTCATTTGCCTTTGTATAATATTTAGGATACACATCCTTAATTACTAACTTTTCTTCATCTGGAATCTCCTGTTAATGGTATTTTTGAGGTGGGAGATGTTAATCCTTTTGTTGAGATCAGACATATGCTCTTTTCCTCTGATTATAATTACTTTCTTTTCATAAATTACTACAGTGCTGTTGAATGTGCATTGGTGAGGAAATTTGCACTTTGGCTGGCAGGAAAAATGTTACAGGTGTGAACTGTGATGTGTAATAATCATTATAGGAGCTGTCTGATTTCTTTTTGACAGTTTTTCATCAAAACTATGCTCTTATTGAAGTTGAAATGTTAGCAGAAATGAATTATTCTGACAAACTTTGAAAGAAAAAAAAGCTGAAACCTTAACTTTTGACAACTGATTTATTTTCTCTTGATTTGAACTTTTAGTATTAGCTATTGGTGTACTTTATATTGTATGCACAAAAATTTTGCATTTAAGCTTTTTATTCATCTTGTCCTAATCCCTTTCTCTGCTCTAAGACAATCTTAAGTAAAACTTTGTCATTCCTGGAAGGTATCCCCCAAACTATCCTTAAAGTGTTCAAGTCTTTTACCCCTGCATGTGATCTATTCTATTTTTTTCAGATTTTTTCCAACTCAGAGCGAAAATAAATGTTCAGTGCTCAATTCTAAAGTAGAAAAGCTTTCAGTTGTAGGCCAGCTCAAGAACAACATCTTTGTCCTTCCCTTTTAGGTAGTGATTACTTCACGTTGTGCAAGCTGAGTAGAGCCAGGTTTACTATAATTTACTACAGTCTATGAAGGTCTTCAGTTTTTCTGGGAGGCTAAAAAACCCCAAGCAAACAAACAGAATTTTTTCTGTTTTCTGAGAAAAAGAGGTTGTCTTGTGGTGCTCTCCTTTGTTAAAATTAGTCTCATTTATATTTGTAAAATTATCACGGAAGTATTACTAGACATTCAGAAGTTTGGTTCAGGATTTAGGTTCTGATTTTCTCCAGTAAGGTGTAAGGTTAACTGCACATTTCAGCATTTCCTGTGATTTTCTTGCTGTCTTTAATCCTTCTAATTGCACTGCTGTCTTCTGCCTGAATATGATTAATAAACTTTGCTTCCCTATCCTTATTCTTTGTGCTGTTTTGCACAGCTACCCTGAGATGATTCCTTTTCAAAATCAATGAAATCATTTTGATTTGTTTTTTTTTTTTTCATTCATGAAAAGTTCTAATTAGACGAACAATCACAATCAAAACTTGGCCTTGCACAATTGCAGCTCTAGGAATTCTGGTTCTGAATCAACCTTGCAGATTCAGATATCTTCTGCATTTCTGGGACTATGCTGGAGACTCCACCAAGAGAGTGGGGTGAATGAACATAAACCCTTGACTGAAAAATGAAATTTTTCACTGCAGTTTAAATTCAGAGCCTCCAATGAGCAGATGTGAAAATCTAGCAGGAAAAGCCATGAAATAGAAACATTATTAACTCTGTGTGGCTGCTTTCTACATGCTAGAGTAGGACTGCAGGAGTCCTCTTTGACACAGAAATTTGCCTGTGTGTGTAATGACAGATTCACTGTGAGGCAAGCATATGGACATGGATTACAAAGTGCAGGCTACATTCCAAGTTGGTGAGGTAGTTCGAGGTAATCAAATTATTGATCCATAATTTGTTATGTATCAATCAGTCAGAAGTGGCTTCTCAGGCCACATCTCTCTGAGCTGATAATGAAAGTGTTTCTTTCCTTAATGCTACCTAAGGTGAATCAGCACATCATCTTGCAGACTATTAAAAAAACCCCTAATGGCTGATCCTCTGTAGCCTCGTAGGTAATTTTTCTAAGGCCTAATATTTAGCATTTTACAAGTGTTGTTTAACAGTCTCTACCACTACATCGACTTGTAGGTCTGGCAGACTGCAGGGTGATTAAATCTGGATTGGAAAGCCTGCTTCATATAGGATGTAAATACCTGTGCACTATTACTCTTAAATAAGGTAAATGGTGGTTACATGAAAGGATATTCAGGGAAAAAAAAAAAAAAAAAAAAAAAAAAAAAGAAGTCAGAATGAAGTTCACCAAAACCAAAAGATTGTGATTGTTTTAAATTTTAAACTATCAAAAAGAATTTACTATATGGAAATTTGTTTTTAATAACTGTGCTTCATTTTCCAAGGCAAAATTTAAATCATGCAGCTTTTTTTAATATGCACATGTAGTAGCAGACATGATCTTATGGCTTCTTATAGAAAATAGCTAGCATTTTTAAGGCTGTTGAAGAGCTCTAGGCTATATTTAAAATCAGAATTAATGCATATTCTAATCCCCAGCATGCCTTTGAAAATATCAAACAGCATTTATTAAATGGAGAAATATAAACATGAGGTCACATTTCTTGTTCTGTAGGCACTAACAGATCAAATTGGTAAAACAATTTCTGCCCATGAAACAGGAAACAGTTATATTTCTGTTTTCACTCTACCTAAAATTAAGCTAACTTGTCCTGATTAAATACTTTTCTTGAAAGAAATAAAAGATTGAATTAATCCAGATTTTTAGAGCATGCAATACTCTGTCCCAGGTGCTGCTGAAGAATGATGAAGATAATTGCTTTAACTTGATCATTTGCCTTTTTAGTACAAATGATATTATGTTTAATAGTAAATCAAGATGACCTGGCATTTATGTATTCAGACTGAACAGATGAAAGGGAGAAAAAAACAATGCAATGAGGTCGAGGCAAAAACTCTTTTTGATTAACCTGCAGTGAAACCATTTTCTGGAGGGAGAAAAGATTGCAACAAAATTGAAATGTTCTTTTTTATTATTATTATTTATAAATATAGTTGAACTTTTCTGTTCTAGGAGCTCTAACTGGATGTGTTCTGTTTTTTATGGCTGAGTATTAACCTTGAATATTTCTGTTTAATTTGGTACTATTAGGAGACAGCTATGCTGGTGATCAGTAAATGATAAAACGCTGTGTGTTCATAAATTCATTATTTTGTGTGTTAAATTTTTACACAGAAATATTCATTGAAGCTTAATGTAATGAAGAAAATATAAAAATGGAAATAAAATATTATAGTGGATATTTAGAAGTATTTTTGGTTTGGGTAATCTCTAAACTTTTGCATCTGTTCAGATTTCAAACAAATCCAATTTTGAAATGTTGTAATACCTGCAAGTGTAGTTCCCAAACACTCCAGTTCATTTTCTTGTCACTGCAGGAGACATTTGTTATTGGCAATCTCAGAGGAAAGCTATAGTCTTGAGAGGGAAATGAAAAAGGTAATTTTCATTAAAATACAAAACTTGCATAAAAATTTGAGACTACAGCCAATTCAGCCATGTAAATAAAGCAGATGTTTTCTTGTGATAAAAAACAGGAAAAACATGGCAGAGAATTAAAAGACCTGACTTTTTATGCTTGCTTGAATGATTATGCAGATTGCAGGCCAGTGAAATAACAGATCCAGAGCACATTCTTACTAATTCTTCAACATCTCCCTTTGTATTGGGGTTTCTAAATGGGCTTAATAACCCATGACAGGCAGCTCATCTCTTATATTGCTGATGATGATCCATGTACAGTCACTGACAGAGAGTGAAGTCCATCAGAAATGTGAACAGTGGAGCAAGGTGTTCAAAACTCACTTCTAGGGAATATTTGGATGACATTTAAAAATCTGAATACTCTTGATTTCAGGAGGTTGGCCTTTTGATGAAAAAGTGAGGGCAGGTGTTTTTCGAAATTTATAAATTTTTCTGAAAAAGACAGACATTTTGGAGACTTCCTCGAAAGTCATGACAGGGCTTTCCATGAAAGCCTATTAGGGAATACTTTCAAGCAATCTTGCCCCAATATATGATTTGTTTTTTTAAGGGATGTGTGTGGAGGATTATAGAAGTGTTTGGGTTGAAAAGGGTCTTTGGTCTCTGATCCAAACCATCAGCTTAGTGCTGCCACCACTAAACCACATCCACAGACACCACATGTTTGAAATACTACCAAGGATGAGGATTCCTTCCTGTTCCAGGAACATGGCCTGAGTGGGGGCAACCCCACTGTGAAAGGACTTCTCCAGGTCTGGGTCAAGGATGTAGGTGCCAGCAATCAGAAAAGGAAGTAGATTGTTCCTTTAAGAAAAAGGGGACAGCAAGATAAGATAACAAGATAATTCTTGTTCTTGAAATGAAATCCCATGCTTTATCTCCATGGATTCACCAACTGTGATTAAAATTAAAAGCCCTGATAGCAGTGGGAGAGAGAGGGTGTGTTGCCCCACACAAAGCAAAAGGTGAACATGGAGACTGAAATAAATAATGCAGTTGTACCTGTCTTCTGAGGGACAGACTCCTGTTAATTTATTGCAGTCTTTAACTTGACTCATTCCTTTTCCTTCTGCTAATTTTTAGGACCAGCTAAACAACAACAACAAAAAAGCCGCCACTTAAACAAAAAAAGCTCATCACAAAAAGCTTCAATAAGGCTGCACTCACATGTCTTATATAATTGTGCACTTGTTGAGGTTGAGGTCTCAAATGCAGAATTGGTGTACTATGTATCAGAAATTCCAGATGCATGTGGTTTAAATTTTAATGGCAAATAGTTGTTTTTACTGGTGTCAATAGAACCTTACAAATCTGAAAAACCATACCCCTTAAAGCACGTTTTGCACAGGCCACTAAAGGATCTAAGTGTATACAGATAACGTATTTTTTTAAAAAAACTTGTCGAGGATGAATATAGAATGACTCATTTTTCAGAGTTGTCAGTAAAATTTGTTTTTATTGTATAATTATAATGGCTATACCTTCCTCCTCTTGATAAATTTTTTGAAAACAAAAACAGTGACTTGGAGCTGGAATAATTTGAAGTCAGTCTAAACCTAAATTTAAATTTTTTTCTCTTTCACCAACAACAGGAATAATAGGTGCTCAGCAACACTTTTTTTTTTTCTTTTATTTTTTTTTGCATAAATGCATTTAGAAAAACTGATTACATATCTGACTGGTGAAAAAGACAAAAGAGCAGCAGCATAAGTTTGTTTTCACTTTTAGAAAAAAATGGAAGTTGGAAGGATTGGAAGGATTATTTAACCCCTAACATTGTTGCCAATAGAATACAGTTTATCAGATTATTCTCTTAGGTAAAGAAGGATAAAGATTAGCCCGTAAATAGAATATTTTATTATGGATTTAAAGGTCCCTTCAAATGTGTAGTCATGACTAAAATCAAGGGTTTATAGATTTCTCTGAAACCTTACAAAACAGTTTCCCATCAACGAGTCCAATACATTTTGAAGTATTCCAGGTCTGTTTTATGTGGATGTTTTTAAATGTGAGGATAGTACTTTTAACTCTGACCACCAAGTATGACCTTTCAAAATATATTTCCCTTGGAGAGCAGCAGCTGGAGGTTGAAAACACAAAAATCTCTGTAAAGAGAAAAACTTTGAGAGGACTTTGGATCTTGACATTTTTTTTCTGAGACTTGGTGTGACTATGTTTTCCATTATGTATGTTCTTTGTACTATGTTATAAAGGCCATACATTATCTTTTATGGATTAGATAACTAACACTTAGTTGTTAGTAACCTGATGCTATTAAATTTGAAAATTTTACCATGTTAAATGCCATACTTAATGTTTATATATGTTGTCCCTTTCTTATCTACCACTTATTTTCCTTTCATTAAACAAAGAGTTGAAAATTCTCTAATTGTTGGGGATATGAATAGGAAAAACAAATAATTATTTTGGAATAGCTCTTTAGAATGACTATTTTATTCTGATTTCTAAGAAGGTGACACTAACACTATGAAATAAAAATTGCCAGTTCTTTGATACAGAGTAATTCTTTCTCCTTTAAAGTGTATTCTTAAAAAGTGAAAGACAGTCCCAAATAGCCTTGAGAGTTCTTTTTGAACCACAGTTATCCCTGAATAAGCCACTTTCTAGACAAACTAGAAGATCTCAAGAAAACCGTTCACTCATCTAGAGAATGTTAAAATAAAAGTTTGGGGAAAAAAGAGGGTCTAATAACACTCAATCATGGCAGATAAATAAAAGGGAGATTAGTGGTATTTAAAGAAATATGTGAAGTATATGCAATTATCTTTGAAAGAGCCTTTTTGTTGAGGCAGATCAAGGACAAAATATTGCTTTTGAATGTCAGCATATAAAAAGAATGGCTGAAAATTGAAGTAAACATGGTTGTTATTAATGTCTAAATTTAAATTTTTCCTCAATGCATTTTTTAATTTTGTATGTAATTTTTTTTACCAGCAGTGGAACTAAGTAGTTGGTGAAATTGGGTTTTTTTGGTGTTGTGTTTTGTTTTGTATTGTTTTGATGTATGCTTTCTGAGTGCAGTATGAAAATGGCACAGAGAAGGTGAAAAAAAATCTCTGCTTGATACTGGGGTTTGAACAGAATTTTAGAGTGGAGTGTTTTTTCATGTATGGAGTATTTTACCCATTCCTTGCCATACACCACAACAGAAATGTGATTATTGAAAAATCTGCATGCTAAAATGCATAATAGCTAACGACAGCAACAATCAAAAAACCCAGTCATGTCTTTTATTGTTTTCTGTTATTGCTTTATTTTTTATTTATATAGGACTAAAACATGTAGGCTGTGTTTTTATATACGTTATATATAAAAAAATAAATTCTTTTCCATTCAGATACAGCAATCTCTCTTAAGATTGTGCATATCTATTGATCTCTTTCTCACCTGCTACTGGAGTTCCAGCTACTGTTCTGACACTCCTGTCTCTCAAAACACCTGTCACTCTTTTGGAATAAAGCATAATTACTTTTAGCAGCCTTGCTTTTCTCTGTCAGGATCAAGAGGTGCAAGTGGCAATAGCTGCATATTAATGTCTTTATTGTGTATAAGACATTTGGATACTCTTTCTTTACCATGGCAACACATTGCCCTTTAATGGTACAATTGGCTGCTGTCAGTAAGAGAGAGTCATACCCATAAATTATCAAGGCAGGCAATACTGCTCACTGCTCTTGTAACCTGGAGGGCTGAGGAGAACTGGAAGGAAATGACAACTGTGATGTCGAGCAATGCTGACTGATGGAGAAAGGAGCAAGTAGAGTTTGGAGCTACTGGCATAGCCTTGATGATTTTGAGCATCATCTTTGCCTCCATTTGGGTTGGTGGGGTAAGGGAACCTTGTTAAGTTATGTTAAGGGAACCTGCAATGATAATAATAGCTGAAAAGACCACTGTGGTTTCTTTTGACAGCATAGGAAATAAGGAGATACTTGTGTTCTCTTGCAGTTATCCCAGTGATGCAGATGTTCTGCTTCTGGACTTCATAAAGTTTCTGTCTGGGTCTAAGACTTACCACTGCAATCTCTGTATTGAAACTGTGTGAAAGGAGAAATCATTCAACAGCTCCTTTCACCTGGAGATCCAAGTTGTGATGCCAATCCTTTAGATCTCAGAGTGAATTTTAAATCTGTAGAAGAAAACACAGTCTAGCCAACAAGTATTGAACTTTGGCCTTTGCAATGAATATTTTACACACATGGATTTGAAACAGGCTTGCTTTTTTTTTTTTTTTTTTTTTTTTTTTTTTTTTTTTTTTTTTCCAGTGTGTTATGTTAAGTACAAAGGAGGAATCAAAGAGCAAGCACTTATTAGGCCATTAACCAATATGCCCACATCTATAGAGTTATTTCTAGATTTCTAAATTCATATCTAGGGACAGAGATCTAAATGGTCTAATTTTTAGAAGCACTGAACAACCCCAGGCATTAGAGAACTGATGACTTACAAAGAAGAAAGGGATTGAAAGCATGAATTTAGATCCCTGCAAAGCAAAAGCTATTCTTTTGTATTTACAATTCCACAGAACTCACATTCTGGCAATTGTACAGAATTTTGAAAGAATCTTGTAATTTGCTAGTGTTTGATATGAGTTTTAAACCCTCTGAATGAAAACACTGGCTCACTGAGAATATCCATGTTCAGGAGCATGCATATTCTCCTTATTTTCTGTTCCACAAAGGAATTCACCACGGACTGAAGAGTTGTACAACATTAAGATTGTGTGTCTTATGTTCTTGCATTCCTTGTTTTTCATTAGGCTAATTTCTTAGTTTGAATCTAGTAAATATCCCTTTCTTTTTCCCTCTCCTCTCCCTTCTCCTCTCTCCTCCACGTGGGGGGTTGGCCCCTTCTCTCAAGCTGCTAGTGACAGGATGAGAGGACACAATCTCAAGCTGTGTCAGGGGAGGTTCAGCTTGGATATCAGGAAGATTTTTTTTCATGGAAACTTACATTAAGCATTGAAATGGGCTGCCCAGGGAGGTGGTGGAGTCCTGATCTCTGGGTTCAGCAAACGACTGGATGTGGCACTTAATGCCATGGTTTAGTTGACAAGGTGGTGATCAGTGAGAGGCTGGACTCGATGACCTTGGATGTCTTTTCCAACCTAAATGATTCTGCAAATGCTTTTTAACAGTTTCTAAAAACTCTGTAACTAGGCAAGGTATTTCTAGAAATTTGAGATTATGTTTACTGCTGGGTATGAGAAACACGAAATGCATGGGGTTTTTAAATGCGTGGGCTAAATTTCCTAAATTTAGATTTCTAGTGCTGAGACTCTCTAGAGAAGAATTTTAAAAATATAGCATTGAATGCAGACCCAGGTGTGTGCCTGCTGAGTGTCTGGGATTGCTGAGACTTTTTCAGTAATATGTCACTAGAGCTATGAAATAGAAACCAAATTTGTTGTAATTAACATTGGTGTTTTATGCTACTGATGTGTCTATTCTGCTTTTGTGTCCAGAACCAATCTTGGCTTCTGGAAGCTTGTTTGGGTATATAGGATATTCCAGATGCAGATATGTCCTAAACACCAGTAAGTTAGATAATTTGTCTGCCTTAAGCGATATTCAGAAACTCTTGTGTTACTTTTTTTTCTTCATTTTTGGTTATCCAGATATCTTTGAAAATCTTTTTATACGTTGGAGTTTTGACAGAGTCACCAAGTCACATTATGGATTAAATGGCTGAGGGATTAAAAGATGACTCTATTTACGAGAGCTGGGAAAATAAAATAGCAAATTCTATTCAGCCTTGGCAGTACACGGCAGTGAGCTAAACAAAAAACCCTCATGTTTTATGGGATTTTTTGCTACTGGTTACTCTTGCTATAACAATGGGCAGCTGATAAATGTTCTGAGCAGCAAGCAGCAGTGTGTCTTCTGGGGAAATCTTTCACCAGATTTGTGCAAGTGCATTTGACCACAGTATGCTAAGGTGTGTAAGGCAGGATACATCTGAACATGCTTTTTATCCATCATCCAGTCTTTTTTAAGGCTCCTTAAAATGTCAGTGGCTGAAGGTTTTGCCCTTGTCCACCAGCATGCTTGGAAATCTATTGAAGAGGCAATTGTTGTAGTTTTTGTTCCAAGAAGACTTTTGTTAGACTCTGTGCAGATTTATTTCAATACTTTCCCATGGCTTAACTCTGGGGCATTCTGTGTTTTAGAAAACTCAGCAGCCTTAATCTTCTGATCTTTGTGACTCTGTAGACATTGCAGACCTGTATTTTAGAGTAGCTTTACAAACAAAAAAGAGTGAGATTCTGCTTTTCCTAAACTTACTAGGTTTTTTGTTGTCTTCAGAACAAGAGTTCACTGAGCTGATCTGAGGGCTTAAGAGAAACTTAGAATATCTAAATTTATATATTCTGTGAAATTTGGTTGCTTCTTAGCCACTGAAATATTTCCCATATACTTATGTCAAGGGAACGCCTTTTTTTGTTTCATTTGCATGGTTTCTAGTAAAGTGTGGTGTAATACTGGCTTGGGACTTTTGAGTGGTATCATGGCTCAAAAAATAAGTAAATATCATGTTTGGTTTAGCAATTCTAACATTTGCTCATAAATGATATACTATATGTTTTGGGTTGGATTTTTTGTTTTAAAGCCCCACTAACTGCATGAATTGTTAATGAATTATTAATTAAATTTCAAAATGAAAAGCTTCCAAAACTTGAGGTACTGCAAATGGAATGTGATTGTAGAAACTTTTTCTATTCTACAGAATTTATCCTGCACGTGCTTGTTAACTAATATGACAGATTGAATGACTCATGTTACTCAATTGACTGAATTTGCTTCATTGATGTGTCAAGAAAAAATGTAGCTTTCTGTGGGTAGACACATTGGCTTTGTCAGTGATTTGTCACATTGGTAAACTCTTAATACATGGATATTAATACTGCTATGAAAACATCCAGGTTATCTATCAACTAATTTGGGTTGGGATTATTCTCATGTTTTCTTGATTTCTAGGCTTTGTGTGGTTTAGACTAGGTAAACTTTTGCTGATATTTGTAGCTCTGATGATTAAAGGGAGCACAGAAATCTTACAGACTCTATGCCTTAGCCAAAGTGTCCTTCTGTGACTCCTGGATACCATCTTGCCAAAATCAATTGCACTTTATTAATGCTATAACAAATTTGTTTTATCTTTCTGCAAGGAAAACTGGATTAAAAGGAGTTTTTTGGCTATCTGCTTGCAAAGTATTAAAGAAAAGGTAATAATAGAGTATGTGTAACTACAAGGAGATGTACTGTATAACACTCCGTGTGTGTGTGCCCGTGTCAAGCAAACTACATGCAAAATTTATGACACAATTTCTTTTACCCCTATTATCATTTCTAGAGAACTCCTCAACAATGAGGCTACCTGTGCTACACTTAAGACTGCAGCTTGCTTTAAAAAGCTTTCAGTAAACAGAGTGGTGACAGCCCTTAGCTGCAATGCCAGCATTGGTTGTGTTGATGCTGATCTCACTGGTGGGAGAATACCACAGGTCTTTCTGCTTTACATGCAGCAGCCAAACTGAGACTGTGAATTATTGCCCTCCCTCGGTGCCAGGTGCCCACACTGGCCCTGTCATGTACAGCTGGATCAGCTGGTCCTCACCTGGACTTCTTCCTTTCCGTGCTGAACACCAGCTGCACACTCATGCCAGCACCTGTGGGACAGGTTTTTGGAAATGTCCTGCAGTTTCCTTGCACAGCCAAATTGAACACTGCAGAACTACTGAAATGGGATGCCTATGCCGTGCCTCTGGACAGACACGGAAGCAAATATAGAACTATCCCCACAAAGTCCTCAGGTGGCCTTGAGCAGTGTATTAAGTGTATTAAAGCATGAGCCTTCCACTCAGGACTTCTTGCTGCTCCTTTGCAGATGTAACCTTATCTGATCTGTTCATGTTAGTAAAGAGCGATTTCTTCTCCAGGAAACATACAGGAAGGCTCATATGCTCATTTTTGGGCCTTACATCTCTTAAGGGAAAAAATCCCAGTCTTTCAGCTGCCACTTTCAGTGTTCTCATGCAACACAGAATTTATTTGGCATGTAATTGGAAATGAAGGATAAGAATGTAAAAGGAAGTTTAGGACAAATATAAATGTAGTGTGTCCAGATACAAAAGCAGATATACTGTAAACAGATATATAAAAAGATAAGAGTGAGTCAAATTTAAAATGAAAAATCTTGCATGACAGACTTTTTTTCTGTGGCCTATTTCCTGGGCTGTCAGTATTCCTTAAGTTCAGAATCAACTTAAGGTGTTGGTTTGGCATAGGGGCATTTGAACCTGACAGTGCTGGTATCCCAGTGCCCCCTTCCCTTGAGCTGTTCCTCTGTCCTTTTTGCCCGCTTGTGCCTTACTACTCAAATCTGAAATCTTTTGCTGGCCACTGCAAACTTCTACTACTGCTTCTTGTAGTCATACATGAGTAGCTCAGAGAGCAGTTTCGGGAGGGTGTCATGGGCCATTATCCAAGGTTTGTGTAAGTCACTACGGTGGATTCTGTGCCTTATGTTTCAGACACTGCATGGAAATACCTGAAAGGAGGCTGACATTACTAAGAAGTTACTCAGTACTGAACTCTTACATTCTCTTCACAGCTGAGCATCCCAGACTAGTCATTGCATGTCATCAGTCACCTGTAAAAATCTGCCCTGTCCCAACTCCCAAATAAATCTCTAAACAAGGTGAAAATATGCTGTTTCCTCCTTGTCCCAAGTATGTTCAGGCAGGCTCCTCAGAACTGACAGAATGTCTTGTGACAGAGTTTTGTCCAGAGTTTTGTGCCTTCTTTTGGTAGCAAAAAAATCCGGCAACCCTCCACATGAAAAAGAATTTGATCTTACATTTATTTCACCGAGCTTTAAAAAATAATTTCTGGTAAAGCCAAAATAAAATACTGTACTCTTTGCTGTAATTATTCTGAATAGAATCTGCCTCATTTTTATAACAACCAACCTACCCCCAACAAAACCCTCAAAAACCAAACAAATCAAACAAAATTAATTTTTCTACCTGGAAGTTCCACCACTTGGTGTAGTGATCATGGTCCTTTTTATTCTTTTTTCTAAATGAGGAGCAGAATGGAGCATGCATCTTTTTCCTCCTGCTCTCTCCCCAGGCACTGTTGCATCTTGATTCATCCATCCACAGAAGTAGAGGGCCATGTAGTTCCTAGCCTCATATGGAAAATTCAGCTTGCTCTGACATGTTTTTCAGACTCTTGGACTTGAGGAAACAAATTTTCTTGTCTCCATTTTGGGGACAAAAATCAGAGGTTGAAACTTTGCAATCTTCTTTTGCATAGAGATTTTAAATCACTTCTATTTATTCGAGTGTGTTTGCATGCTTATAAATGCTGAAGGAGTTTGCAAAGGGATTGGAAAAAAGCTTTGAGGATCATAGGCACCAACTTGATTGACATGATTAATGGGCTATTTTTTGTAACACAAGGGAAGGTGAAAAACCATAAAACAATGATTGTAAATTCTGTGTGTATTGTATTGGATACCTTGAAAGTATTGCAGCCCAGAATTAAGATCAGAATTGTCCTGGAAAAGTATTTAAGTGAATCTGACAACTTGATTAATGCATTTGAAGTGTTTGAAGAAGAGCAGAATGCTGGGAGAGAGATTTTGAGAAAAAAATAGAAGCAGGCTGGGTACACCAGGACAAAACCCCATTTGAAGTACGTACTACGTAGAGTGTATTACCTATACATTTTGAAATTAAGACTTTTATAGAGAAAAAAAGAAAGGTATACTTAATGTAGTGAACATTTTCTGGTTTATATTACAGTCTCATAAAAACTCTTATTCCTGTAAGTCTTTTAAATATGTATTTAAGTTTAGACACTTAAACATACATGTTTAAGTCCTTTTGAGATTTATGGAATCTCATAATGTCTAGATTGAAGGAAACACTTAACAACTTTCCAAAAGGGAGGCAAAGACCTTAAAAAGGATTATTTTTTTAAGAAGTAGGGTAGGAAACAATATGTTAAAGATCACCTAATAAGGATATATGAAAAGAATGTATTAGTTATATTGAGCTTCTATGTGTTATTCTTTCCATGTTTTGATAAATTACATTGTGTGCTATTTTACTGAGGAAAAAACAGAAATCATTTCCTAAATAGAACAGGAGGTATTTTGTTCACATTTTGCTGTGGATTTGCTTATCTACCTGGCCTCCAGCCAGGGAAATACAGGTATAAGTAGGCAACTACTGCGTTTACCTAATGTTCTTTTCTAAATGATTTTATATTTTGCATGAGAATGCTCCTAGATAATGCTAGAGAAACAATTGCTTGCTTGTGTGATTACATGGGCATTTAAGATTACCTGGATGTTGACAGTTTACTTGCCCCTGTAAATGAAGAACTACACTTTTTATAGTTTGGAGATCCATTGTGTATTTTTGTGCCTGTGCTCCTGTAAAAGAGATCCAGGAATAGGTGTGTGGTCTTCAGTGGTGGCTGAGCTTCTGGAAAATCTTGATCTATCCTGGAACCAGTAATCAGAACTGGCTGTGCTGATCAAATAGTGACTTCTTAAAAGTTGTTTGAGCAAGGCCAATATTGCCTTTCAGCTTCACACATACCCTAAAGAATGCACTAGTCTTTTGAACTGTATGAAAGATTAGAAATTGGACTACACATAAAGGATGATTTTTTTGAAGCCTCTCCCCATAAGGTCCATGAATTATTTGAATATTTTTTGTCTATGCAGACATGGGGTTTTTTGGGTTCTTTCATTGGACAAAGGAGAAAGTGAACCTTCAGTGCTACAAAATATGTATTTTAATGAAGATAAAATATTTTGTAGGGTTCTGCTTGACATGAAATTGAAAATTATCCCTTCCTGAATAGACTTGTATACAAGGAGAGGTACTAGGAAACTTTGGAGCTCATAAATTTTAAATTAAAATAAAAAAACCCCACAAAACAGATTAAAAAAACTCCATTATTTACCCAGCTGGTCTCTGGAATTTACTGATATTCTATTTGAACAGGGGAAGATAGAGCAGGTTTAAAAAAAAAAAAAAAAAGAAAAAACCCCAGAAATGGCATGTGGTTCACTTACATTAAAAAACCCTAAAGAAATACAAACCCCCAACCAAACAACAACAGAAAACAAACAAACAAAACCACCCCCAAAACACAGGAATGCACATCATTGCAATTTTAAGAATAGCAACTGAGAAGAAATCCTGTGAATTTGGGTGAGGCATAAAGTTTCATGCTTAAAAAAAACCCCACCACAAGCACAGATCCACCTCCCAACAAAAAAATCCAAACACCTCAGCCTTAACTCAACCTTCTTCTTGGGGACAGGAACAGTTCTCCCCTCCAGAGAAAACAAATGTCTTCCTTGCCACACTGTGTTACTTGTAAGACTTTAAATGCACCAAGTAAAAGAAGATAAAGAAAAATTTAAAAATTTAGTTTTCTGAAAAAATTAACCAAAACAACTAAAAAAAAAAATTAAAAATCAAACGGGAATGATTACAGATCAATTAATTCCATGCTTATAAATCTCATATAATATATTTTATTGTGTCTGTCACTTTCCATTTATTCAAGAATGTAACCTAAACTTCTGAGTCCAGATTAGTCTTTGGAGTAAGCTGCATTCAAAAAAGTGGGCTTCATTTCTGAACTATAATTTGACTTGCATTTTTGATCAGGACTTTGATTAGGACTTCTAAAGAATCTGTTGATCTACAAGATCTGATTGAAAAGGTTGCAACATAACGAGTTATCCTTATCACTGATACAGAAAAAAGGATTTTTTTCATACTATAATTTGGGAAGTCAGAAAAACTTCTTGTAACATTATTTTTTGTTAATTATTTTTCTCAAATTGGACCAAATGAGGAAATTTTCTTCATTTATCTTCTTCAATTTTTCTTCTTCAATTTTTCTTCTCAATTCTGTTTCTCTGAGAGGAATGGTTCAGTGAGTGTTGCAGAATTTGTGTCTTAATTACATTACCATTTGTTTCACTTGAAATGATGCCATTGACTGGTTATCTTCTAGCTCAGCTTCCAGTTTGGTATGAGATAGTCTTTTTCAGCTGTGTAAAAATGTCCTTTTGTGTTAAAGTTGTTGAAACTGAACACTCGAAAAAAGGTCTTGAATGTTTTTGATTGCTAGAATGATCATGACCACAGCTGGAGTCATAAAATGAATCCCCTTGTCCCAAAAGCACAAAGGACAGGCTGGTGTTGGGAGCAGCTGCTGGAGGATTTGTACTGCTTGAATTTTGTTCTCAGCTCAGTGACTTTGTGGAAAGTCACTCAACCACTCTCTGTCAACCTTTAGTGATTTTTGTGATGGCTATCAAGTTATATACCCAGATGCCAGGGCTGTGGAGCTGCTTAAATAATAAGTTGGTAATGTGCTTTGAGATCCACTGATCTGACCTTCCAGCCTGTGTTCTCAAAGCGCTTGTCCCTCTCTTTATCTATTTCCAAACTGATTAAGGCTGTCTCCTCTTGCTTTCTCCTAACCATGTCATCTCAAGCCTGTGTGCTGTGCTTCTGCTTGACTTCTCTGTTTGGCCACATGCTCTGTCCACATTGCTCCTCTGCTGCTTTTGTTTTCCTGGCTGCATTAAGCACAGATATCTTTATTGTCACCCGAATAACTCTTGAGTGTCACTGATCTTTAGGTTTACTTTTGTATGGTGAAATAAACCACTGTTTATTTCTCTCTTATTCTCTGTTCTGAAAATGTGCAGCCTTGAGCCTATTTCTTCTTCTTTTTTTTTTTTTTTTTTTTTTTTTTTAGTCATGCTACCCCTTCATACTTGGGAAGAATTTTTTTTGTACACTGCACAACACCTCCTCACTGTTTTATTTCCTTTTTGTGCTCTCCTGGAGTTTAGTTCAGGAAAATGATGCATCACCAGCTCTAGAACTTGCCACATATAGACATAGCAGCTGTTGAACTGATTTCTGAATTGTGCATATTCTAAAGGATGTAGTTCAAACTGTTATAAATTTTAGCTCTTAAATCTTCACTCAAAGGCTTAGCCTGGTTAGAATCTTGAACTTGTTTGCTGGTTCCTGTCACATTGTTTTGATGGATGCAGCCAGTAATACAATAGAGCAAACTCACCTCCTCAAATATCTTCTCATCTGCTTATCTACTTACTAGTATGATGTGAACTTGGTCTTTTTGTTACCTAAATAATTCCTTCACTTCCCTAAAATTGGAACATAAGGAAAAACCATCTTCAATTCCCTATGTGGAATCTGGATTTTTCTGTTAGCAAGCAAATAAAGTAAAAAGAAAGAAGCAGTTTCCAATATTTGTCACATTTTACTTGTGTATGTATCTATATATGTGTATATGAACTCTTACAAAAATATACTTGGAGGAAGAAATATTTTGAAGATTTTTTTCAAATATAATTGCAGTGAACAAAATTTTTTGGGACTATAAGGAGCTATATAGAAAATACTTTTTTTTTATGCAGAATGGCCTATATTGAATCATACTGCTGTGATGCTACAGGTTTTATCAAGGCAAAGCCTTATTTGCACTGGAAGGAATTCAGAGCAAAATTATTTGGTCTGTACATCTACTTGTTTTGATTACTAGTCCTTGCTCTTCCAGCAATTCTTTCTGTCCATGTGGTGCAGCAATGTAACTCTCCTAGAAAGTCTTCATCCAAGACTGCAAGAAATTGCATCACAGGATGATAGACACCTTCAAAAGGACATTCACATGTAATGAGAAAAAGGAAAGACAGAGACACCAAACATCTAGATGAAGGTGAGAAGATGAATTAGAAAAGGTGCCGTAGGATAGCGAAGCCCAGGTGACAGAATACAAAAAATAAAAGCATCTTTAGATGATCATGAGCAGTTCTGAGGAACATTGTGAAGATCAGGCAGGATCTCTATGGAAGTAGGAAGCTTTCTTCATGATGTTCTTTAATAGTCAAATTTTTTTAAAAAAAAGTCTTAGAGCCTGACACAGTCTTCAGATAATTTGCAGAGTTTCACTGGCATTTTGGCCTTATGTTGTTGGGATGAATGTACACAGGGGTTATGGTTCTCTTTGCTGACAGAGCAAAGCAGGCTCATGCCTGAAGGTCTAAAGAGTTTTGCACTCATACCCACAAATCTGGATTGCTTTTGTTGCCATCCTGTGCAACAACATGAAAGGGTAACAAGTGAAATGGCTCATATCTAGTGACAGAAATGGATTGCAAAACAGTTAATTCAGTTTGTGGAGAAGTGGCCTGAACTACAGAGTAGAAGAAATAAGACATGAGATAAAGAGCACAAGACAGAATTGACTGGTCAGTAAGTTAGAGACTGAAATTAATCCAGCAGAAATTATTCTTCAGAATTGATTGAACTCAATGAAAGAAAACCCAATATTAATGCAAATAATTTCTTGAACTGTGGAAAAGAGAAAACAGACGTGATTTACAGGATATGAACCTAAATGTACATCTAGAAATTTTAGGAAAAAAGTGGAAGGTTAACCAAGGAGCTAGAAATGGATTTATGTACAATGTTAAAGTCTGCATCCTCTGAGACCTGCATCCATAACAAGTCCTAGCAAAGAATTTTTTTTTTTTTTTTTTTTTTTTTTTTTGTTGTTGTTGTTGTTTGTTTCTTTGGGTGTTTTTTTTACATAGGTTGGTTCTAGCTGGAAAACTATTACTTTGTACAAATGTGAAGATACGCTAAAAGAGCAGAAAAATGTTGAGTGGTATTTTAGGAAGGCAGGAGCAGCCTAACTCTGAGAGAGGGTAAAGATAGTGTATCAACAGAAAAAAAAAACAATTTAAGCAATCTGGACTTGTTTTCAAGTGGCCAGATTGCTCTTTCTAAATAATTGCTGTGGTGTTGCATTCTGTTTGATTTAATAGGTAACGTGTGTTGAAGCCAGAGCTGAACGAACTATTTACAGCAAATAATTTATTTGATCAATGTTGTCTTCTTTTCTGTTCATGAATTATCCACAAACAGGATTTTTCCCGACTAATTTGCTCATTATTCAAATTTGCTCACCAAATGCTTTGTGAGTGCCTTTTTGGACCCTTTATTTCCTCTCTTTCTTTGGAAAATTATCGTTATATATGAAGGCTTTTTACAATGGGACTCAAGAAACCTTAATGTTCTTTTTTAGTGTTCTTTTGACTGAGGGGAAAATAACCTATTTTCTATTGGTTATTTGCTATATGTCGGGAAAGTGTGAATAGTGCAGCATCTTTTCCTTTTTATTGGTAAGATTTTAGGTGGGAAGGAACTATTAGATCATCTACTCTAATCTTTTTTATGATGCAGATATAGTAGGAATCCATCTAATTTCTCCCATACTGTGTTCAATAATTTGTGCTTAACTAAAGCAGATTGGAACTTTATTTTAAAGCCCTTTCAGACAAATGGCTAAGTAGTTCTTTATGAAGGGGTTATTATTCTATTTTCTTTTACAAGCTTGTGTAACAACTTGATGATCTCTATTTTTTCTCATGCAGAATTGTTTTTATTTGCTGATTTGATGTCTGAACTTCCTGAGTTCTGAGGGAACTGATGGATGAAGTGGTTAAGCTGCTATCCATCATATTTGAAAAGTTGTGGCAGTCCATTGAAGTTCTCACTGACTGGAAATGGAGAAATGGAACTCCCATTTTTAAAAAGAGAAAAAAGAAAAACCTGGGAAACTCACAGGCTGGTCAGTCTTACCTTGCTTGTTTCCTAGCAAGATCAAAGAGCTGATCCTCCTAGAAACTATTGAAACTATGTTGAGGCTCCTGCAAATTAAAGAGTTGTTTGGAGAGAGCTATTTGTGGCTGTACCTGAGAAATTTGGTGGTCTTCTGTGACAAAGTTTCAGCATTGGTCAGAAAGGGAAGAACAGCTGACACCAGGTATCTGTACTTCTGCAAAGCATTTGACACTGTGACACATGACATCCTTGTCTCAAAACTGGAGAGACGCGGATTGGACAGTGTCCTGGTTTAGGGCAAACTTGGGAGAAAATCCCTGAAATAGCATTCCTCTGGAAAGGAAACCCAAACTGACCCTCCCCACAGCTGCTCTGGGAAAAGAACTTTCTTGGGGATCAGTGGAAAAAACTATTTATTTAATTAACAAAGTGCCCACAAGCATAAAGAATGACTAATATGAAACAATAAAACCTGTCATTCTGGAGTGAGATGGCAAATTGAGAAAGACTTTGCCGTGGGTGTAGCTTAACTCACTCAGTCCCTTATCAATCCCTTCAGTGGTCCAGGCCCTGGTGGGCTGCAGGCGCCAGCTCCTGGTGCTCCTCTGGGTTTTTCAGTCCAGAGCAGGTTTAAACAGTCCCAAGAAAAAGGAAAAAAACAGTCCAGAGAGCTTTTCTGTCTCAGCTAGTTAAACTAAGAGCAAAAAAAGATTTCTGTTCTGCTGCTCTCTATGCCTCAGCCAAACAACACCATCCCGAGGAAAAATGTGAGGAGTGGATACTGTTTTCCAAAACAAACTGTGTGCTTCTTCTTTCCCTGCTTCACTCTCAGAACCAGTCTGAAAGGCACAGAACTCAACATACAGCACACACAGAACAGACCACTGGGGATACAAGCATTGTAAAGTCACCCCAGGACAATCAGCTGGAGCATTCAATGGGTAAGGAATTGGCTGGATGGCCACTGTCAAGGAGTTGTGCTCAATGGCCTGATGTCCAGGCAGAGATGAGTGGTGCTCCTCAGGGGCTGGTGTCAGGTCTGGCACAGTTTAGTGCCTTAGTTGGCAATGTGGACAGTGGGATTGATTCCAGCTTCATCAGGTTTGCTGACTACAGGCTGGAGGAAGAGAGGCCATCCTGGGGACCTTGGCAAGCTTCAGAGCTGGACAAACCTCATGAACTTCAACAAGGTCAAGCGTAAGGTGCTGCACCTGTGTCAGGGCAACCCCAGCATAAATTGGGTGAGGAATGAATTGAGGGCAGCCCTGAGGAGAAGGCCTTGGGGGTGTTGATGGATAACAAGTTCAGCATGATGCAGAAATGTGCTCTTGAAGCCCAGGTAGCCAAACATATCCCGGGCTGCATTGAAAGAAGAGTGATCACAGGTCGAGGGAGGGGATTCTCACTCTCTGCCCCGCTTCAGTGAAACCCTGTGCAGAGTGATGAGTCCAGTTCTGGGGCCCCAAACATAAGAAAGGTGTGGATGCATTAGAGGGAGTCCAGAGGAGAGCCATGAGGATGATCAGAGGGCTGGAGCACCTCTCCTGTGAAGAGAGTGAGTTGGGGCTGTTCAGCCTGGAAAAGAGAAGGCTCTGGAGAAATCTTACATCAGTCTTTCAGTACGTAAAGGGGGCCTGTGAGAAATATGAAGATGGATTTTTTTTTTTTTCCAAGGACATGTGCTGAAAGGGCAAGGACATTAAATTGAAATAGAGGAGGTTTAGTTTGGGCATTAGGAAAAAAATTTCTTTTTACTTTGGGTGGTGAGGTACAGAAACAGATTGTCTAGAGAAGTCATGGATACCCCATCCCTGGAAGTGTTCATGGCCATGTCAGATGGGGCTTTGAGGAGCCTGGTCTAATGGAAGGTGTCCTTGCCCATGGAAGGGAGGTTGAAACTAGATGATATTTAAGGTCCCTTTCAACTCAGACCATCCTATGATCCTATGATGAAATCTTTTCATCAGGGAGGAGAATGAAAGGCTTCATGACTATGTGAAGAATTATTTCATAAACCTTCCTATCTGTTTGCCCAGGTATAGCTTTCCCACAAGTGACTTCACAAACACACACACAAAAAAAAAAAAAAAAAAAAAAAAAAAAAAAAAAAAAAAAAAAAAAAAAGAGAGAGAGAGAGAGAGAAGTACAAAAAATACAGACTGAATATCTGAGATCTGAGCAAGTCGTACAATGACCCTTGCAACTTCTGTCAAAGCAAATGCGTGCTTTTAGTCAAATTAATATTTGTGAATTCTCCTTGCAGTATTTTCCTAGTGCTAGCCAAGAAAGACATTGTTAAATGTAAATTGTAGTGACAGTAATTTTTAAAAATTTGAAATAGGCCTTGTTACTCAGAAGGTAGGATAAGTGCATTTGTCACATGGTGTTATGATGAAAAATGCAGTGAGCTGCTGCCTTTCACTGAGTTTGGATTGGGATCCACATGCTGTATAATATAGTAGAAAAACATCATGCTTTTGGCAAAATATGATGGAAGTCTTGTCTATACAAAGTTGGTAGACGTGCTTTTTAGAAGTGGAAATAGTTAAACTTAAAAAAGCGATTTACTTGGAAAAGTCATTCCATATTATAGATCAAAATAAGGGATAACCAGTTTTTCTCAGATCAGTAAGATCTCCTGCCAAAATCCCACAGCTCTCAAGTTCAAATTGTGAGCCATCCCCTTGTCGCAGCAGCATTGTTTTGCACAAGAATAAATTAAATAAGATTTACACAAGAATGAGTTTACACAAAAATAAGTTTCATATAAGTTCCTTTGAGCTTATATGAAACCAACTGCATGGCCTGATGATTCCGAGTGGCAGAGCACCACTCACCACTGCTGAACCTTGCTAACAAGCTGCTTGGAAGTTCCCTGCACCCCACTTCTGAAGTTTCTACATTTCACTTCCCTGCTGGAGTGGGCTGTAGCAAGCCTGGGGCTAGTTTACCACTTCCTGCCATCATATGCAACCAAAGAGCTTTCAGGTGTGAAAATCACTGCAGAGTCCTGCAATCTTATCCTTGTTACATGCTCTTGGAACTGGCCTCATCTGGCAGGTGGGCAGTCAGTGCATAAAGTCAGCAGTGTGTGAGCTTTAAAAATAATTTTGACTCCCTAAGTTCCCTTTGTTTCTCCAAGATCAGAATATATACCTTTAGTAAGTAAGACTTCTGTGAGAGTGTGGGGTATAAATAACTTGTCAAATGTCCTTCAGACATTTGGATTAATCTTGCCTATCTCTAGCAATTTAAAAGATGTTGAGGCTAAACAGATGATGTGTTTCTCCTTTGCTAGTGGAGGACAATCCATCTAACTGCTTTAGGATGCACTGAGGGCTTGTCTGCTGGAGGCATCTGGCTTTCTTCACTGACTTTCAAGTGGAGCTAAATGAATAGATTAGATTACACTCCTGACTTTTTAGACTGCTAAAGCGAACTGAGATGAATGTCACCCCAAATTATTTGCCTCAGAATGGCTGTGATAAAGCAGCTGCACCTGATGCATTAGCAAGTAGCCATGTTTTGGTTTTTTTTTCTTTCAGCTGAAGAAATCATCACTTACCACTTTTTCCTAAGCAAGCAGTAAGGCCTTTGATGCACTGAAATGCCCATAAAAAGGTGCCTTTAATTCTCAAGGACTGGCCTTTTGTTGATGTTTTTGAATACTATGCTGAATCTTTGAGTTGTTATGGGCATGTCGTTGTCCAGTGACTGAATATGGGACATCCACCTTACCTTATCTGCATCATGCTGAAATATCAATTCACTGTATTGTGGGGAGACAAACATCCAGTCCACTTGTACATGAATGGGACAAAGGATTGCTCAAAGCATCAGGTTATTTTTTTTCCTTTCATGATAAATCAAGTGTCCTGGCAATAAAGGCATTACCCTGCCAAAGGAAGCTAGCGGAATGATGACCCTGCATTTGGGAATTCTCTCTGTATTGCTCTGAGTAGATACACAAACAGTTCTTTATATGCTCTGTGACCTTCTATTTCTTGAGGCCTTTATTGTTAGAAGAAAAAGCATCTCTGGCAGAGTGGTAGGAAAATGCTACACCCCTTCAGGTGAAGTACCTTCAGGTGATGAGTTGTGTATGATAATTTATGGAACATAGTCCTTGTAATATTTTATGCTGCTCAAATGTTCCAGATGATTATAGTCTCTAGATCTGCAGTTAAATTATCATCCTGATCAGAAATTTAATTGCTCTCACTTGTCTTGTTCTGTATGTGCTTTTGGCAGAGTGACAGCACTTTCTATCACTGTTTCTCCATCCATTGAGTGGTACAAAATATGTTTTCAAAATCAGAGGAGAAAATATTAATGGGGGCTCTGCTGCCTGATAAAATGCTTTGTTGCTCTTTTCTGATCCGATGGTAGAACAAAGTACGTTTTAAATATTTAACAATGTTCTTAGAAAAAATTGTGAATTTTGAAACTGCAATTTTAAACCTCAGGTGAAACTAAGCCTGATCAGTGTTCATAACCCAGATGCCTTTTGATATTTTCCTTCTTATTGCATTTCTGCACAGATTTATATTTTGTAACAAGCTCATTAAAGGCAAGACAGACAATGTGTTTTCCAACTTAGAAGGATGAACGTTGCTTTAATGAGAATTTTATTTCCCATACAAAAAATTGTCATAGCCAAACGAAAGTCAAAATCAACACTAGGCAGTTATGATCTAAGCTTGCTAAATCAGAGAAAAAAAACACCTCCACCAAAAGAACAATATCCAAATAAAACAGAGAAACCAAAATGTTTGAACTTTTATTATCACCAGGTTTTGAAACTGCTGTTAAATTTAGATTTACTCTTTCAGTAAGTTAGGAAGTGCTTGAAGTGGTAAGATTACATGTATGAAAACTTCTGCTCATTGTGCTGGAATGATGCTGATGTTAATTTATGGTTTGAAAAGCCTGTGCAGTTTTGTTCTGAGGCAGATGAACCATATGTTTTGCAATAAATACTTTTAATTCAAGTAGTGAGAATGATTGTAACTGTTTGGTTTTGTTGCTGTTATTTACACCAACATATGACAGAAAGCAAGTGAAAGGAAGACAGAATGTATTGTAGAGTCTATTAAAAAAACAACAGCATGGAATGCTGAGAGGAATCTTTAGACATGAGGGCCTTAAAACAGCAGGATGAACTGAATATTTTAAGTATAGATGAAGCAAAGCTATGAAGAAAGATATATTTAAAAATATCTATAATAGGTATTATTATATCTAATATATAGAAGTATTTTCAGCTATACATATAACTCCACGGGTTTAAAGGAGCTAGTTATCACTCTCCTGCAATAAGAGTTTTAAAAATAAGCCTTCCAATTTGGATTTCCAAATGCCATTTTTTCTTCCTAGCAGGGGAAGGAACTAAGCTGCAAGTCCAAATGTAGAAATATTCTTGCTGCCTCCTTTGAAAACTTTGTAGAATATTTTTCCTTCGGCAAACTAATACTTTGATTGCCTTTAAACCATGCAGAGACACTCCAGCTTACCCAGATTTGAATGAGCTGGATCCAGTAATAGAAATGCTGCTGATTCAGCTGAGTGTCCTGACTGAGAACAAATCCTCTGCCTTTTTTGCAGAGTTGGTTAACCCCACACTCCCTGAGCTGTACCATGCCTGCAGCCAGCCTGGGGAGTCTCAAAGCAAACTGGGCACCTCTGTTGTGTTACATCGCTCAGAATCTTGACATAAAAGTTCTGCTACAAATCACAACTTCGGTGTTGGGAATATTTGTGTAAGAGTAGTCTTTTTAATTTTTCTTCAGAAAAGTTGCTATCCACAAGTGAGAGTTACACCTATTATTTTTGCCTCATAATCATCTCCATGACATTAGTTGTGCTACCAGAGACAAACATGCTGTAAAGTCATTTAAAATTAATATAAGTCACACAAGATAAAAATGTCACTCAACTTGGAAGACACTAAAGTTCCCAGACACCTTAATTTTCCAGAGCAGTGTTTGACCCTGGAATATTTTTTCTCTAATATGTTTTAACATGAATTCACTCTGATTCAATTAAAATATTTCTAGCCTGGTGGCAGCTTTTTACCATTGCTTACAATTTGCTGAGATATAGCAATTCCTTCTCTTTTCACAAATTTTGTGATCTCTGCAATCTCTGCTTCCTTTACATATTTCTCTTTTTTTCCTAGCAAACAGATAACTGGCATAAAAATTGACTTGGATTTTGTTCTCTGCAGTACAGCCTATACTACAGTGACTGGACCAGTCCAGATGCTTTTGCCTTCACCTGCATTTTGGAATTGCTTTCTGCTGCTTTCTGATGCCTAAATTGGCCTTTCACAAGGTATTGCTTCTCTTTTGTGCCAGAGAGACCTGTTGCTGTCAGCATGAATTTTCTCCAGGACCTGTTGGTACTTCTCTGCTCAGTCTTGTGACTTCAGTTTTAAATTCTCTGTGTGCCTTTTTTTTTTTTTTTTTTTTTTTTTTTTTTGTGGAGAATCTTCTTTCATGTCTGTTCACACTCTGCCTGTGTTCTCTCTCCTGCCTATCATTGTCTCCTTCTTAGATTTACTTTAAATTTCCCATTCTTTCTTCCTTTTTTCAAAGCTTTTTGCCCTTTTCCAAAATGATAACATGAATGGATAATATGATGCCCCTTGGTGCACATTCTTTCTAATCCCTTCCCTGACTGCACAGTGCAGAGCTTCTGAATGGTTAAGTTTTATTTTCTTAAGTTAGGTTTTCCTGATGTTAGTATGAACACTGGAAAAGTCTTCCTATCAATGGCGACTTCAATCAGGGCTTGACTCATATAATTGATTAATATATTTTCTTTCTAAACTCTTCAGATGGAGTTGAGTTTCTGCCTGACGAAGCCCTCCTATTGAATTTGGAATTTTCAGGGGTTTTAGTTGAAAGCCTGATTTAGACAAGCAGAAGAAAGATTACAATGATGCTTTGATGTCCAAGCAAATAAGCTTAGACTCTTGAGTGCATGCAATAAAAATCTGTTTCATAGAAGTTGCTCTGGGTTGTGGTACAGGATATATTCTATCACCATCTCCATGACCTGATGAATCCAATTGTTGGAGCAGTGTCTTCCCAGGCCCCCTCCCTCTGGGGTGCCTTCTGTTCATGGCCCATCAATGCCTTGCCATGACTCACAGATAACTCCCTCCAGGAGCTCTCTCTCTTTAATGGGCCATCAAGGAGCCCCTGTGTGACTCATCATCCCATTGGGAGATGCTCCGCCCAGGGGGAGGAGCCAAGCATTCTCACCTGGATATAGGTTGGGATTTGGGACAGTACAGGCAGCTCTCACCCACTGGATTCCCAGAGGACCAGAGCTTCCAGACCTTTCTATGGGATCACTGCTTCAGGAAGACAACCTCACCTGGACTGCTTCTATCACCCTGCTCAGATTGTATTCTGACTCTGTCAGTGGTCTTCTTGTATTATTGCATTTATTTTATTTTACCTTTTTTCCCTTTTCTTCTCATTAAATTATAGTTCTGACTTGGAGCCTCTCACTCTTTTTACTTTCAAACCACTACAGAAATCTGTTATAAAAAATAAATATATTTTAGTCCTGAATATATTAGTCCTGTATTTTGACAAATTCAGAATTTCGGTTTCAACTTTGGAAAAACATGTTGAGATTGACAACTGTGACAGTATTCTGTGGTCTTCCAACCATTAGGCTGGCCTTGCACTATTGTGTTAATAAAGGTAAGATGTGGTTGTATCTGTGTATGCTCATCTAAGCTGTAACTGAGTGCAGAATGTCATTGTAGATGGGATGATGGATATGTAACTAAAATGACAATGTCAACAGTAGTGATGAAATGAGTCAATGATATTTTCATTGTGGAATAGATTAGTACAGGTATGACTCATGGCTAGTGGATTCCACTCCTTGTGCAGCCCTATTCTTTTACTAATTTAAAGTTGCAGCAGGGAAATAGCTGCAATCATAGCTCTGTAACTATGCAGTAGATTAACCCAAAGTGGTGAGTGCATTTCACCTTTAGTATTTAGATCTGCAGTTTTCAGAGTGGAAGCAAGCAGGGTACAACCACCTTAGCTCTCTCCACTAGTTTTCTGTGTTTTAATCGTGCAGACACTTAAATGAGATGGTAATGTGTCTTATTGTTATTGCTCTGCTTTAATTTCATTAAGTTACACCATCACTCTGGGCTTCTTTGTCTTCACTGACCTGCCTGTTTGGACAGTAAGCTACGTAGGAGTAATCAGTAGTAAACACACTGACTGTGTGCAGACTTTAGAGCTGTGAAAAGTCATTTGGAACTCGACATAATTCTCAGTTAACTTCAGAAACCTCAGAAGTGCTGCATACTGCCTAGATTCCATCTGTAGGCATGGAAAGAGTGAGGGGTCTCCACCTTACAAATTCTTGGGTGTCTTTTAGAAGTCCTGATGACAGAAACCCATGAGGCTTGGAAAATAATTATCTTTGATAAAAAACATTAATAAAAATATAAAGTACATATGAGCATATAATACATAATAGTAACACAGTAATATATAATAATAACATAGATATAATAGTCCTGTGGACCATAGAAAAAAATATGGGCTTTTCAATGAGGAACACTTCATACAACATGAAAATATAGGGGGAGATGTTGATAAGGAGGGGACAAGAACAACAGAGGGAAAGAGAAGTGTGAATATTCAAAGAGGAGCTTTGAGTTTAATGTCTTGCCCCTTCTCCCATCTGAGGGAATAGGAATAGCTTCATTTTTCCTCAGTTGTCCTCCAGGGAAATTTCTAACCTTGGCTCTGTACCACAGCTGAGAATTTTTTAACTTCCCTTGGTGGTCGGTTCATTCGCCTAACTCGTCTTACTCTGTGAAACTTCATGCAGTAACTGTATTTGACCTAAATTTCCCTTGATGCTGCTTAAGTTCATTACTTCCTCTTCTGTCCTCATTAATTAAGGGGAATAATTGATTCCTGTTCTTTTTATAACATCACTTTATGTACTTGAAGATAGCTCTCTGTCACTCTCCCCAATTTTCTCCCTGACACATAAATATGAAGACAAAAGGGAAATATTTTTCAAGCTGGGTGATGTCAAGAAAATAGGGCAACTCTTCAAGGAGAAGGGAGATAAGCCATGAGAAACAGTATTGTAATTGAGACTGGGAGGGGCCTGCAAGACAGCCTCTTGTCTAGTCTTTTCTGGCTAAAATAAGATTGCTATGTACCCTCCTCATTGCTATGAGACACAAGATCACTTGTTTTCCAACTAGTCATAGGTGTAATTTCTTCTTTTCAGACAGATAAAAGTCTCCTTGCTTTGCTTTCTTAGATAATCTGAAAGGGAGAGCTGGGCTATTTTTTTTTTTGTGCATGGGTTTTTCATATAAATCAAGTTTAATCGAGTTCTTTGAATGCGGGTGTGTGTTTTTAGGGTTTCTCACTTCCAGCCTTCTGTTGAAACTGAATATAGCTCTCAATCCTTTCAAGCCTAGCAATCTGTCTATCATTTTTATTTCCTTTACGTTTTCAAGGTTATCTGTGACAGAAAATTGGATAGAAACTTTGTAAAAATATAAATGAAAGCTGTGATTATCTTTTATGCATATGCAATTCTTGGAAGATAGGGAGGCCCACAGCTGTCTATCCTCATGAATTCCAAAGTGGGGCACAAACCTGATCATCACATGATTATGCAGTGATGTGGTCTAGTATCTGTCAATATCACGTAAACTGTTGCTGGTTGTTTTTTAGATAGGTAGGATGAGGAGCACAGATGTACCTAGCATATATTTTCAGCATTTCAGCAAGTGGAATAAGCCCCTTCCCTCCCCCATTTCTAACTACAGGAGAGATATGTCTCCTTATATAAAGTCTGGAGACATAAGGTTGTTTATATTGTCGTTATCATAAATGGTGTGATTGTTCCAGTTACCTAGGTAGAGAAGAAATTATCATGTTATTCCAGAGTCTGATCTGGCACTGACTTTGTGTTTTATCACCTCAAAGCTATCATTAGCAGGTAATCATTTTAGGAAATTATTCTATTGCTCATTTATATAGCCTAAAAGCAGTTTTGGTGACTTTCCCTAGGCTTCTTTTAGTTATATCCTTTAGTACTATAATATGGTAGAGGCTGTGCAGAAAATATTTCAGTGCATTTTAGTGATGGAGAGAGGCCAGTGACTTTAGTTTTTTTTCCTCCAAGCAGTTCAAATACTGTTTGTATATTTCTTTTACAGCTGTGTTTCTCATCTGTGTTGCTGAGCTATAGTGTATTTTAGTGCTTTGATGATAGGAGAGCCAGATTTTCATTGTCAGAGAAGTAATCTTGAGCAATAGCATAGGATACTTTCCAGATTTTGTGGGTCTCAAAGCATTTAAATAAAACGGGACAAAGCTCAGTTATTGCTCTATTGCAGAAGCTGAGAGTTTACCTGTACTGCTCTCACTTTGATGGCTACAACACATGAGGTGGGGTCAGAAACAGTGAGGTTAAGCACTGTAAACTTCACAGCTAAAAAGCTGGTCTGGATCTAGCTGCAGAACTTACTATGTAACCTAATTTCTTGCATTAGCTGTTGGTGCTACCCAGTGAGCAGATTAAAACTTGCTTGGATATGCACACATGAAATTGCCTCACAGCAGAAGCAGCAGTCTAAGCCAGTGCTTTGGGCTGGGACTTGTGACTGAGATTCTGAGATGTAGGGAACTGCTCTGGACTAGCTGCAGCAACCAGCAGACCTGTAGGGAGGTGCATTTTACACATATTCACATCAGGTGGAACCACTCCTGCAGTGACATGTGGGGTTCACGTGACATGCTTTGACTCCTGAAGTTGCTCTGTGCTTGTTGGAAATCTGCAGTCGGAATTTCAGGATCCAAGGATGTATCTTGCTTAGTCCTGTGTCCTTGAGCTGTGCTAAATAACCAGGTGTAAAGACCTCAAACTCTTACTCTAGATGGCAAGCAGAAGCTAATTCAGTTGTGCTTTAACAATATTGTTGTCTCCATGGATTGAACAGAGGTTGTGTGTGGTCCTGTGTCCAAGGGAAACCTCTATTTCTAGACAGAAATTCTTGAGGGTTTCATGTTGTTTGGTTGTTATTATTTTTGGGGTTTTTTTCTAGTTTCCCCACACTTCCTAGAAGCACAAGGTACTTCAGAAAAAAAACCCAAAATGTCCCATTCTCTCCCAGTCACATATATAGATATATTTCACTGTTCAGTTAAATCAATATTCACCTTCACTTTAAAGGGATAATCTGTGTAATAATCCTATATTTCTTAAATTGTTTGTTGTCTGCTTCTGAACGTATCAAAGACCAATTCAAGAAACTTATTACAAGGAATTCTGTTAATTACTGCAGCTGTCACTGTTTCTCCTTCAAGGCTGCCTAAAGAGGGTACTGTAAATTAATCTGGGTGGCTAATTATCAGGCCTGTCAGCCAGTCCAGAGTAACAGCCCCTCATGCATCATCCTGTGTGAGCCCACGGTGTCACAGCTGACCACACACTCATCAAGGAAAAATCACTGCTGTAAAACCACACTATGCATCTTACAGGGTGTATCCCCATCCTCTAGAGGCAGAGATTTCTGCTGCTTGGGAGACTTCCACGGTGTTAGCAGCTCCCTTCCTGTGTGTTTGCCATCTGTGTTTCTGTTTTGTCATACTAATGCAGGCAGTCTTGATGACAAGTGCATTTGCATGGATGTTTGCAGATTGATGGACATTTGTGGTGTCTCTTTGTTGCAACACCTCTGGAGCAGTTTTACAGCTGAGGCTTGTCACAGGAATTGAAGTCTGAAGCAGATCACCAGACAGTTGTGTTGTAGGATTGGTCTCACATTGTCTGTGCAGAGAAAGGCTGTTTATTTTTTATTCTTTCTATGAGGCTTTTCTTGTATATTCTGTGTTCTGACTATGGCTTTTCCAGTGGTGGCTAACACATCTAATGCACAAAAATAATGTAGCTGTTTCCTGCTGTAGGATTGGATATTTGGGAGGGGTTTTCTTTTGTCAATACCAATCAGGCATTAATCCTTTAAGGGAAATATGACAATTACATGTTTTCTGATGGGATTTAACCATTTAGAGCTTTCACCACACCTTTCTTCCCTTCCTAATTTTAGACAGTGTGGTTTGATATTGTCTTGTTCTTTTCCTTGTTTGGCTAAGTAACTATAGAAAACCCACTGCAATCCTCTGGTCTGTGGGCTTGGGTTTATAGAAACTTTCCCTGTACACAATTTTATATGTTTGATGCCCTCTTTCATTTGGAGTGGCTGGCTGCTGCCTGCAGCAAAGAGCTAAGGGGTGGAGAGTGTTATCCACAGGGCTCCTCTGAAACCACGTGGGAGAAATGTCATCTCTAAAAGCAGCTGCCCTTAGCAGTCCATCACATGGGGCACACAGGGCAGAGCACAGTGTGGGGGTCCAGCTGGCTCTGCCCCACTTGTCATAAGGCTGAAGTGAAGCCAAGCCAGCACTGGGCACACTAACCAGGGTTTTGCTGTGGTTCAGAGCATCAGCCAATCACTTTACAAGTGTCAACACAAAATTGACCGGCTCTCAGAAGTGTTTCACACCGACTAAACTCATGGAGGTACAAACAAGTATTGACACCTGCCCATCAAATGGTAGAGAGGAAGCAAGTGCTTTAAACTCCCAACATGGCTTTCACTTGAGCTCATTTCAAGTATAAATGGTTAAGAATGAGCCAAAATATGTGGGTCAGTTGAATTGCAGCCATACCACATTTAAGGATTATACTGATTACATACTCTTTAAATTTTATTTTTTTCCTAATATCCTCCTTATTGTTGCAATTTTCCCTTTTAGATCTTAATTTAGGGTTTGCTAGTATTCCTTTGCCTGGAGGCTTGTTACCTCTGCTGTTCTTATACTGTTACTGTATTGGATGACAAATTCATCTGCTAAAATGATTTATTACCCCAGCTCACCGGGCAGTAGCAGTGCTCACTGAACAGACAGATTTGTCAATTTGTAGCACAGATATCTTTATCTTCCCCAGGTGCTCTGGAATGGGAAGTAGAGGAAGCATATTTGTGATTGCAAAAGAAAAGCAACTCAAGGAACAAGGTGCAAGACAAATGAGTAGACAAAGGCAAAGGAGGGAAAGCAAAGAAAAAGGGCTTAATTTTCCTGTGTTATGAAATATAAACTAGTGGGATGAACTTAATTGCTACCTCACAACTTGGCTTGTGTCTGATGAATTGCTATTCTGGTCACTGTCTTTCTACTTGCTGTTTACATTAGCTGTCTTTTTCTCATGTATTGAGGAGAAAATAAAAGAGACCAGCCAGGAGCAATCTCTGTGAGGGGTGCTGAGGTCTGGAGCCTATCTCTTTGCCTTACACTTCCCTGCTCTCTCACACTCACCTCGTCTCTTCTGTGGGTACAATGTTGTATCATTGTATAAATATCATTGTTTGGACATTTGGATTTTATCACTAGACTTTGTTTTTTTGCTGTGAATAGTGAAAAATGAATGCTAATAATCAGTTTGCACTCTCAATCATGGTGCAGTACCAACATCTAAAGCACAGATTCCTCTGATTGTTTGACAAAGAGACACCCGTTCTCTGACCCATGATCAAATATTCCTTTCCTGATCCATGTCCCCTGCATCCTCCTGCCAAAGTGTAAATGCTTTAATTTCTTGTAGCTCACTCTGTGGAGTAAACCTTTGTGCCCTTTGTCATTTTAGTACAGTTAAGAAGAGGGTTGTCAGCTTTTTTTGGTTCAAGTTTGCTGTATTTTTTTTCCTGTATTCTTTCTGTATTCATTTTCTCCTGGCTCAAATTGAACTAAGTGCTTGAAATAGGTTTTTAATTAAAACCCAAAAAATTTCTATGACAGAAGAATTTTTTCTGAAAATTTTTTTACATTGTCAAAGGCTAATTCACAGCACAAAATATAAATAAACATTGAAAATATGTTCAGCTGTCACTGTGAAGCCTGTTTGGACAACTCTATTGAAAAAGAGATTGATACACTGAACATTGGGGTGGAATTGATTTTTTTTAAAGCAGATCTATATGGCAGAATAAAACAGTACATCATTATCTTCCAAATTAACTAAACGAACACAAAATAATGTATGTGTTTCTCCAAGTGAATCCTGCATGCATGAAATCAGTGAGTTGCTGTAAGAAGCATCAAGAGCTGGCACCGAGTTCACTAAGAATCCTGTGTTCAGCATCTCTGACAGTAAGACCATTATTTCTTCCCTCAAATTTGAGGTGATGTCCAAATGAGAAATTTAAAATAAATGAGTGCACTGCAGGAGGTGTGGAAAGATTAACTGGCCTAGTTCTGACCCTGTGTGTGTATGTCTGTGTGGTTTTATGTATGTCATTGTCTTTGTTCTTGTTGACAAAAGAGCTTCATGCTGCATCTTTCTTCATTCCTGCAATCAATTGTGTTAAATGAGATACACTTTTCAGGGAGATTTTTCCTTCTTCAGCCCAAACACATCATATTCTCAGACATATACTCTATTTCTTAAATAATAAAATTTGTAAATAAAATAAAACCCCATACACAGTTTTTCAAGCCTGCAGGCAACTCAGTTGCCAACTAAAATCCTTTGAATGTCATACCGTGAAAATGGCTTTTATATAGATTTATTTCTATTTTTTAAAATAAAGGTTAAAGAGAAGAAATGGTAGCATTATGCCTTCACAGGAATTTTGGTAAGTGCAACAGTGTTCACAGTATACTAACCCCTTTCTCACAGGATACTCACCCCTTACTCATAGTATACTAATCCCTTTCTTCTTTGCCCAGTTAAGGCTGAGCACACACAATTAAAAGATAAAGTTTCAGCTGCACTTCTTGAAGGCATTATTTCTCAAAAACAAAAAGATTAGATATTCAAGGACAGTAAAAGAGAAGGGAGCGTTTTGAGTTACAAAGGGAAATCAAAGCCTTGTGTAGTACAGAAGAGAGAGAACTTGTGTTTCCTATTCTTCTCCCCAGTTAGTCAAGGCAGATTTTGAAAAGAAAAATAATTTGCATCCACCCCTACACAGTAACAGCAGCCAGCTCATTCATATTAGTATTTAATCATCATCACTATATAGTCTTTAATTACAGGATCACACACTGGGTTTCCCCCTGGATTCTGCCTTGTTCATAGCACAGAGGAGTTGTGAACACTGAAAGAACAGCAATTCAACAGTTATTTTTTTCCCTTTGCTAGTCAATGTTCAGACCCAAGCGTGATTCAGTACATGCTGTGCAAAGTCTGTTCTCATATCCACATTATTCATTTTTTCCCCTAGGCTTTTTCTAACCATCACCTTTCATGTGCCCTGCACAAAAATTCCTCTTGTGTTACAGACCATTTTTTGAGGTGTTCAGGTTCATCTCCACTGTAATAATGTGGAGCTTGGATGCCCAGGTATGAAGTTAGATCCTACCACTCACTTTGAGAAAACTAGTGCCTGTATTTTCTGCATTGGAAAGTGTTTTGTGTTTAAAGCCCAGTGACTTCATCTGCAGCTGTAATTGCACCTCACAGTCTCAAACCAGAACACAGAAGCTCCAGACTGGGTCTCCTAAAATGAAGAAGAAATTTGTGAGTGCAATATGTGAGCATTTATCAAAAAGCATTGTTAAAATGTCTTGTTTCACAACCTGAAGGAATCCCCTGACAGCAGCAGACCTAATCCAGTCCTCCAGGCAAGATCCAGCTACTTTAATGATAAGGCTGTTGTAGGAAAATAACTTCATCAAGTCTGTTCCTTTCTGTCACAGGGAGGCAAATCATATCCTCCTTTTAATAAATTAATCATGTCATTTCCTAAGACTGATAAATTGGACTGTGCCTTTTAGAGAGATATTACAGAACCAGCCTCTAATACTGGTGGTTTGAAATATTTTGTCTGATTTCTAGCCTTAATTTTTTCATGGTCAGATGTATTTATATGTCTACTGGGATAGACATTGTTCTTGGTACTATGGAGTTAGTTTTAGTCTCCATGTTTATCTTTGGGATATATTTATGGAACAAAATTATACTTTTTCTTAATCTTTATTTTGCCATATAGCTAATTTCTTTAGTATATAGTAGCCCTTCTCTCAGTTTGTTGCCATTTTAGTTGCAGCTGATGTTAAACTCTCTACATAATTTGAGATGAGTTATTATCAGTACTATCTGCCACACAGTGTAAATATTCACATTTTTCTGTGCCCGTATCATACTGCTGGTGATGGTCATCCTATGATTGATTAAGACAATCATATCTTTATTATGTTTTTTTGCATTAGCAATCAGAGAAAGGTGCTGGTGGTCTTTAAGTGCGTGCTAAGTGCATATGCTCTCTTCCGATTTCTCTGACAAAAAATGCAAGAGTTTTAAAAAATGTTCTCCCTGTTCATCTTAACTGGCTGTGGAGCTGAAGTGCACTGGTCACTAGATGGAAATGCAGGTTTGTTACAAAACTGGTCATGACCCCATGGTTGGACCATACTGTAAAATGCTCTTTGAAAAGGAGGCCAAATTAGGAGTAAAAAAAAAATTCTTTCTGGCTTACTTCAGACTGGAGGGTATGGCTTTTCTGAAACGAAGGAGCAAAAGTAATGGAGCACTGCTAAAGAAACTATGTCAAGAGCAAATTTCTGCAAATGGCATGGTTCTTAGGCTTGGTATTAATGTGAAGCATTTAAAGTTTGCTATGGGGAACTGTGATGAATACTTGAACTTAAAGACTTAGATTGTCATACTGTAGGTGAACTGAAGTGAGATACAAGTTTTCAAAGGACTCACAGATATTAGTTGCTTACAGAACAAGCATACCAGTGTAGGTTTTGGAGAGGTTGCAGACTCCCTTGTCTCTTTTCTCATCCTCCTAAATTTGATGATTTCTGCTTTTAGAAAACTATAAAAATTAAAGTATGGAGAGACTGAGGCCTCACGCTCTTCACTGGCATGATATATGATTAGTTTTGCCTCGCATTTTATTGTCTTCTGTTAGAAATATATATTACTTGATACAAGGAAAGGGCACACTTGATTGAAGAAGAAGTGTTTTATAGCAGCTGTAGGTTAGGACTCTGGGGTGTGGATCCTGGTCTGCAACAGACCTTTAGGGCAAGATTCAGGTGATCTTTACCCTCCCTTTCTCCCAGTTCTTTGTAAAAATGGAGGAATGGCACCTCCTTTCAAAGCAGGTGCAAATAACTTAGAAAATCTGAGATGCTCAGTACTTGTAATCTAGGAGCCAATATAGGAGCATAAATGTGTACTTTAGTTTACCTGATTTTTTCATCTGGCTTAGTATCCTTCCCAAGACTGTGCAAGCCTCGAGGTGATGCTTAGGAAAGGGCATGGGAAGAAGAGCAGCTTGTAGCTCTCTTCCCTAGATCCCATAATTTCCCCTTCCTCCACTGCATTTTTGCCCTCTAGTTGGAGACAAGTGTACCCTTTCCTCAGCAACTCTGGAATTTTCTAGGCAAGGTTCATTTACGTAAGAATATTTTAATGATGGCTCATGAAGCCACAATGAAGTTAGTGGTTATTATTGTTACTAATTATGTTTAATTTCATTTCTGATAGGAAAGAGAGCAGGAAGGATCCCCTCAACAGCCTAGGGAACCACATACCTTAGTTCCTAGAAAATGACCCAGTGTATTCTCTCAAAGCTTTTAGCTGTTTACAGGAAAAGCCAGATGAGGAAACAGTCTCTAGTTTCTGTGGCTGGCAGCACCTCAAGCATGCACTTTTCACATTCTGACTGGGTATGTGCTCATGATTGGTCTCTCTACCAGGCCACAAGTGAGCAGAGAGGTAGTACTGAGCCTGAGTTTGGTGGTGTAAAATAAATTTCACAGGAGGTTTCCTGAAGATTCTCTCTCAGAAACAAAAAGAGAAAATAAAGCTGCAAAAGAGTAGCAAGTCTTTGATGGTACAAAAGTGCAAAAATGGCAATTTAAGGTAGTGGCCGAAAGACCCACTTGTTGAAAGCTTGATCCTAACAGTCCATTTGGAAAGCAACATAAACTGCCTTTTGTCTGTAAATTCTGCTAGTTTGCTGCATCTATTTTGAGTTCTGGCAAGCCCTTTGCTAACATTTCACCTGTAATCTCCAGGCTCTCTGGAACTGAACACAGATGTTGTTCCACAGTGAAATCCATTAAATTACCACTGTAAAGTGGGAATTACCTCTGAGAGTGGGGATGTGGGTGTGTGGGAGTGTGTGTGGTGAAGAAAGGAGTGGAAGAAATGTTCAAATAGATGCCATAGCTAGTAGAGGAAGGAAGACAAAATAGAAGAATTTATTGCCAAATGTTGAGAAAAAGACTCAAGCAGAGTTTAGAGGCAGAGGTACAGGTGGATGTCTACTGAACTGCTGTTTAAAAAGGTGCTCTTTGTTCCTATTCCCTAGAAGTGCTGGGAAAAAGTTGTTCTCTAAGGACTCAGAAGAATGAATAAGCAAGAACCAGGGCAAAAGAAGGCAGTGCAGTATGTAATCCACAACCTGGAACACGACAGTGAAAGTTGTAGGGCCCTTTGGGATGGGCTCAGACGTTGCAGGTGATGTCTTTGAAGGTGGTCTTATTAACTGTGCTGCTAAAAGTTGATATGCTCATTTGCACGTGTATGGCAGTGCATACAAATGTTAACTGTGCTTAATAGAAGAGAAAAAAAATCTAATCTTATACTGGAGAAAAGCTAAGTAACCATTTATATTCAGCAATCCAGAGTGAAGAATGACGGTTGAATTTTAGCAATTAACATATTTTGTTTGATATGCCAAAAAAATTCTAGATACTAAAAGATATGGTTTATTTTTTAACTGGCATAAAATCTCTTTTGAAAATTGTTTAAAAAAATATTAGGTTAGAGAGAGATTCTTTCTATTTCTTCTAATTCTACCTGGATAAGAAACAGGCAATTCTAGAATATTCCAGGTGTATATATATTAAATAGTGTAATTATCCCATAAAGTCTTTTTCTACTATGCTTGTTCTCTCATGCCTGGAGCTGAAGTGATATTGCAGCTCAGCTGCAAGGAAACAGGTAAGCAGAAGCTAAAGCCAAAAAACATTTGAGATCATTTTTTATGCCTATTGTAAGCTGATATAACTCCTCATGGAAACAATGTGGCCTGACACCTCTTTGGTGGGTGTGTGGACTCTCTGAATCCCAGTCTCCTACTGTCCTTAGCAAGTTCTCTAACCATGAGGGAACTTCCAAGTAGTTGGGTTTTCAATTTATGTATGGAAGTTGTTTCAATTGACATTAACCAATTACCTAAGTGTACAGATTGGTGTTTCCTTTATGAATCTATTATGCTCCAGAATATGGTATTTTGGGCTTTTTTTTTTTTTTTTTCTAGTATAGGGAATATCTAATCAACTCACGGGAAGAAATGTGAAGATCTGCCACAGGGGGAAGAAGTCCCTCATGTCAGTAGGGTGGGAAATGTGCACTGCAGGTAAAGATAGAGAATCCAAGGTTTTCATAGCCTGGTGGAATACTCTGGCTGTGAGGTCCCTGGTGCTTGTAGGGTGCCTGAGTGTAGCAGTCTGAGAAAGTGTCTGGGGCAGCAAATTAGGGCACACAATACCTGAAGGTAGAGTAGGGAAATATTTGATCCAGCAGTGCTTACAAGCCAGGACTTAGCCCAGTATTATACAGAACATCTGCCTTTCCTGTTCTCTCTCTCTCTCCTGGTTTTCTACATACTTCTCCTTTCCTTGTTGATTTGATTTGTTTAGTTTTCTTGGAAACTAGGTGGGTACCAGTTAATTTCCCTATTTTCTTTGTTTATTCAGATGCAAAATCTGATTGTTGAATGCATGAGTGGGTGTGTAAGTTACTACTTTGTAAAATTGTGTGAACAAATCCTAGTCCCCTTGAATTCAGTGGGAATTTCAGTTTATGTGTCAACAAGGCCAGGATTTCTTTCTCAGTAACTTATATGCATAAATTGAAAATTGCTGCAGAGCTATATTTTTACAGAACAATTTACTAGCTGTTAAATTCCAACAAAAGTATTTTTATCTTCTGAAGGCAGGAAAATATTAGCTTTATTTCATGTCATTGCTTAAGCTACATATTAATAATTAACCATTATTATAATGGAAGTCTTCCAGGTACAGAATGTACCCATTACTGAAAAATGGAAAATAGAAAAATGAGATAGGTCAGTGCCTATACAGAACTTGAATATCTCAGACAAGACATCTGCAAAATTGCAAAAGCAGAGGTGTGATAACATTGTAAATAGACTCAGGTCCATTAATATCTGTTTTTCCTAGTGTTTGGATCTCGCATATTTAACTCCATCACTACTAGAGTATCTAAATAACAGCCTCTAAATTACCAAAAGTAATTAAGTAGCCAAAATATTCTCCCTTCATTTGTTCTAGTAAGGAGCTTTTTCCTACTTCTTTTATCATATTATTCAACAGAGTCTGTATTATAGAGAACAGCATGAACTCCCTATACTATTGCAAAATAGACCTTTCTTCAGGATTTTTTTTTCCTGTTCCAGGTACTTAAGGGCTGTGTGAGCACACAGCCATGTCAGACCTATACCTGTAGCAGACTGTACTGTCTTTTTTTCTGGTGAATTTATTTGTAGAAAAGACGGTGTAAAAATGGATACTTGACAGTAGGCTGGGCCAGATTCTCTGATAGCTGCATGAAAGCCTCATTTCAGCTTAAACCACAAAAGTGGTGCATGATTCAAAACATAGGTGAAAATCATGGTGTTCCATACCTGCTGTGTGTTAGAAACAGCACCTGGTGTTTGCTGTTGGGTACTACTTTTCTATGAAAAAAATATGCAAAGACCCTTTGTCAGGCAATCTTATCTCCTCCTGAACTGCTTTTGAGTTCTGCATCCTTAAATGATGAGGATTCCTTAGGAAAGCTCAATATAGACAAATCCCACTGAATTGTGTATTAGAAACATTTCACTATGCAAGAAAAAAATGTGCTTCAAACAACACTAGTTATGTTGCTAATAAAGAAATCATTCCTGTTTAGAGTTAACTTAAATATGCAGGAGGAAATGTGTGTACACAAGACCTACAGAGCCCCCAAACTTTGAATTAAATATGTGCTATTATTTTGCATAATGTAGGCTTGTTGCCTGTGTTCTGCATATAAATTAGGCTACTGGATTGGGGAAAAAAAAAAAAGAAGCACACAGTTTCTTCTAGCTTTCTCTGCTATTTTTAAAATTCTTGTGGCAAATAATTGTGAGAGTGTTGGGTTGTCTGGAATTCATAGCACCATTGCCATAACTGAGAGGGTAAAAGAGTGTGTGCTGTGAGTATCTCGTGCTGTCTGGGCTAATGCTGGGTCTGTGCCTGGGGTTGTGAAGGTTTGTTCCACAGCTCTGAGAATGGCAGGGACTTGCTGAAACGTGGAGTATTTCAGCAAGCTCCTGGAGTGAGGAGCAAACACCTGCTCCATACCCCCTGCCAGCTCAATCAGACACTGCAAGGGGAGGTGGTAGGGGTACTGGTGTAAGAGATTTAACATCATTCCAAATATTTGGAAGCTTTAATTATGGAACCTAACTTTAGTCTGCTAACATTTCCTTTTCCCACTAATGTGTTGCAGCTGAGCCAGCTGAAACACACCATGACCAAAATATTTTTTACACACGAACTGAGGTTCTGCATGCAGAAAGGGTTGTTTCAGCTCAGATTCAGAAGGAGTTACTGCTCTAGGGTGGGACAGTCCAATGGCAATTCTTAAAGCCAATATCGTCAGTGAAGTTTATATATAGGCAAACAGCAGACCCAGGTTCAAAATGGGTAAAGCAGAACTCGCTGTGTCTACAGATTTTGGCAGTGTTTGAGTAGATATGAAAACAAACACTTGAGAGATCAAGCCACGGTGTTAATTTAAAAAAAATTTTACACATATACTACACAGATACTAGTGATGCCTACAGTTAAGGAAGTGTGATGCTTTCCATGATAGGATTCCATTTTCAGTTGCTTATTCCGTTGCCATGGATCAGCAATGAAATATAAAATTAAATCAGCAATGAAATATTTCAAGGCTGAGAGTCTGCCTTGGCTTGGACTCTGTGTGTGTGTGTTTGCTGTGTGCAAATTCTGGATAACATAATTCAATCATTTTCTGTAACAAGGTTAGAGTAAAATATATTGCTCGATGCTTGTTAAAGAAAAAATAATAAGTATGTTAATATTTCACTTGCAAGTTATGACATTTTGATATTTTACCAGAGTAGGTATTTGGCATTCAGCAAAGAAAACTGACCACGCATCAAAAAATTGCCTTTTATTGTGACTATAAAAGGTCATAAAAAAATGAGTAATTAAAAGGCTCTCAAGTGTGCAGGATAGAAAAGCTGGTGTCTCACAATGAGGAGGATGGGGTTGGAAGGTATGCTCTTTGAGAAGTTGAGCTGGCAACATAACAGAAGTTTTCTATGACTTGGATGCTACGCATGAAGGGATCAGGGAAAGGATGATGCTGATTCTGAGACATCTTGGCTGCTTTATCTCTATTTTCCAAGCAGAGATTAGTTTATGGGGTTTTGGAAGAAGCATGCTCTGGAGGTTTGTTCCTTTAGCTGTAGTAGAGTCAGCAGAGCTGTCTTGTTCCTTCAATCATCATGGTGAGACAATGCTCCTGCAGGAGAAACATTTTTTTTTATCTTCATTTCCTTCTACCCTCTCCCTCACATAGTGTTTTCTCCCTGATATCTTCCTTTCCATGTGTCAGTTTCTCAGCATTCTTCCTTTTCCCTCCTCATCTTGGCCCAGGTGGGACTTTGCATGTGCCACTTGCTTCTCATATTTCACCAGTACAGGCTCCTTCCAGTAAGTTCTCTGCAAATGAGCAGTTTGTAAACTTCAGCTTATAAAACACAGAGGATGCAAAAGAACTCCAGTTTATGAGGGGCCACCTAAGGCACAGGCTGAGATATGAATCACTTCAACTTGGGAATGTCTGTGTTTGCTACAACTTCCTTGTGTTTTAGTGATCAGCCTGGTTTTGTGACGGTTGCTGGTCTGAATTGACAGTGCTATTTTTTGCCTTCCTGATATAGCAAAAGAGTGAGAAAGATATTCCTAAGTTGGAGAGACAGAAATAAATTTCAGTATAATTTCTTTTACTCCTTACACAGAATGATGGAAGTCTCATTCCTTTACAGTGTGCCAAGCCTTGTCTGAGAGGAGGGTTGGGGATCTATCAAGGAGACACCAATATATTCCAGGTAAAATATACATCAGGAGTAATATAAGAGCAGGGGAAATGATGGGGCACATTGAGCACTATAAACTAGGGGCAGCCAGAGGCAATAATCCAATGAATCTTATGTCCGTTTGAGCTTTGGGATTTTTTTGTGCTGTGCCAGAAGGCCAAAGACCCTGTTCAGGCTATTCTCTGGTTGTGGTTGTTTCTGAAATAATATTTGTCTGCAGAAGGTGGGGTCATTGTGAATGCAATAGTGTGGGATTTCAGGGGAAAAAAGTGCTTTGTAGAGAACAATTATTTTCTCTAATCAGAGCTAGAGGTTCTCTGAATCCACCAGCCAGCTGTCTCCTTGTTTTTCCAATAAAAGTAACTGTGCCAAACACGATATGAGAGGCATAAAGGGAAGGAATCATGGGGAACACAGAGACACTTATTGGGAGACAAGGGTTTGGCCCTGCTCAGTGCCACTCCAGTAGTACATAGACCAAGAATTTGAGTGCTGCAAGCATCAAATGGTTTCTTATGAGCGTGGACTTCTAGACCCAGGGACCTTCTGCCATACTTTGTGTCAAAAAAAAAAAAAAGTGCTTGAAATTAATAAAGTCACAATATGTTAATATTCATGCCTGAAACTTACTGAGAGTTTAGGTTTCTAGAGTTAAATAAGAGTTAGTTAGAGGCCCTTAAATTCTTGCCAAGAGTATTTTGTGGTCTAAAGGCTGTTGTTTTGATATGATACTCTGATTTCTGGTCATGGCATCAGTGTAATTTGTCACCCACTCATGCCTAGCAGATCTTTTAGAGTGAGGCCTTCTGATTGAGTTGTGAATTTAATTGAAAAATATGGCAATGGATTTATTTTGGTGTTCAGTCAACCAGAGACTCTTTACAAAGGAATAAACTAATAGCCATGTTTTTATTTAGTTGAAGATCTGAATATTGTGGATTTCAAAGGGTATTTTTATTGGAAATCTTTTTTCACGTTATGAGGAATGAGAGTAGGAATTTTTAAAGCACTTGTTGAAAATTTCAAGAAAATGGAAAGAAAACAAGCTGGAGTTTTAAATCTGAAAAGACACTCATCTTCTTTCTAACTGTACTAATGTTTACTGTTGCTTTTCTTTATGAATATTTAATGCACAGACCCTGAAAACAATCTCATTCTCTTCTGAATTTCTGGAAATATTAGTTCTCGGTGTTCAAGATGTTACAGTTGGACTAATGTGCCAGGTACTTTTCCAGAAGATTGGTTTTGAACAGATGGAAATTTACAGTGTAAAATAAGCCAAAACAGTAATGAAATGTTTCCAGTCATCTTTGTTATAAAAAACCAAACTCCAGTAAAACTCAAATTATTTTGTCTTTTGAGATACCTGTAAGAAAAGATAAAAACTGCGATCTCAAAAGAAATATAAAAAGTAAATGGGAAAATATGAGGTAACTTCTATAATTCTCCTACAGCGTAGCAATAAATTTATTCAAAAAATGTTATTTTCCTTTTCTCCTTGAGACCCAGTCATCTTGGATTCTTTTAAAGAAATTGTTTAAGCAGTAATGGTTTTCGTTTGTTTAGTAGTTTTTTTGGCATCATAATCTCCCTTCACTGCTTTGTTTATTCTTTTACAAAAATAACTGGAAAATAACAACATAAACTTCTTGCATCCTGCTTTGGTACTTACCTGAAATGTGCTCCTTGAGAGCTAAAATGAAGTTTGGCATCTAGGTTCTCCACAGTACCTTAACTAAATATTTCTTCCAATAAAAATCTTCAGATGAGAATTGAGAAAACTATTAATTTTCCAAGTCTTCTGTTCCCTTTAACCTTGTTTGTTCTTTTGTCTGTCTTCAGCAGATGGCTGAATGACTGGCACTCTCTAACAATATTCACTGCTCATTAGCACCATGTCATTCTGAGTGTTCTTTCCATCTTTCCTCTTCTTTTTTTCCTCCTTCATTTATCAACCTATACATTCATATGTTCAGTAAGTCATCAACAGTGATGTAGGTTTTAACATTTGCCTTCATTATTTCCTCCAGAAATGCTGCTTGATGGCTAGGGGAAAAAAAAAAATCCCCTGACATACAAGGTGATTAATGGAATTTAACCTCAGTAACTACTTTTCTGAGGAACCTTCAGAAGCATGAATTATTTGGTTTTATCCATTGGTTGCCAAGATCAGTGTACACACTCGAAAATTCAAGCCAGCCTTCTTTTCATAATGTTTAATGAAATGCTGATTACAATGTATGCAGGATGTCATAATGTTAAATGGGTTTATTTGAATGATGCAAAACAACACTATTTCTGAAATGAAATTATGAGTTTATTGGTGCTCTTACAGATCTCATATTGTCAGATCTGCTACACACCCAGAGCACATATTCTGCTCTCTTGTAGTCCATATTGTCAGATCTGGTGAATGCAGTACTGGCAGCTTCCAGCACTGCAGAAAGAACTTCTCTCAGAACCTGCTAATCTTTCGTGGAAGAAGTCTATCACTGAGAAATGTACTTTATGCAGAAATCTGAAGATATTCCTCTATAGTTTTCATTTTTGTTTAGTTTTTATCTGTTGAATATTTAAACCGATACTGGTGAAATCAGAATAAAGCCCCATGTTGACATGATGTTCATACCTCTTCTAAAGGCTTCCTTGAATTCTGTTCTGAGAGATGAAGTTACTAAAATCTTGCCCACCATTCTTCTGACTCTACTATTGATAAGCTCAGTGATAAAATTCCTCTTGACTCAAAGCAGCAGAGGGACAGTGTTTGGCGGATTTTCCTGTTGGGCTGATACAAGAGCAGGGAAATATAACTTAGTGAATACATGAGCTTTAGCCTTTACCCTAATTATTCTGAACCCAAAGAGCTTGTTTTTCTCTCTCTTGCCTTTTTTTTTTCCTTTGTTTTTTTAATGTGAGAGCATTTCAGTGTTGCTATTCAGAATATTATGTTCTATAACTTTGTCTGAGAGATTGCAAAATACTTTGCACCTCTTTTCCTGAATTATTGGCAGAAGACCTTTCTCAGAAAATCACTGTCTTTGAACTTTCATATTTAATTTGTATTTTACATGTTAAGTTACAAAAGCAAGAAGTCTGACTGCAAATCTTTAATTAATCATAGCAAAGTCTCCAACTGTGTGAAACATGATTTATTCTGCCTCTTGACTACTATAGCACTTTAAATTTGATTTTTATAAATTACCTGTGCCACCACTGTAGTGTAAATGGATGTGTAAGGGATTGTAATTACCAAGAAACTCAATGATGTACAAATGAATACCTAAGGAAAGAATTACAGTTCCAAACACTATATTATTTAATGCACTGACTTTTAAAGATTTTTTTTTTTTTAATAGAACAGCTGTATTTTCTGGTTAATGCAGATGATTGGCAGAATCTTGTTGCTGTATAGGGCAGAATGAATGATACCATCTGTACCAGGCATCTCTATGAACCCACAGATAAAATTATAGAATATTCTGGGGTGGAACAGACTCACAAGGATCATAAAGTCCAACTCCTGGCCCCACATAGGCCAACTCCAAAAATTAAAAACCAAAGATGAATTTATGTAGAAAAATACATAAATTTGCTTTTGCCTCATGTTCAGTGGCCAAATGAAATAGGAATATTGCAGGAATTCATTTATTATATCGCTCAAGTGATTTGAGGTATGACTCCACTGAAATATCTTCTATTCAGCAATTGCACATGCAACTAATGAAGGCAAATGTTGCAAAAATGAAAAAAATGTATTTGAAAAATGCCAAGCGAGCCATTATTTGTGCAGATTGCACTTGATATGTTGAAATAAAAAGATTAAATATTATAACAATCAATAAAAATGCATGTATAAATCAGTGAAAATAAAATAATTGGTTTGAGATTAGATAACGCTTCTTTGCAACACATATTTCAAATTTAGTCTTCCATACAAATGGAAATACTTCTTTATGTGGCCAAGTCTGTATTTACTACCAGCAGAAGGATTGTTAGGGTACTTGGATTCACTCAGTGTTTTAGTCAGAACTGAGAATAAATCTGCTGTCTTCTAGACTGCTGGATCAGTTAATGGATTTGGGTGGCAATTAGAACTTTCTGTCAAAGCAAGACTTCAGTTGCCCTAGAGGTTAACTGTTGGCATATTTCCATGTTATTTAAGCTAAACCAGAATAGATGATTTAACACCCACTCAACATTTGGATCAGCACACATGTCAAATAACATTTAATCCCACTGGGTTCTAATCTGCTTCCTTAAATGTATCAGATGTTTACTAAAAGAGAGTGGACAGGAGCAAAATCTGAAGAACAAAAATTACTAAAACAATCTGTGAATGCAGTGACACCTGGTAAAGAGGGGTCTTATTTCAGTGTGGTTGGTGAAATTTTTCTGAAATCTCTTGGGAGGAATTAACCAAAAATTGCTGAAAATCAGAAATTAATAAATGATAAATGTTGTGTGTTTTCTCTCAGATTTGATGCTGTTTCTTTCTGTGCAAGAAAATTCAAAAAGTGCCTTCTTAAAATTATACAATAGTAGGGTTTGGAAAACCAGAAAATTCTCTACTAAAAAATCAATCCAAATCCCTGCTCAAAGCAGGGCCTGTGCTGTTCAGTCTGCCGAGTGTATTGTTGGGTCAAGTTCTGATTTTTTCCAAGGAGGAAGATTCCACAATATCCTTGGAAACCTTTTCCCAATTTATGACAGCTCTCATGGTGAAATCTTTTTTTCTAGCACTGGAAATCTACAGTGTTGCAGGTGGTTTTTTTTTTTTTTTTTTTTTTTTTTTTTCCATTGCCCATCTTTAGTTTGCTATGATTCAAAATGCAAATTGCAAAGAAATGATGAGCGTGTAGCAGCTATAGCTCCAGCAGCAGCACTGGACATGTCAAGCCAGGACAAAGTATGGGCCAGGTTTCTGATGGGGAATGTTTAATAATCCACCAGCTGCATCTTTTACAACTTTGGCAACCTTTTTAACCACCAGAGTAGTGATACTGAGTCCTTGTTTCAACGGAGAGATTCTGAGATTGTCACAGAAGTGGCTCTAGTGGATGACAGGACTTAGTAAAGAATGTATTGTCTTCCACGGCCTTAAAGTCACATGTGTTGGGACATGGAACTCTAGTGTGCAAAGACTTGTTGGTTTAAAAAAAAAAATCACATTTTCATCTGTGGTAATCCCATAATGGAGACAAGGCCATGTCTAGAGTACTAAATATAAAACCAAGTCTCATTAGAGTCTTAAAATAAAGCCACCAAACACAAGGAAATCTCACTCCTTCCTCCAGCAGATATGCACACTGTCCTGCAGGGAACAGAATGTGTTGAAGCTTGTGGAAGGTAAAGAATATTCACTATCTTAATCCTCATGTGACCGATCTGCTGAGGCCTCTTAATAGCTGAGGGGAATAAAGTGGGAGGAAGGCTCCTAGCAGAGGAAGATTCCAAACCCCTTTCACTTGGGATATCAATCATGAGAAGAAACGAGCCTCATTAAGCTCTAAAATTTACAATAAAGCAATGCTTTATTACATGTTGATGTTTTCCCCCAAAAAACAGTGTAGGCCAGAGTCTGAATAGTATTATTCTGAAGAGAAGGGTATGGCTGACTGAGTGCCTTGTGCATGGGAGGGCAGATGACCCTTAGTTGCTCCAAAGCTGCTGGTGCTTTCTCAGAGGAGTAATGCCACTATTGATACAGATTTATAAACGTCTCCTCTTGTTTGTTCTTCCTTAAAGCTCCTTGTAAAACTCAGATGAAACAAACAAGGAAAAAAAAATCAATGTAAAACATCAAAGGTAAATTTGAATCCGTTATCTGAAAATCTATGCAGCCCTGATGAGCCTAAATACAGTTCAAATATGGAGTTCAATAACTCAATCAAATCTGATTCTCCAGTTTAGCTTTGTGAATGTTTTAGTGAGCTTACTCTGTATGTCCAGTTTAAATTTAAACCAGTTATCACGAAGGCATATGCCTTTTTTGGGGCTCTCTGCAGAGGTCTCCCACAGCTTCAGTCAGTCATAGTCTGTACACAAATGACTGTGCACTCCTCTGGGTTGTTTGTTCACTCCTCCTAGCTGGAAGCCAGCAAAGCACATCCTGGCTCTCTGCTTTTCATTATGCAACAGGCAGCTGTCAATCTCTGTGTGATGGTGTCACAGCTTTGGTAATCTGGAGTGATGAACAGCTGTGCCTCGGGATATGAGTGAGGATAACTGGTGTTCATTTTATTGTCGATGTGGTGCTGTCATGAGCTCTCTCCCCATAACTTTTATTGCTTTCTGTGTCGTTTTAACTTGGCGCCAGTCATTTGCTCGTACAGAATTCCCAAATTGCACAGAAGTGTTTTGTCCTTAGCACGTGGAACATGCAATGAAAAACGACTGAGTTTCTATCAAAGGAGTTCAAAAGCTCTCGTGTTTGCTTTGCTTTAAGGCATGAAGGAGCAGTCAGGATGATTATCCTGGCTCAGCTATAGAGCAGTAACTGCTTAAGCCTTTTAACTCTTTTGGTCTACTTTCCTCAAAGCAATTTTTGGGGAAATTTACTGCCTTGATTTTTTTTTTTTTTTTTTTTTTTTTCTTGATTAGGAATTGTTGCTGTCACAGGGTTTAATAAAGCATGATGCATCATAGTGGGTTTGGCCCAAACTTCCTGATGAATGCGTTTTCATTTGGTTTTGTAATTTTGAAATTTGGTTTTTACATTGAGGCTATGCAAGTATCAGTTTAACAATCTGCCACCTGAAAAATGCAAAGTGATTCAAGTAAGAATATTTTGGTTATGCTTTCTTATTTTTGTTTTGAATTTCTATATGAGAAACTATCTCAGCTTTCAATTTTAATACGCTCCTGTGTATATATGTCTGTATGCATTCTGTAATGCATATTTTATATCATATTGATGGTTTTGGCAGTAATAAGCCAAAACCTCTAAGAAAAAATTTAACATTTTAAAATCAAATCAGTTTGAATGGACAAACTAACAATATTTTCTAGGCTTAAGAAAACACCTGGAATTTGGATGAATGTGTGTTTTCGTTATCTGCCAAGCTTTATTCAGTGCAGAGTTTATCTTGTGTCTCACCCTTCTCCCCAGACTAATTCTCCACTCAGTCAACATTGCCATTTTCAAAGAGCTTTAGTTAGAGGAAGTAAGGCAGGGATTTATGCTTCTACATGGGACAAGACTCACAGGAAGGGAATAGGGACCACTGACAAATAAACCTAGAAGTTGTGTCATTCCTGAGACCTTTTTCCTTTTGTTCTGAAGGGGAGGATATGTGGGGTTTGGTGTTCATCAAAGCAGCTACTACTACAGGTGTAGCAAATCTTCCAGATGGGAGGGAGGGTTCCTCCCATCTGTGCACCTCCTCTGTGCCAACCCCACTTATCTGAGCTTGATACAGGGCTCTTGAATTTAGCTATAATATGATGGTTATCATTCATCTTTGGTGTCTGGAATCAGTCCCATGCAGGATGAATTTATTCCCTTAAAGCTGAGATGTGGGTCGTGTTTTCATTCACCCACAGAGAACCAGCTGTGTGTCTGAGTGTGCACACTGTGTGCAAGTCAATTCAAGGTAAAACTCCTCATTATTTCATTGTCAGGCACCTTAAAAAAATGCTCTCAGGTATGCTGTGCTTGAAATTCAACCATCCTACCATGGAAATGATTTTTTTTTAACTTCTCACAATTACAGAAGACAGAGCTGAGATCCCTGTGCAACTGCATCTAATTGTAAATGCCAGACTTAATTATTACTGAGCTCTCTTTAAGCTCATTGCTGAGCTGATCTCCCATGTTATGGCATGTTTTGTCTTTGTGGACAGGCTGGGTAGGAACTTTGTCCATCTTAATGTGTCTTTCCTACAGTAAGAGAATAGAAGGGTGATAAAAAAGCAATGTGAGGTTGAGTGCTTTGGTAATCAATTTCAGTTATAACTAGATACCTTTTAATTCCCACCTACAGTTAACCCTAATCAATTTCCACTTACAATTAGATAGTTTTAAACTTATGTAACTGTTGTTGTTGAAAACAACTGTTTTTAGTTTAAAGTTCGACAAGATTGGCCATTCTCAGTGACAGGCCAGCTGTGATTTTCTAGAGAGCACTTAAAAGATTTTGATGAGGTTACTTTAGGAAGATTATTAAGTTCAGTTGGCCAGACACTGCTGTGTGAGAGACAGCCCTGGAGAGCTGCTTTAACCACTGCTGACAGATGGCCCCCAAGATCCTTGGTGCTCTTAGTGAGAAGGTCTGAATTATGTCCCTGTTAGATGCATCCTTATTAGATTAGCACAGTGAAATAGAGCTCCTGTTTCCCCTTCAACACTCTCTGCTTCCTTGGCAATGGCTTTGATGTCACAAATAGGTCTTAGAGGCATGGACTGACCTCCTGCACAGATACTTCTATGCCAAGACCTGCTGATTTTTATCATCCTCAACAACTGAACAGAACATATTTTCGTAAGAGAACATTGGTGAGTGTTTTAATTTCATTTCTGCTTTCTCTGTCAGGGGAGAACTAAACAAGAGATCTTCACTTGTATCTAGCAGGCTGAAATTAGGGGCTTACATTATGGAAACACCACCATGAGGGAATAGATAGGCAGACACTGCCTGAACAAAAGAGGAGGAAGCAAAAACCAAAATGCTCATTTACAGATTATCTTTGACTGAGAGTTATAAACCACATTTAAATAAATAAATAAGTAAATATTCAATTAACTGTGATTAATTATGCTTCTGTACATTAGTCCTGCTTGTCTTTTTCCTCAGCCCAGTCCAGGAAATGATTCCAAATTAATTCCTGTTCAGCCATGCGGTTCCTGGCAGAGTAAACATCCTATTTTTTAGACAGACAAGTGGTGATGTATCTTGGATCTGCAGAGTTCTTTTTCAGCAGCACTGACAAGCGTATAGCGGTGTAGAGATACACGTATTACAGAAAAAACTTCAGGCTCTAAACAACATCCTACAGACCTGATGCTCTTTTAGTTACTTTGCAAAGGTGTCCAAGAACATTTGGAGTGAAAGGAACAGGGTTTTTACTGAGTTTTGCAGCTGGGCCAGACTGGAGAGGAAAGCACCAGATATTTAGTAACCACCTACCTTGATAATTTAATGAAGACAACTGAAAGTTGCTGTGGTAGAAACACCCACCTCACTTCTATAACTGTAGAATCTGGGGAAGATGCAGATGAAAGACAGTGTAGGATATTGGACACATGACTAGAATAGAGATGCTTTCCTATAGAGAGAAGGAATGGGGTCTGTATTAGTGAATCACAGAATTCATGGCTGAAGTTGAAAGTGAGCTCTGGAGGTCATCATGTCTTATCTGCTCAAGCAGGACCAGCCATAGCCCATTGCTCAGGACCATGTCCAGATGGCTCTTGTACACCCCTAGGAAAGGAGACTCCACAGCCCCTCTGGGCAACCTGTGCAGTGCTCAGTCACCTTCACAGGAAGAGGTGCTCATGTGCTTAATTGTGTGTCCACCACCTCCCATCCTGCCACTGGGCACCACTGATAAGAGCCTGGGTGTATCTCCTTTGCACCTTCCCTTCAGGTATTTGTCACATTGATGAGATTCCCCTATGTCTTTTCTGGGCTGAACAGTCCCAGCTCTCTCAGCCTTTCATCACAGGAGACGTGCTCCAGTACATTGATAATTTTTGTGACCTTTTGCTGGGCTTGCTCCAGTACATCCATGTCTCTCTTGTACTGGGGGGGTCCAGAAATGGAGACAGCATTCCAGGATTGACTTCAGTTGTGCTAAGTGGAGGGGAAGGATGCCCCACCTCAGCCCGCTGGCAGTACTTGCTTTAGAGCAGCCCAAGGTATTTCTCTGCCTTGAGGACACACTCTGGATCATGTTCAGTTCAGTGTACCCCAGAACCCAAGGTCCTTTTTACTGAGGTCTTTCCAGCTGGGTGGCCCCCAGCCAGTTTGGGGTCCCCAACCAGTTTGAGTTTGTGGGTGCAGGACTTTGCCCTTACCCTTCTTAACTGCAGGAGAGGCACTTTGTACCCCTTTGCATGGGGCTGACCCTCCAGCCTCCTGCAGTCCCTCTGGATGGCCAGCACAAGCCTCTGGCATGTCAGACACTCCTCCTCTCAGTTTTGTGTCATCTGCAGACTTGCTGAGTGTGCACTCTGCCCCATCATTCACATTACTAATGAAGTTGGTAAACAGGATCCTAGTATGGTTCTCCAGTACAGCAGAGAAGGTTTGATTTAATGAGGAAAATAAAAGCAAATTAAAGTGTGTCCTTAATAAGCTGGAACACTTTTGTTGGGTTTTTTTTCTGAACATTTTGAAGGATTACATTACCTCCAATATCCTTCATCTACCCATTAATATGCTAACAACATTTAAGATTCTGTGCATTCATCTATTTACTTTTGAGGTTCTGGTATGTAAAATAATTATCTTACTTTGTAACAGGATGTTCTGCTATTGCATAGTTAACATTTTGTAAATTACTCTGCTAGCATTCTTTATCAATTACGCCTCTTTGAATAAAAGGTAATGCCTCAGGCCCAGAGCTAAATTATTTACTTGCAGCTTGCTGATTTGTCTAAAATTCCACTCTACCTGCAACTTTGTCAAGCAGCTCTGCTTTTCTTGATGCTCAAAAGATGGGAGAGATGTGAAGTCAAATAGGCTTGTAGTTTTAGCAGACAGAGGAACAAAGACATTAAACAGCTTGGATGATATAAACAATATCATCTAGGAGAATGCCTTCAGTATGGATGAAAAAATGGGTTGATGTATGATGGCAAGTGAATGTAAAGTATTTTTTAAGTGGGTTACTCTGCCTGGAGCCTTTGCACCAGCCAAGTTCACCAGCACTCTGCTTGAAGAAAAGGGGAAAATGAATATTTCATCCTCTCCCATTCCTATCCTCCCATCTTGAACAGATTTAAGGCAGCTTCTTGAATAACCAGGACAAGAGGGAGAAAGTTTTCTTCTCCTTTTTTTATACATTATCAATGAAACAAACACAGCTTTCATGGAGCTGATCGGTTGTAGTGATTCATCTACACTTCAACAAAGATGCTGATGGCATTATGCAGGGTGCTCTGCACCGTGCCATCTGAAAAGGGGAAAGAAGTAACAAATGCTAATAAAACATTAATAATGGCTTCAAGAGCCATTACCATATTTAGCTTGAATTAGTTCACATTTCTTTTGAATCCTTTTATGCCCTTATGAAAGCAAATATTTTCTGGCTTGGGTGCCTGAAGTTAGCCTACTGAATTCATATAGGAGCTCTTAAATAAATGTCTCATGTTGCTAAATCACATGATTTCTTTTTGATGCTGAAGCATTTTAAGCATCATTCACCACATGAAGGATTGTAAACCTTTGATTTTTTATTAATGGCTTATATGTAGAACAGCAATTTTTATAAAGCAATACAAAGTCTGATGATAAAAATGACTACATAGAAACCTGTTATTTACCCTTCTTCCACTGCTTCATTTACACAGAATGTTCCAGGAACCCTCTATGTTGTTTTCATTTTTAGTAATGGGTAAAACTATCTCTTCCTAGGGCACAGGCTGAATCATAATTATTTCATCTTTCAAGGAGCTTCCTTCTGTGCGTAATGTTTTCTCTAAATTCCAGTGGGGGAAATCACTCATCAGAGTGGTAAGAAGGTAGTTGGCAGCAGAAGGGCATAAGATCAAGTTTTTGCTGATCAAGTTTCAAACATGCCCTAATGTACAAAAATGAAACTTCCTCTGTTGTATATGTCTAATCTAGAAATCATATTGATCGATATGTAAGTTTATAGACCTGTGTAATTATTAATTTTGAATTCACTTAAAGCACTATATAATGACATGTCCAAAGTTCACAATTAATATATATGTAAATATATTTTTATTATATTGGTTTGGGTTTGCATTTTTATAGTTCAAATCCCATATGTTTGTGATTTAGGGTTTAACAGGAACTCATTGACTTCATAAATATTAATTACTGCATAGGCTTTATTCCATATTAGAGCATCTGGGGGGAAAGTGCTGATCATTATATTGCTTGTGAGGATGTATTTTTACCTAAAAATACCTCTGGATAAATTAAGTCTGATTTAGAGAACATTAGTCTGAAAGGTGCAATGCATTAATTTCAGGCATAATATTTTAATAGAATCAGCTGCAATGTATCAGTGTGTTCAGCCCTGCAGTCTGAGATGAGCTGCATTGTCACAGTGTCCTCCAGAAGAGTTTGAGTGGCCAAAAGGGAGAGTGATGTCATCAGTTTAGTGTAATATGGTAGTAAGAGAATATACATATCCATTGCAATTAAATTGCAAAAGACTGGTTCTTAGGGCAGCTCCTGAGGTAAAAGCAAATGAGAAGACTTCCCTGTCTTCATTAGCAGGATCATCAGCTTGTATCAATCAGGACTGCTCCATTGATTTCAGCACCAAGTGGGATGAGTGACTGACCTTTCTGTCTCTGAAACAGAGCCCAAGACTGAAGTGTTTGTAAGGCACGTGGGGTGCTCCACCTTTGCAGCACGGGTTCTTTTCACAGACACCTTGGCTTGCTGAATAATTTGATTACAGTTAGTCAGTGCCTGGAAATTCATATTTATTCTTTTACCAAAACAAATGGTCTTCATCATCTTAGCATACTGTAATATGCCTGCCACCAGTGCACTTGGCTTGTTCAGCTGGCCAGTTCAAAAAGGGTATGTGTGGTTAGCTGGTCTGTATGGAAGGTGGAATCCATCACAGGTTTCACCTGAAATACTACATGAGTCTTTATCAAGGTGATAGCAGTTTGTTGTTATGTCTCCTGAGTACTGATATGGGGTTCTGGGTACAACGTGTCCACCCCTCCATCCACAATGCTCATCTCAATTTTCTGTGCCTCAAGCACAGTGTGGGCTGTCTTAGCTTGAACTTGGAATTCTGAACATAGTTGTTATTTTCTGAGTGTTCTGAGCATCCAGGGAAATTCTTAGAGGGCAAACTGCTTAGAATAAAACTCTTATTCTTGTCATATATTTTAATGTGCCATATATTTCCCAAAGCTATTCAGAAGCCAAATCTGAAAAAATGCTGTGTTTTCTCATAAGCATGTTCTCTGTGTTACCACCACAGTCTGTTACCTCCTGGTTTATTCACGGAGAGTGGTTGGGATTACAGCTCAAATGACCCCAAATCTCTCACTACTGTCATGTTTAATAGAGGATCAGTAACTCTATGCAGCATTAAGCAAAGCTCAGTTTAAGAAGTACAGATTTGCTATTTCCAAGGTTTGGATAAACATACTGCAATAAGGCAAGAAGATTAACAGGAATGTTTGTAACATTACTTTTTTTTTTTTTTTGCCTAAATATTTTGCCATTTTTTACTATCTATGTTTTCTATTTCATGCATGAAGAGAGCCATGGTTTGTTTATCCAATATCAAGCTGTGATTATTGTTGCCAAAGTTGGTTCTTTACAAGAATTAATAGAAAAAGGAGCAAAGTTCTCAAACAGCCCAGTCACTGATGAGTTTGTGAGGCTAAAATGTGAGAAAACTCATGCATTCTCAAAAGAAACAATTGCTGGCAAAAAGCCTTTGGGTATAAATGAGAGGTGAATCTTCAGTCTCAAAAGCTGAGAGATGTTACAGGATTAAATCCTGCTTTTATTCATGTCAGTAGAATGATTTATTTTCTTTTTCCTTATTTTTTCAGTTAACTTACTGAGACTTTTGATATTTAAGTACTTCATGTACTTAAACTCTGTACTCTTGTAATGGGATCAAAGGTCCATTCTAGTGCCTTGAGTTGTTACATAGGCATTTAAGGTTGTATTCAGAATTTTGTGGAGAAAAAAAAAGAAAAAAGGCCAAAAAGGGCATAGTTTCTGTGTATTTAAATGGTCTTAACTCACATTGAGAAACTATTAAAAAATCATACTTCTAACTCCTCTTTTCAAAACCAGCATTTCTTTGTATTCAGCCTTCTCTTTAAATGAAATGAGAGAGAAATTAGAAAACCTAATTTTTTTACTAATATTTCTGTAGTTTATTATACATTCTTTTTCAGCCCAAAAAGAAAATACTTTTAAAATCAGAATGTTTCATTTCAGTAGAAGAGTTATCAATAATATGAACATGTTGCAAATCCTGTGAGAATTCATTTTTAGCATTTAAAAAGACTTGTTAATGGTCATTGATGATTCCAGCCTTCTTTTTTTTCCTGAAATGTCCAGAGCTGTTTCAATGAGGTTAAGTTGATGGACAATTAACTGATTACTAAATCTTCTTTTCATCTAAGAGACAGGAAAACACACTACCTTTTTTACATTTTTAATTAAATTGGAACTTTGAAAAAGATTCCTTGACAGTAGGATTGCCCAGATTTCTCCTGCCTTCTGAGACTGAAAAAGTTCTGATTTGGGCAAACAAATGTGCAATTGATACAATCCAATTTAAAAGTTAAACACTTGGAGTTGCAGAATCATTAAGGTTGGAAAAGTCCTCCAAGGTGATAGTGTCCAAACTTCAATCAAGCACCACCACATCAGTTAAACTATAGCCACTAAATGCCATGTCCGGTTGTTTTTTGAATAATTCCAGGGCTGATGACTAGCCTTTCAGTGAAGCAATTCTTGATTTCACCATTTGCCTTACCCCAGTATTAAAATACTCTTTTAAGAAGTATCCAAAGGCATTATTTTTAACATCCCTGACGGCTGTAGAGACCGTTCCTTTTCCTAGCTTTCTCATGATCTTCACATCAAAAGTTATTTCTCATCATCCTGCAGACAAGTAGTAGGTTTAATTTCAAATGTAGTTTTACCCCTGGAATATTTCTTTCCCTTTGCTTTGTTTCTATAATTCATTGCAATATGTGGTTTCTTGATGCAGTTTAAGAAAAACTATCAAGTGTGCTAGTTTCCTGTCTTTGTGTGTCGGTCTTCTCATCTTGCCTTACATGAAACACATTTAAAGTATTCCCAAAACTTCAACGTGGCTGCCATTCATTCTGGCATTTATGTAGTTCCATTTGGTGCCGCCATGTGCTGCAGAAATTTGAGTTCTCTGCTCTCAGCAGATGGCAGGGAGGGGGATGTATTTGCCTTATTTTGGGGAATACCAGTCTGGTGGAAGTGTTTGTGCTTGTTCATGTGCAAGTCACTCAAACAGCTGACCATGGTTTTGCAAGGTCTAAAGTGCTAAGAAATGCTTTAGTGGTCTCATTAACTTCAAAGGGGAAATATCTGGAAAGCATGGGAATGGCTATGCCTCTAGATTCATTCGGACCTTAACATGTTTGCTGCTGTTTCCTTTGCAGTAAGGCCTCAGATTCCAAAAGTGAATGTCACATCTCTCTGGCGACAGAAACATTACATTTTTTCTAGTGCAGTTCCTAGGTAAAATAAATTCTGAGATGTGAGCAAAGGAAAGATCATTCTGGCTTATCTCGTCTACAAGGGATTGACCTTCCTTTCCACGGTGGTCTTCAAGATAGGGCTGTGAGGATGAAATATCTTAAACCATGGAAGCTTATCTGTGTCGTGTTTGGAGGGAAACCAACACCCAGTCTGTAATCCTGTACTTTGTACACCACACTTAAGTTTGCCAACAGAAAAAGCCTGGGATGTTTTGTTTTGTCTTGCTTTCTTTTTGCTTTATTTTTGTTTTGTTTTGTTTTAGTTTGCTTGGCATATTTAGTATCTTCTCTGACACCTAATGCCAGTAAAACACTTTGCTTTATTTTCCAACAGTTTTGTTTTCTAGAGGACTTTAGACCTTTGGTCTCATATTGTGCTGTATGCTTTCATACCTGAGTCCTCTGACTTTTTTTCACAGAATTTTAACTCTCATTTTCTCCATGTCCATCTTGTCTTTGTTTCATTATACTGGGTATTGCTGTTCAGCGTGACAGCAAAAAGCTTTAAGTGATGTATCCATTTTATCACCAGTACCTTGAATCAGCTTTGGAGATTATATGCATATGTTGGTATAAAACTCTTAGCAAGATCTCTTGCTGCTGCTGAAATGGGGTGAGTGATGGCAATTCCATTGATGTTTGTGCTCAGTGAAGTGGCAAATAGGAAGCAGCAGAATCATGTTTCATCCTTCTCCTTTGTTTCCTTCTCCCCTACTCATCTCCCACTGTCAAGCAGTTTAACCTGTTTGCTGTTGGTAGCTTTATGGTTTGAGAGAGTCTACCAACAAGCCACGTCAGCTTTTTTTGGAGGCCAGTTCCCCTGGCAATCAGACCCTTCCACCCCAATTATCTTTCTCAAGAATGTGCTGGAATTAGCCACTAAATACAACAGTGTGGTTTTTCTGTCTGCCACCCTTCCCTGTTCAGCTCAAAAACAGACAACATTGATGTAACTTTAAGTGTTTGTTTACAGCTCATCCATCACCATGGCACTGGGGACCTTTTGGATGCAAAGCATCCTGGCTTGCTGCATCTCACAACTGGAAGAAATCATTTGTTCTGTAGCTGGAGCCGGGGAGCTGTTTCTAGGCCAATTGTTCAAACTAGCAGAGCCTTTTTCTGAGGTTGGGGCCCAGCTTTGGACTCTTTCCATCCTCTCCCACATCTTCCTTTGGCATTGGAAGATCTGGCTGATTGCCAGGGTGGTATTTGCAGTCCATGAGCTGAAAGAAGAGATGGCTGAATGAAATATAGTGGACTTCAATGTGCCAAAGGTTGTATCATGTTCTCTAACAACTCTTTCTGGCTTAAAAATCTACATCCTTTGTGTCCTTTGAAACAGTCCTAGGTTGTTCCGTGCTTTTTCTAGGCTTAGCTTTACATCTAGCGTTCCTTTGGGCAAGAGCATGATGTCAGCACAAGGACACATCATTTTGGAGATAGCTGCATGGATGCAAGCTGATGTTGCAAGAAAGAGAGAGAGTTATGCACATCTGCAAGAGAAACTCACTGCAAAAAAAGAGGACCTAGATACAGCTCATTGTATGGATGGAACAGACAAGAAACTCCTTGCAGGGAGTGGGCATGTGGAAAGCCACCTGGTTTTCACTGCTCCTTCTATAGCTTAACAACTTGGGCTTGTGCCACCTAAACATTTGCCCTACCCTGTTGCCAAGATTTACTGTAGGAATAGTGCCAGACAGAAATAAAAGACAAGCAAACAAAGGACTGTTTAAGGCATCTACTGTAACTTCATACTCCATCAGCTAGGAAAAGAAGTTTGGGTAGATTTATCTCACTTCTCTGTGTTTGTTTCTGTTCTCTGCCTCTGTGTAGGAGCCCAGAGAAGTGCTACAGTTCTGACTCACTTTTGTAAATCCAACACTTTTGATATCCCTCAGTGAGACTGAAACAAACTACCTCGTGTGACTGAGAGCTGAGCCTCTGAACTGCCAAAGTTTTATTATTTTTTTTCACTAAAACTTCTCTATATTGCTGGAATCACACTTGCCCTTGCAACTATCTCTTTATGAACAAGCTATTGTAATTTTTATTGGAGCCAACAAATTCCATATTCATGTTTTTAGAGCACAGTTGAAGACATTGTTTGTTTTCCCAAGTGCTTCACTCATTCTGAGTGAACTCTGTGGAAGAGACAGTTGACATGTCTTTGGAGAGGCCTTGTACAAAATGTATTCTGTTCTGAATCAAGTGCTGAAGGGTACAGTGATGTGACAGGCTTCAGGGAAACTGGCTTAGGGACTAGGCAGGCTCTAACAGGAAATGTTTAAAAGAAAACAGAAGGAGACAAAGGGGAAAAAATCCCCAAAAACAAAGCAGAAATGGAAACAGAGGATGAAGATGAGCATATAGAGGTAATCACCATGATTCTCACTGAAGCCTTGCTGTCTTGACTGAAGCCAAAGCTCTGCCTTCTTTTTTTGCCATCTTCCCTTGTTCTTCTCCTCCATCCTCTTGCTATGTCACCACTGCAGGTGGGATGGATTAAACCAACCTAATTTATTTCCTGAGCAAAGCACCCATCCTCCATTTACAGGGAGTGGAGATGGACAAACAATTCTAGGATGTGGTGATTCGAGTGACCTGCCCTTGGTGTCCATGTCAATGTGAGATGAATGTTCCTTTCTGCCCTTTAATCAAAAGAGGAAACCTCAGACATAAAGGAAGTATACATTGTAGAACATTATGTGTTGTCAGATAAATTCTCACACTGAGAAACAGACCATGGTCACTGTCTTGGCCTGCTGGTCAGTGTTGAGTTTGGGGCTCAGTAGTTTTACTGTAATTGAATAGAGGATTAAGAGAGCCATTCTCTGTTCAAAAGTGCAGTTTTCACAGCCACTCCTGAAAGGGAGATGAAACCTGGGTGTCAAAGAAGCTGCCTGATACTCTGGATGATTAGGTCAAAATTTGGACTACTTCTGTCATCATGAAAGCATCTGATCACAGTTTATGGGGATCTTTGGGATAAGAGTTGAGAGAATGAGAGCACTTTTTTAAAGGCTGTGGTAAACTTCGGGAATAAATTCTGCAGAGAAAATGATGAAAGAACTCAAAGCTTTGCAAAATAGGGTAAGGAAATCATAAAATTCAGGAACAATAAAACAAGACTAATCTGAGCTTCATGCAAAAAATAGCCTGACTCTAGAGTTCATGGTGTTTAGACTGTCCTCTAGAAAGGGAGATTGGTTTTTCAGACCAAAGAAATCTTCCTCCCCAACCTCCCCTTTCTTTCTTTCTAACAGCAAATTGAAACCTTAGTTTATTTTCATAGAATTACAGAACAGAATAATCTGTGTTGGAAGGGACATTTAAAGATCATCCAGTTCCAACCCCACTGCCATATGCAGGGGAACCTTCCACTAGTCCAGACTGATCAGAGCTCCAACCAAACTGGCCTTGACTACTTCCAGACATGGGGCATCCACAGCTTCTCCAGGCAATCTGTACCAGTGCCTCATCACCCTCATAGTCAGTAATTTCTTCTTGGTATTTAATCTAAACTAAATCTCTTTCGGTTCAAAGCCAATTCCCCTTGTCTTGTCACTCCATGCCCTAGTAAAAAGTTCCTCTCCAGTTTTCTCCTAGTTCCCTTTAGGAACTGTGAGGCTGCTCTAGGGTCTCCCCTCTCCCTCTGCACCAGACTGAACAACCCCTACTCTTTCAGCCTGTCTCCACAAGAGAGATGTTTTTGTGCCCATCTTTGTGGCCTTTCTCCAACAGGTCCATGTCTCTCTTATATTTGGGACCCAGAACCGGACTCATCACTCAGGTGGGGTTTAACAAGAGGGTGAGAATCCCCTCCCTTGTCCTCTGGTCACCGCTCTTTTGATGCAGCCCAGGATACTTCTGCCTTCTTGGCTGCCAGTGCTCTTTGCTTGGGTCATGCTGAGCTTCTCATCCTCCAACACCCCCAAGTCCTTCTCAGGGCTCCACTCAATCCATTTCTCACCCAGCCTGATCTGTGCTTGGGACTGCCCTGACTCGGGGCAGACCCTGTTGGACTTGTCCTTGATGGACTTTTTGATGCTTTAACCTTTCTAAAATTACTCCTTTCTTCCAAGATGATTGAAATTAAAGATTATGGTCTTAAATGCTTGTTGCAGCTACTTTTTTTTCACCCCAGTCTTCTAGAACTCTCTTCGAAATTCATCTGAGTTGATAAGAAATATCTGAAATTCTTCTTGGCTCTGAATTTGGCATCTGCTGAAAACATTTCAACATTCTTAATAGATCTTTGTCTATATAGAGATGATTTCTGGAAGACTCTTTGTTTCCAAATACCTCCTAAGTTTGTCTTCTGTTCCTTTTCGTGTTTGTGTTGCTGTGAAGTTCATTCTTCCAGACACGGCTGAAATGTCTTGAATCAGCATTCTGCCAACACAAGAAAAGTGGTACTTACCCTAAAGAGGTCATCACCTGACGGGCAAAAGAGAAAAAAAAAAGAAAAAGCAATTAGCCTAGTTTCAACTTTGTTGCTGGGCTTTTAACTATGTTAGTTATATTCATGTTCCTTATCCTTAATCTTGAGAACTCTTTCATGTCTCTTTATGCTGCTATATAGAAATGCCCATTAGCCTGAATATAAGTTTTTGGGGATGTCTACAAAGGCACATTTGGAACAATGAGATGCCTCTGTGTCATCACCATAAGAAGAACTGTCCTTGGCTGAGCAAATTATGGATGAGTTCTTGGAGCTTCTGCAAACTTAGATCTCTATAAATCAAGAGTTGACTTGACAGTGAATAATTTCTGTCCTTGTACGGATAAGTCTGGCACTTCAGACACAGGAAAAATAATTTTGTGATCATGCTTGGCAGAACTGCCAGTGGATCTTCTTGGAGAGCTCTCTGGACTAGATGGAGTCAAGCAGGAAATATGTAAATATGTTTAAAGGCTGAGATTATTCACAATTCAACAGAGGTCTGGGCCTTAGAAAGTGTCCTATAAAGTGTTTGTAGGGAACAGCAATGCTCTTGAAGAGCCACAATTACTGCTATAAGCCATTTTTCCTTTTGTAAAATGTAGTAATAATTTATTTTAATCCAAAGTAGTTTTCTGTATTTCTCTTCATGCGCACATCCTCTTCCTTATGCACTATAAGAGAAAAATACTGGAACAATGGAAGAAGGGATAACTCTGTGATTATCCCAAACCAGCAAGTTTTGCACAGAAACATTTTACTTTTTTGGAGAATTCTCTAGGAAGATTTACATGTAAAAAGATTGTTTGCTAAAATTATGGCACCATTACTTGTTTACTGGAGTTCTTCCACCTGTAATTGGCAATTGGATTTATGTAAAACAACTAAACTACTACTAAAATTAGGATTTCTTGCCATTTGATTCTTCTACACAAATGTTGGAATTAAAAAAATCAGATAAGAGTGGTGAGTGACAAAAAACCCCAAACAACCAAGCCTCTCAAAATGCTGTATAGTTTTTTCTGTGTCTAAATGCAGTGCATGATATTTGATTTTTCTCAGAGAACAGCTATATCTCGTGGTGTTTTCTTCTGGTTTTGTTTTGTTTTGGTTGGCTGGTTTTTGTTTCCTCTTTTTTTACAACTGACATAAACCATACTGCTTTGTATTTGAGATGCTGAAATTAGGCTGGGACTAATGCTGTGGTCCTTGGATCAAGATATCCTGTTTCCACACCTCTTTTATCAATGAATATCTGTCTTGGCAAAAAAAACAAAACCCAAAAAAACCAATCAAGCAACCCTAAAAACCCTCCACAAACCCCCTAAAAGTCCCCAAATATACTAACTCCTAAAATAAAACTTTTTTTTTTTTTTTTTTTGCTATTTGCCCAATTTGAAGGTTGAATAAACTTAATTTGATATATTTATTTTAAACACTGAAAAAAAATAGACACTACGATGAATATAACTCAGTTTTTTACCAGCAGAGAAACACATAGATCACTATTAGTCTTGAGTGATACAGAATTAAATAGATAAACTGTCAATGTTTTAAACTTAAATCCACAAAAAAAATTCCATATGTGATCTGTGCAGTTAATTCAGCGAAAGTGGATTAATTATCAAGAAGAAAAGGTGAATACAGTTGCATTTAAAATAAAAAAAATCAGACCTATTCTAGCATTATGTAGAGCATTATATAAACTTCTCGACTGTCTATAATTTTTAAAAAGTCTCTGCAGTTATATGTGTTTGATACATAAGCACAGAGTTTGAAAATTCATTCTTGTAATTAGATAGCTGAGGCAGAAAAAAGTTCCTAAACCCTACTAGTTGACTGAAACCCATTTAATAACATCCTACTTTCTGCACATTGGTTTTTTATGCACTCTTGACCAGTCAGTCGCTTCCTGTTTCCATTGCTGAATCCTGTGGTGGCAGTAAGACAGTATGTAGCCACGGATATTCCATTGATTTACTGAAAGGGTACTGCAGGAGAACAGGAAACTTAGCTGGCCAGGGTTGCACTGCCATAACAAGCATTACTGCCAGATAATTAACCTTGCTGTTTGTTTAGCACCCTCAGAAAGCTTCATTACCAATGCAGTCAATTATCTTCTAGTAATGGCTACTAGAGAAAATGGACTTGCTTAATTAAAATTATTTAGACCAAAGAGGCTGTATGATTGGGTAACAGATATTGGAGTGGGAGAGAATAATCTCTCTGAGCTGTGTAGCTCGTCGAAGGTTTGCATTTCACATTTCAGAATGCCAAATGTTGTGTCTTTTCCCACACAAAACCAGCAATAACAATCATGTGTTCATTCTTTCACCTGCATACATTTCCTTGCTTGATGACATCCTTTTACAAAGCAGCTGTAGTGGGGTGAGGAAAGAGCTAAATCCACCACCCAAGCTGCTTGAAAGAGTCAGGTGAGAAGTGGATCCATTGCATGGAAGGAAATGAAAAAGAGAGAAGATTTTTGCTGGTAAGTGTTGTAATTAACAGCTATGCAGGTATTTATTAGGTAATGCTGAGGAAATTCTCTTGATGGCTTCCCCTGAGGAAAAAGGTTTCATTTGTTCCCCCCTCTGTGATATTTTGCATTTCTACCTACTTTATAGATCATCAAAGAAGTGGCAAAAGGCCTGAGTTTTTGACCTCATCCTTAGAGCAGGATTAAAATCTGGTTGATTCAGAGATGAAGCTCTGGCTGCCTGTTTCTGTAGGCCTTGAAGATAAGGTTTGTTTTCTATACTATAAAAGTCTTCAGAGCACTTGAAAGCCCAGCAGGTCCATTAGTACAGACTTAAATTGATTAGTTAGTCTTAGAGCCAGTTCTGTACTCCCAGACAACTGAGCCCTGACTGATATGTGTTTTGCCAAAAAACCCCCACTGGGGTGGAATTGTATTACTAGAACTGTTCTTTATCAATCTGTCTCCTTTCACTCATAGCTGATTTTCTTTTGTGGCTGCAAATCTGCAGCCTTGCTGGGAGCCTTAAGTCCGTGTTAAGAACTCTTGCCTATGCATCTAATGTGTTTTGTGTAGCTTCTTTTATAACAGCAACTTTAGTCTAGGGCATGGCATATGACTTATTCTGTACCCAGTATTCCCTCGGGGGCTACATTTTTAAAGGTAAATAAATGTCAAATTTGCAATACAAGTGAGGGGGAAAAATGCTTCTAAAATAAATGGCATGGATGGGAACATCCACTGCATCTAAACTACAAATTCAGGTTGGAAAATGGGGCTCAGGATGGGCATCTGAGGCTTACCTCAAAAAATTCAAGTCCTACATTTTTTTTGATAATAGGAATTGGGTTTATATGTCATCTATCCACATTTGAAACCCCCATCTGAACTTTTTTGAGTTATGGTCTTTTTGAGTGAATTGATAGTTGCTATGGAATAGACTTCAAAGGCAGAAGCTAATGAGGTGAAGGCAGTCCTGGTGGAATGGAGTTAATGGCAAAACTCACTTGGTTTTATATGATCAAGATCTCACTGGCAGTTCCTGTATGAACTCTGAATTTCTATTGTCTTAAATATATCCCTAAAAACTAAAGCCATTTTACCACATAGAAAAGCTAAGAGATTAGAGCTGAAATAATATCCTCTTTAGTGTTTCTATCGGTAAATAAAATCTGCCATTAAAAAAATAACTGTGATCCATTCTGCTAATTCTGTCTCGAAAGAGCAACTGTGAGCATAGTATTGAAACCAGGTAGTCTTTCAAGAAACCCCAAGCAAAAAATGCAAATAAGTAGCAAATAGCTGCTTTAGAGGCATTGCTTCTTTGCTAAGCATGTAATTAACCCATGGACCTTGCTTCCTTAAGATATTATTGAGGCAAAGAGTTTAGCCAGATTCCAGCAAAGCCTAGCTATTTATATAAATACAAAGAATAATCCAGATGTATAATCGCCACCATAAAATATAATGATTTTAGGAAATCAGAGTTAAAGACACTCTCATAACAAAGCCTCAGGTCTAAAACAGATTGCTTGTGAGAAGCTCAACTTTCTTCCATGTTTGTAAATGTGGCATTTAGGGACAGGGCTTAGTGAGACCTAGAAGTATTAGGCTAATGGTTGGGTTGATGATTTTGAAGGTGTTTTCTGACCTAAATGATTCTCTGATTCTTGTTTTCAGTTAGTGTAACTTGAATAACTGTGCTTTTATTACAATTTGCAGAGCCACATCTAAAAAATTACCCTGCTGATAGTAACTTCAGAGCCTGAAATTTTGTTTATATCTGCTGTCTGAGAGAGGCTTGTCCACCCTTGAACAATTCTTGCTGCAATACTCAGTAGGGTGTCAGATTGTTTCCAGATGATTGAAATATAAACAAAACCATAGGCAGCTTGCTCAAAATAATGAAAGCAATAAACTACATTGGCTGGCCTAGTGGTCCTCACACTTTCTTCAGTTGCTTCATGGCAATAGCAGTGATGGGTTGTGAAAGTGCTGCTAGATAAAAGAGATGGAACTGACCTAGGACAGAGCAGCATTTCTACAGAGCAGGAAAATTACCTTTGTTTTTGAGAAATCTACCTGCAACTTTAAAGCATTTTATGGATAACCTTTGTGTTTGCTCCTTCCTGCTTCTCTGCACAGAGAACTGGCAATGCCACAAGGACACTCTGTGGTCTAGAGCAGATGTTAGTACCACTTTAATTTAGCTCTGATCATTCAGTGATTGATTTGAAACCAAGTGCCCTTAAACATGTTTGTTCCCCCCAAATACAGTCAACTCAAAATAGAACCTCAAGTGAGACAAACTACAAACAGATTCAAGTACACGATATACTGACAATTACTGTATGGAAACAATAAAGCAGGGGAAAAAATAGAAACCACTTCAAATCTTATTTCCTTCCAAAAGAGAGTGTAATCAAGGTATAATGAGCATTGAAATTAATAAATTAAAAATAAATGCCCATAAGAGGGAGAAAAAAATGTGTTAATCAGTTGGCAATTATATTTTTGGCATTGTGAATTAATTCCCCAAATGAATCTCCTTCCAGTTTATTTCATTCCATTATCTGTTTTCTTGCTTATTTTTTATCTAATGATTAACATATCTGAATTCTGTACATAATGTGGTTTTTTTTAAACCAAAGGTGTTTGTTTAAAGATAAAAAAAGACAGTGAGTCAAATGCAAGATTATGACATTTTGTCCTTTCCAATCTGGGAAGGCAAGAACAGAAATCTCCTTATAATAAAGCTGTCCTTTTAAAGCTTTTTTTTTTTTTTTTTTTTTTTTTTTTTTTTTTTTTTTTTTTTTTTTAATTCTGGACCAAGCCTGGTGGCATCACTCATCATTTCAGTAATGGAAATGATTCTCAGTTGTCTCCCAGCCACCATGAAACAGCAATCTTCAACACAGCTCATCTGTTCCAACTCCTCCATCTTCTTTGCCCCACCCTGAAGTACTAGGAGGCTTGTAGACAGTCTGAGGAGTTTTAACTTAGGAAAGAGGGGAGGAAAAATCCTGAATGTGCTTATTGACAGTTTCCTCTTACTTATATATATATATATATTTCCTGATGTAATCACAACAATATGTTCTTTCTGCCCACATATCAAAGTCTGTAGTAGCTAGACAGTTATGGATATTAACCTGGAAAAAAAACCAAACAAACAAAAAACCAAAAAAAAAAAAAGGAAGCAATGTATCAGATAGCATCCAGGAAACTAATTTGATCTGGGAAGTAATTAAGAGAAAATCAACAGCAGCAGGAATACTTTGCTTTTGTTCCTTCCTCTGCCCTGCAAAAATCCCAAAACAAAACAACACAACAAAAACAAAAAAACACCTCAACACCTAAAATATCAAGATTGTGGTCTGTAGATGAAAATTCTTGAAACAGAATGAACGTCCATAAATGTAATTTACCATTGCAATGCAATTCTCAGCAGGTGCAAGAAAAGGCTGGATTTCTCACGACTTTCTGAAGCATGGCAAAGAAGAGAAATTTATTGTGGAAGCAAGAGGAAGGGCAGAACTAACACATAAACTAAAACATCACTAAGATTTCAGAACTCAGGTGGTTTAGGATCTGCTGCAGTGTATTCTCTGTACCTGGATGGCTCAGACACTGCTGCCCTGACTCTTCAGAGCTGTTCAAGGGGAAGGTGGCAAGTGAACATGAACCATCCTGCTGCATCTGCCTGCCACACATCTCAGAAGTGGTTTGCCAAGGGTTCAACTTGGTGAGCTGAGGAAGGGAGAGCCCCTTGGTTTTTTCTCTGTTTTGTTTTTCAAGTACCCTATACTCTTAGAAGGCAAATATATCAGTGTGCTACTTGCACCTCTGCCTGAATCTGTGTTTCCACCCTCTGACCAGAGAAGATGACTCTGCTGAACTACTTCCTGTCATCTGTGCCCCCATCCAGCTTTCCTGGCATCTTGAGGGACAGTGACTCAAGGATCTTCATAACATGGTAGAATTTTGTGTGCCTTCTTCTCTGGTGTTCTCCCAAGCAGCTCTTATCCTGCTTGGAATCAAGTGGTAGGAGATAGAACAATCTGCCAGCCCTCACGAGTCACTGTCGCTGGCGGGGTGCTGGGAAAGAAAAGATATCTGAAGTACTAGCACAAAGGAGGTGTCCCTGATGGGCCAAATGCATTGTGTATGAACCTCTGGAAGCATGAATGCGTGGTGCTGGCTTGCTAGGCTCTTCCATGGGAGATGAGAGAAGGTGGGCATCTGCCTTCATTAGCCTCTGAAGAAGTTTTTAGCTGAACACATAGTGGGCAGTTGTTTTGGAGTGAAAAAACTTAGCTCTGTATTGGTTTTGAAGAAAAAACTATCCCAACCAATTATGGCAGAAGATTAACAGAGCAGCATTTTGTTCTTTATTTTCCTATCTCTGTCCTGGTTCCAGAATTAAAGAGAATAAGGATTGCTCATTTGGAGGTATTGGATCTTTTGGAGATGTGGAGTTAGTAAATCTTCTGCTAGTAGGAATCTTTGTGTTAGATTTTTATGGCAATAATTTCAAGCTATTCTGTTTCATATTAGTCTTGTCAGTAAAATTTTTATGACAGTATTCTTAGCCTGCTGTAATTGAATAATACTCCATCAAGGATCTTTGCTGTATAAAAGAAAGCCCAATATTAAATATTCCTATGTAAGCTGATGATGTATATGTGCTCTCCTACATCTTAACAACTCAGTACTTGCAAGTGTTTCAGTGCAAAACTGGCAAATCCTGTAAAATGGGCAAGGGCTCTTGGACTGCAGTGGTTTGGGCTGTGATGGTGTGGCCTGTGTTCTGGCTCAGCCATACATTCCCTGGAGATGGTGTTTTTGCTATCTTTTTAAGAGATTTCTTTATTCTTTACTTTGCAAGATTTATGCAGCTTTATTTACTCTTTCAATCTCAGTGTTGTTTGTTGGTTTGGTTGTTGTTTGGGTTTTGTTTATAGGATCATAGAATGGCCTTGGTTAGAAGGGACCTTGAAGATCCCTTAGTTTGAAGTTCCCTGCCATAGGCAGGGACACCTTTCACTAGACCAGGTTGCTCAGAGCCCCATCTGACCTAGCCTGGAACAATTCCAGGAATGAGGCATTCACAGCTTCTCTGGGAACTCTGTTCCTGCGTCTCCCCATCCTTACAGTTAGGAATTTCTTCTTGGTATGCAATCTAACCCTACCTTCTTTCAGCTTGAAGCCATTTCCCCTTGACCTGTTACTGCCTCCCTTGTAAACAGTCTCTCTCCATCTTTTTTTAGCTTCCTTCAGGTACTGGAAGGCCACATTTAGGTCATCTGGAAATCTTTTCTTTTCCAGGCTGAACAATCCCAATTCTCTTAGCCTTTTTCTAACAGGAGAGGTGCTCCATTCATCTAATCATCTTGATGGTCTCCTCTGGACTTACTGCAGCAGGTCAATAACACTTTTTGTTAAAAAAGAAATAAAATATAGCAGTCTGTTTGCATGTCTACAGAATAAAATCCTCCCTTAGCTAAACATGACTCCACTTGTAGGCAATGCTGACCCAGAAACTCTCACATGAGGGCAGCTTCCAGTATCATTCTGCCCCTTTCCATACTGCTCATGACTCTGGTGCTGCTTCCTGAATTGGAATGGGACTTATTCCATGTTGTAAGCAGGATTACACTGCATCCTGCAGGCCTGCTCCTTACACAGTCCTTTGTAACTTTGCATGCAGAAGTGCAGAATTATGGGCCTTGGTTCAAATCTTTGTAATGTGGAGGACTTTGTTTCTAAGCCATATAAACCAGGGGGCTTCTATGATTTTAACACTATTCTTCCTACAACAATGCATTTGTTGTATGGAATAAACAACTGGCAACAAGCAGTGTGGGTCACCCCCTGCAATTCCAGGGTCTTCTAAGGAAATGCCTGTTAGTACAGCTGCAGCAAAGTGGAAAGGACTGACAATCTAGGAGGTAATGTAGAGCTCCACGTGCAACAGGAGCGTTTGATTTATGTGTGTTAGAGACAAAAAATGCTGTTTGTGGTAGGAGGTTCTTGTCCTTCCTTGTTTCCACCCTTGCCAGTGACAAGATTGGCCTCCTGAGGGGACATTTATTTATATGTTCATTTGCCAGTCTTGGTGTTCAAAACATTTCTGACTGTGTACAAAGGAACAGCCTGTAGCATTGTGCTTTCTTAATATTCTTTCCCTTTGCTCAGGTGCCAGGGAACAAAATCCAGGTAGGAAATGTCTGCTCTCAGTTCTTCCTTCCCATCCCTTCCATGCAGCCAGGGAGAGCAGCAGTGGGCTGTGATGTTTGCTGCTGTTTCTGGACATGTAAGGAAAGAAGGAAAAGGAGCAGGAGCCACTGACCAGTGAAAGAGAAGGGGACTTATAGCCACTAATGAAACATCAAAGCCAGTGGATCTCTTCAGTGGCAGTGTGGTGATCCTGAAGAACCCCACCTTGGCTTTGTTAGGGTGATGGTCAAGAAAGAAAGGGAAGCTGATGTTTATAATAGGCATGTTTCTTTTGTAAGTAGAGAGCTGCTTGTGTGCTTAGATAGTGTGCTGTTGCTTTTGGAGGACACAGCCACCTTCCAAGGGCTGTGGTGTCAGTTTTTACAGAAAAGGGAAAGTAAATGTGATGGGTCAGAAGACCTCAAGAACTTATTCATTCTCTACAGCGTTCTGGAAAAGGGGCAAGGGGCTCATTTTGAAAGCCACTTGCTTTCTCATTCTGCTAAAATGATAATGCAACCAGAAGGTGGAAAATTCATGAGGCCACATTATCCCTGTACTGCTGGAGATGTGTTTCAAATACATTTTTTTTCTCTATAAATAATTTCAGCAAAGCTTTGAGGGGGATCCAAAAGAAAACCAACATACATATATATATGTATATATAAAGTATAAACGTGTGTTGAAATAGAACTGAAACATTTTGATATATATTCACATGCATAAAATAGGTAATAAAGCTCTATTTAATGAATAAAAGGTGTTGATGAACATATTCATCCTCCAGTAAAACTCACATTTGGAGAAAGAGCTAAAATTAACCTTTTTTTTTTCTTCAGCAGTCATCAGGCCTTTCAGGACATGAACAATCAGAGCTGTCCTGCTGAGATTTGCTAATAGTACATACATATGTGCTATCTGTTCACTCATGATTTTCAGCTTTCATGTAATTCCTAACTAAGCCAGGTTGCAATATTACCTGCCTCATGTGCAGCAGAGCAAGAGAGAGTAGAGATGAAGTGAGCAGTAGCTTATTTTTCCTACAGTAAACCTAATGTCATCTTGACATCCTGCAAATCAAGTTACCTACAAGAAAATTATGTAGATTTTCTCTGAGAAAACACAGCTGGCAAACTGCATGATTTCTTAAGCTGAATCACCAGAGTTCCTAAAGCTAAAAATCTGTTTTAGGTCACAAAACAAGGCTTATTCTTTGTTTCCAAGTTTTAAGCAGAGTTAGTCACATTATTCCAACTTCTTACAACTTCTTCTTACACAACTTTTCAGTCACGATGGTATAAAAAATTGAGACATTTTAGCCATTTAGCACTCTCAACTTCATGACAATCAATAAGTTTGATAAAGGGTCTGAAAGGAATCTGCCAAAAATTCCTGTTTATCTGTTTTTACTAGCATTCATGTGGCCTAACTACCTGTCATTTACTGCCTTTTTATTTCACATGACTTCTAAACAGCCATGCACTTTAGGGGTTGTCTCAAATAGTAGAAGAGGGTGGTTGTATTCTGCAGACTGAGCTGCACTTGTTATTGTCAACATTTTTTGGGAAGTGGTCACCAGGGACTGCATTTTTTCAGTTCCTGATTGGTATCTAGACATTGCTGCTGGATTGAGACCTTGGAAAAGAGGGGTAATTTGTTTGCCCTTTATGAGTGTTGAATGCAAGTCTGTGCTAACAGAAAGGAGAGAGGTTAAAAAGGTGAATGCTTATGAAAAGTGTTTGTATGGAGAACGTTACAGCCCTTCCTTGTGTGCACCAGTAAATGTAGACCTGCTTAAACTCATCTTTGTTCTGAGGTCAGGGCAGTTTAAATGAACTGTTTCACCTCTTTCCCTGTTACTGTTTTATAAAAGGATGAAAAATGTAACAGAAACAGAAGTGTTATTAAATTGAAATTATGAATTATTTCCTGCTTTGGCTTGGGAGAACTTCATGCAAGTCACCATTCCTAAGGACAAACATGTTGGTTAGTGTAGGGCCTTACATTCTTTGAGGGTACTCAGTTCTGAATAAAACTTTTCTCTGGAGTGAAATTTTGGGTGAATTGTATTTTTCCAAAAAAAATCTAAAACCACTATATGATAGTATTACTTTAAATAGTGCTGTGGTATATAAACCCCATCAAATTATCTTGTGCTTTATCATAGTCCTCATCTGGCCAACAGTAAAAGAATGCATCCGTGTAAGGCTTACTTTTAAACAAGAAAAAACAAACCCAATCTCCCCAAACTGCATAGTCAACCACATTGCAAATTGTCCAATCAATGAAACAAATGGTTAATTTTTAATAGACTCTTAAAAGCCCTCTCAAACTTGATCCATATTTCCATAAAACTGTTGAAGGTAGATTTAAAAAGGAATAATTATTTATTGAGGCTATTCCATTATGCCTGTGTAGCTGTGAGTGGGAAATGAACCTGCATTACAAAGCCAGAGTTTAAAACTGTTCCTACACTTGACATTCCAGCTTAATTTCTGATTGACAAAGTAAATCTGTAATATAAGTGTGATTTTCAGCTGTAATTTTAGTGCTGTTTCCACTTCAGGAGTGCCTGGGGTCAGACAGGGCAAGGTGGTCTCCAGGGGTGGATTTGGAGTGTGCCTGGAAAAAGTGATCCCATCAAAACAGGCCACATGCTGATGTGATGTTCATTAATGATGAATAAGGGCACGTCTGCTATGCCTAAATGCTCCACAAGCACTTTTTTTCTGAGTGTATCCTAAAGGAGAATGGGTCTTGGAAGACAAGAAAGCAGTGGCCTTTGACATGATTCCTAGGAAAGGATTTCATGTTCTGGGTGCAGCACTGAGGTAAATGTTGAGGCATTTATGGCAGAAGGAAGCAGGCAAGGTTACTGGTTTTGATACAAAGCAGGTCTTGGAAATTAAATATTTTTTGTCTTTTTTTTAAATTTCTGTCCTTTTTCCCCCCTTTTTTTCATTGGGGTAACTTAAATGAATACTTAGTTTTCTATCAGACTTAACTGAGAATTTAATTTTTTTTTTCACCAAGATGTTTAAAGTGGAAGAGGGGAGATGCAATCTAGCACTGTGTTTCTTTTGGGAAATATTCAGGCTCCAGATTACTATGCCATAGTACATGGCAAGTTTCACTTTTACCATTCTTCATTGCAATTAATTAAACGCAAATTTATTGTGACAAGAGGAGTCTTGATTGAGGAGTCTGGGTTATATTGTTTTTTGAGGATGGCAGCAGTATTTAGGAATTGCAACTCCTGAGAAACACTGTGGGTCACAGTGGGAAGATATACCTTAATGCTGAACATGAAACAGAGGATTAGAATCTAGTCTACAGGCAGATTGAATATTTTGATAGGAAGGATGTTGATATACTTGGTTGTTTTCATCAAAATTGTCAAAGCAAAATAGGTCAGAGGGCTGGAGAACCTCTCCAATGAAGACAGGCAGAGAGATTTGGGGTTGTTTGGCCTGGAGAAGAGAAGGCTCTGGAGAAACCTTAGAGCAGCATACCTAAAGGGGCCTGGAAGAAAGCTTTATGAAGGACATTTTACAAGGGCATGGAGTGATAAGACAACAAGGAATGGCTTGCACCGGAAAGGGGAGAGGTTTAGGTGAGATATTTTGAAGAAATTTTTGACTGTTGGGGTAATGAGGCCCTGGTGCAGGTTGCTCAAAGATGTAGATGCCCCATTCCTGGAAGTGTTCTAGGCCAGGTTGGATGGGACTTTGAACAGCCTTATTTAGTTGGAGATGTCCCTGTCCATGGCAGGTGTTAGACAAAATGGTCTTTAAGATCCCTTTCCAACCCTGGCCATTCTATGATTCTATTGCATTATTTATTAATTTTATTTGTAGTCCATTAAAATACTAGAAAATAAGTAGATGAAATCTATCTAGAACATATGGAAATCATTTTGATAGGTAAAAATAGGTACTGGAGTCTTCCATTGAACTGATGTTTTATATTTATTTAAGTTTTCACGTTTTGCATCTCTGTGAGAGTTAATGCAAGCTGTGTTCAAGGCATTTCTCTTAAATTTCATTGCCTAAGCCACTGAGAGAATTTTCCTGTAGATTTTGTCTATTACACTGCCTACCTCTGAGAGACTGAGAAGCTGTTAGATTAAAAACACAGAGCTGCTGGGAACATAATTCCATTGAGAAGTCCGTGGGAGTTGCTCTTGGTATGTGATTCACACAGGATGGCCCTCCACAGGTCTATCATTAACTATCTGGAAATGTGGAAACAATCCAGAAAACTCTATTTTTACACTGTTTTTATTATTACAGTACACTGATTCACAGACAGCCCAACACAGCTGCTATATACTGATATATGATACATGTCTGCTTTATATATTTGGAAATGCCAGGACTTTGATAAACTCCAGTGGAAGCATGGGATGGCAAGAGGAGATGACAAGATGTCAGTTCAGAAACTGTATGATATAAATAGGTGTCTTTTTTTGCAGCAGTTGTGTGACAAGAAGGGAGTTGTAACTAACTCAGCCTCTCTTCTCATTAGCAAATGGGAGAACCCTGCAGGAAGCCACAGCTGCCTACTTTTCCTTCACCAGGGCTGTGGAGAGGAAGAAATGTGGCTTCCAGCAAAGCCAGGGAATAAAGTCAGGACTGGCACTGGGGGTGAGAGCATGTGGGACTTTTCCAGGCGTTAAAAATATAAGCAGAATCTGGGAATGGGCACGTTGCCTTTGTGACTATTCAGAAGCCAGTGAAGATCCCACGTGCCTGTCAACAGTGCAGGAGTTCATGTGCTTGGACAAGATTATTCTTACAGTGCTCATTTTCTGCATTTTCTTCCGTGGTGGAGTGTTGCTCCTGAGCAAAGTCCTTGAGCAGTGGAAGAAGAGCAGCAGCAGGGCGAGCTCCTGTGCTTTGCATTATGAATTGATGTGCTCAGCATCACTCAAAAAAACTCTGCTGTGCCCTCACATAGCTCATAGTATACATTTAACAACAGAGTAGTTCCAGATGCACTTCTGCTTGGACACTTTGTTGGAGTTTTAATTTTTTTTTTTTTTTTTTTTAATTCTGTGCCTAGATCCCACCCTGGGTGTGTGGGTTTGCTTTATTTTCTGTGGCTCATGAATTAATACCATGGTGCTGTTTTGGGTGCTTCTTCAATACTCTGGTACTCTGAGGAAATCAAGAATCTTATAAGTTCCTTCAAACTTTTTTTTTAATACTGGTTTATAATATTTATTCTGTAATGTAAAGTCGAATAATCTAGACAAACCCTGTGTTTATTGTGAGAATATCTTTTCCTCAAACAGCTGAATTTGAGATGCAATTCCACTATGTTGTTGCATCTGATGTATGCTTTTATGTATTTAATCACTTTTAAATTATAAAATGACTACGTTTTATCACTGCTGGTCCCCAGCTGTTCTACTTACCAGCCTCTCACATAGCTGAAGTTTATTTAGGCTGGATATCCACAGGACCTTGGCGGAAATCACTAAACTGCTACGGTGGTGAATCATTCGCTTCGAGAGAGGAAGAAACTGCATAATCAATTATTGATCTCTCCTGCTCTGTGCTTCCTCTTCTGATTAAATCTTCCAAAATATTGATACAGAATTATAGCAAGAGAAAGGTATGAAATGGGGGTGAATGTGCCTGACCTTGCCATGGGATGAAGAAAGTTGAAGAGCAGTGAGATGGGGAGAATGCAAGAGGAGAGGTGAAGTCACCTGGGAGTCTGTGACTGTCACTGCATGGCCGCTGAGAGAGAAATTTTCAAAAGAGCAGGTGCTGTAGGTTCCTTTGGACACTGTTTAGATAAGAACCTCATTCAGAAGAGGCCCAAGATGCATGAACTGAGTCATGACCAAACATGGGCCCAGAATTAAGTTCCTCTGGAGTCCATAATTGGTGCTCTGTCTGTCAAAAATCTGGCAGCTTTCTGGGATATGCTGAGAAAAAAAATTAGGTTGACCAAATTTATTGAAATTGCTGAGTATTCCTCTTTCAGATTCTTGAAAGATGGTGATGAATTTTTTCAGGGGCTTGCTACGTTCCTGTCGGAATTATTGTTTCATGAGGTTTGATTCCTGCGCTAAGGCTTGTCATAACTTGAGATGAATGTGGAATCCTCGTGTTTCTTTGTGGATCTAAGGCCACAATATCTGGGACTTTGATGGTTAAATCCACCTCTAGATTTATGTGGGTGAACCTTGAGCAGGTATGGAGGAAGTGCTCAGTAAACGACCTTAACTCATTTAAAGTTGTCACCTTCTGGAGAAGAAAAAAAAAAAAAATTAAACAGAGAAAGGCCCATAGATACCATGTGGCATAGACCATTCCACCTCAAACCAAAATCAATGTTATGCTTCCTGCTCTTGTGTTAGAGGATTGAAAACTTGCTTTTTCAATTGATTTGTTTTCTACTGCAAAACTAATTATGTCCAATGCAGTTCTTCCTTTGCCTTCATCCGGAGGGGAAACTCTATTTGCAGTGGTGGCTTCTGTCCTCTGCACAGACAGCTGTGTCAATATCCCTATTGCTTTATTGTTTCTTGAAAGGTGAAAAAATCCCAAACTTCAGCAAACTTGTCCATGCATTCATTCTATCAAAATGTCCTTTTCAGCCTTTCCAGAGTCTAGACACGTGCTGTAGATCAAAATCACCCACAGGGATGCCCTCACGAGCAGATTGTGCACATGGATGCACATCAAGAAGAATCAGCCCGTAGAACTGATATGGGTGCATTTTGCCTTTATCAAGGCTTTTCAGAGATACTTAAGGAAGGAGACAAATTTCTAAGGACCTTGAAGGCTTAGATGTAATGAGAGATCAGAAGGCTTTTATTTTTATTAATGCTTTAAGAGCATTCAGAGGTTGGGAGAAAACCATCCTTTCTTTTAGTGGTTTTTAAGCCTAAGATGTTTCTTTCCTGGAGATGTATGGTAGGCATACAGAGAAACATCTGTTTCTGGGGTTCTTGTCTGGATTACTACTGTGCAACTCTCCCTATGCCAGTGACTGAAAAGTGGATTCCATGGTCTATGTCAGCCTGAAAGATGTGGTGGCTTAGTCCAATTTGGGGTTTAGTCAGACACAGGCTTCACATGTAATTCATTCTCTCAGTGTTTTAAAATTGTAGAGTCCCAGATGTTTCACTCAGGATGGCAGCAGACTGTCATACCCAAGTTGGACTGTCATAAATTCTAGACACACCGAATTATGCAGTAGTAAATCAGTTCTGCATTATAAAAAAAAAAAAACCTTCTGCAGCAGCAAAACTTGTCCTAACTGAAGGTAAGGGCTGGGAGTTAAACTTTGAGAATAATGGTTTCCCCAGATGGTAGGAGCTGCATTGGGCAGTAAAAGCTTCCATTGACATTGCCTTGCTAAAGAGCAGGTCTCAAGGCACCACAACAGCTTGGCAAACTCATCCTCTGCATCAGAGCCCCAGCTGCTGCAGAGCTCTGGTGCAGCATGCTGGTAATTCCACAGCAGCTCCCCTGTGTATGAAAAAGGACAAGGGTTTTAACAAATTAATTGTGAACTTCCCCAACCCAGTCACTGTATTTTCCGTTCTCTAATACACAATTTGTTGCTATTTTCTATTTTTTTCACACTGTCCTCTGCTCTCAGTTTTTAAAGATGCTAGAGATGTTTGCATTGTTTACATGTAACTGTTTTGTAGATGCCAGTGGCAAATCAGAAGGCATTTGAGCATGCCAAGGGGATGATATGTTCGGTGGGTGCTTTTTAGCTGGGAGAGCTGCAGTATTGGAGGAACTGAGACGTGAGGGGAAAAGTAAATAGGAGCAACACACTTCACATCCCAGGTGCAGCAAAGGAATGGGATTTTCAGAGAGGTAAAATATTCATGAACTAGTCCTCTCTGAGGACTTGGGGGTTTTTAAAGCTCTGAACACTTCCTCTGGAATGCTCTGTGCCTCAGAAAAAAAGAAGTAGCTGTGTTTAGGTTTAATTCAGCTTCAGATAAGGGAGAAGGTGTCTTTTGTGCAGTTGTGATACCTACGGCTCTTTGGGGGGCTTGGAGTAGAGGTGAACATTTCAAGTGTAGGTAGGCAATAAGAGGCTCCAACTTACCTGTCCTCATTTGGCACCATCCCTCCTCCTGCCCCAGTGCATGCAGATTCCTGCTGTGTCCATCTCTGCCTATGCCTCAGCTGCAATGTCCTGGTTTTCTCTCATGTCCCTCACTTTTGGAGATGCTCTGTTTGTGTTGGCTACTTGTTGTATTAGCTAGAGTTGTGGTCAGACATGCAGCTTACATGTTTTGCTATCTTATAGGTTAACATATTAGTGTTAAAAAATATAAAATCATTGTATTAGGCTATTTTTTGGCTATATAACTTACTGTCTTTGTTATGTTTTGTGAAATGTTAGTTGGAGTTACAGTTTTAGTTCAGAGGCTCAGTAATCATCCACAACTTGGTTAGACATGGCAAGATTCCATGATGAGATCTTTTCCAAGCTGAATGATCATGTGATAATAACTAGTACCACAGGCATCTTGTGTTTCTGTGGGCATGAAATTTTCACTGGAATAATGAATCTGAAGTAATCACCAGGCTGTGAATTTCGATACAGAATTACCTTTTGAATTTATTAGCAGTTGGAAAGGTAATCTTATGGAAACATGATCTATCCTATTGATCTTAAGCAACTGATAAATCAGGAAATGCAGAAAAGCCTCTGTGCTGCTAGGAATTTTTTTCAGGATCAACTGGACAAAATTAAAACCCCCAAGTTCCAAATACATCAATGAGTACTAAAAATCACAACTCTTTATGCCTAGCTGTCAAACCTTCTAACTCTTCCATGATATCTTCAATGGAATTATAAATGATCCATGCAAAAATACTTGCTGTACCAAAAGTGGAATGCAAAGAAGAAGTATAAAATAAAATAGATTTAGTATAAAATAAACAGCACACAGATTGCTTTCTTGATTGCACAAATAGATTTGCTGCTTTAATCATTAGAACATTACTTACTGAGTTGGAAGTTTTAGGTAAGTTGAACTTCCTGCAAAGCAACGACATAACTGCAGGTTTAAGCACTCAGCTAATTCAGGGTTCTTAAGACTGTAAAAGAGCTTGTTACAGATCATGCATCAGCATGCTCAAGTTATAGACATCATCTACCAAAAAACTTGTCCTTTTTTACATTTTTGTGCCACAAAAGTGATCCAGATGAGATTGCTTTTCCTTTTCAGTAACAGTGTCAATGTATGTGCATAAGTCTCAAAACATGTGCTTTTCTCTCCAAGTTAAGGAGGTCGTATTAAAGGTGAAAGACATTACTTGAAAGGAAGAGCACCACCTTGTGACATTAAGAATAATGTCACTGTGTACTTGATCCGGAGAAGGGAAGAAGTAGATTTACGAGGTTTTATCTTGTAACAGGATTTACAGAGATGGGTTTTCTCTTTCATTTGCCTTTTAAGACTTAACAGGAGAACAGGTATTTTCAAGTGATACAAATTCAACAAATCACTTTTATTTCATTGATATCATAAGTTCATTTTCCAATTTCATCTCAAATTTCACTTTTTTAATAGATCCCCTTCAGAATAAGATTGTTATGAAATCTTAGCAGATTTTAAAGCTGTCAATTAGGCTATCAGTCCTTTAAAACTGAAATATGGGTTTTTTTTTACAGACTTTTATCCCTTCATCTTTCAGAAGCCTTCAAGAAAGGAGAAGGATTTTATAAGCTTCATTCTAAGTAGCATGCAGGGATTCTCCTATTTAGGCTTGCACAACTTTAAACATTTATATTCTCACATCCAATTTGTGGTGAGATTCTTGCAGAAGAAACTCCATCCTGGCACACAGGACTTTCAGTCAGACCCATCTACTTTTCATAGCTTCAGCTATCAGACTGGAGCTTCAGTCAGGCTGAAATAAGTTGTAGCTGTCTGACAGGCCATAGATGGGAACAGTGTCAATCCTACCACCACAAATTTCTTCTGACACATTTTTGCACAAGCAGAGGCTTTAGTAATGATCATTTCAAATACAGCGTTAAACAATCCATATAATAGTGCAAGAGCACTGCCAGAGAACTGGATTGAGACCATACCTACTTTCATAGAAAATTTAGAGAATTTATAATATATTGATTGTAAAATGAGAGTTTTAGGGAATACAAGAACATGATCAATAAGCCATGTTTTCTTGTTTGAGCAGGGATTGTTGTTTGGTTTGTTTTGGTGGCTTACTTGGGGTTTTTTTTTGCTAAAGTGAAAGCTTTTACAAAATTCAGAAGAGTAGACATGTTTGTTATTGAGGACATTTTATAACTATTGCCTTAGGCATTTATCTCCACAACAGATTAGCTTTTTCCACTGAGTTTTATTGTGCAATTTACATAACTGTGACTTAGCTGAGCCTTGAAAGCTGGATCTCACCTGTCTTTCAAGAAAAATGTCATTTTACGCTTTCTGACTTGTTTGCTTGGAAGCTTGTTTTTTTTTTTTTTTTTTTTTTTTTTTTCAAATGCATATTTATATTTTAATGAGAAACCAAACAGCTTCAGACCAAACCTAAAGGTGACTCAGGGAATGAAACCAAGAATCCTCTTCCAGCTTGTGACATGGATTAGTGTAATTTAGCCAAATATCTGTCAGTCTTGTTCGGTGCAAATAAGATCCCACTGGAGGGATTTGAAGTGCTGCAACGTTCAGCAAGTTCTTTACGCTAGGACAGGCTGTGATCTGGCAGCATCAGGTGTCAAACTAATCCTGCAGTGCTCACAGGGTGTGAAACTTGTTTGTACCTGGTAAAAACTGACAGGTGTGGATGAACCAAATTCCAGAAGGGCACAGTGGATTGGACGTGATGCTGGGCACCGCTACCGAGGTAGTAGCAGCTCCCAGTCCAGGTCCTGGAGTTTGAAAAGGCACATTCATGGGGTAGGGTCCTCTAGAAAAAAAACAGGGACAGAAGTCAAATGCTCTGCTAAACCTGTTTCCTGAATGCACGAGAAAGGCTGGACCTAGAGCTGAGTAAAGGTATTTAAAATATTGCTTTAATGGGGTTTTGCTGTCTTTGCCTGGGACAAATAAAAGATGTTGTGACTTACCACCATTCCTGGTTTCCTTGGTAACATTCTGCATGTTGGGAAGTAGCTGTTTGAGAGTCATGCTAAAGGAAAAGCCCTTGGAAAAGTGCAGTTTGATACAAAGCTGTTTTCTCTCTCTAGAACAAAGCAGCAATAAGCGTTTATGTATGCTTCTGAGAGAAACTGTAATAGAATGACTCATTTGTGTGTTGCTGACAAATTCCATCTGCTGATAAAATATACATTAAAACTCTGTTCATCTAGAAAGAGGTGTCCTGGATCTTCCACCCAGTTGCTGATATCAGTGCTCAAAAGAGAATGCTGGGTATTAGTTTGCTTTAAGAGACAAGGAACAAGTCATGTGTTTGGGCCATTTTGCAGCATGTTTTGTGACACTAGTTGAGAGCTATTTGTTTCCTCAAGTACAATTCCTGTCCCATTTTCATAGAAAAGAAGCAGCAACAGGGCCTGATTGGGGAATTTAACATTTGTACAAGGTATTTTCCTGTTTAACTGATTAAAACTCTTGAATCTGTCACAAAAAATATGTTTTAAAATTATACAAATATCTTCTGTCCTTCTGCCAGCAACTGAATACTTTCTCTTTAGAGAAAGGTGCTCACACAGCCTCTTGTGCCTTTGGGCATTGATAAGGAAAATTCTGGTTTGTTAATAGAGAAAAAAAAAATCCAAGCGTGAGGTTTTGAACAGAACTATTAATGTCCTTAGTGTCCAAGCAGTCAAGGAAGGTTTCAGCCACTTTCCTTTTCCTCTTGCAATTTTCTATGGTGGGGTGGTAAAGGGCAAGACTTTTGAAGTAATGCTGGTTGTTGGTTCTTACAGTGTCTACTCTGCAGCATTAGAATAGCAAACCCCAGAACTACTGACAAACTTTTAAAAATACTGATTTTTGATAAAACTGTTAGCACTGTCAGCAGTGTGAGTGGAGGGCTGATTTCTGACTGGGAGTTCCAGGCTAAGAGTCCCAATCTGCCCTGTGATCAGAGAGCTCTAATCTGACCTACAAATCGCTTTCTCCTCAGAGGGCTTGGTCTGGCAAATTTTTCTCTTCAGTAGGCTTGGACTAGCAAATCTCATCCTAAGGAGCCCAGTGCCTTCCTTTGGTTGTGCAGAAATCTTGGACACCCCACTCAGAGTTTCAAGTTCCCTGCTGGGAAGGGAGCTTGTAGTGGTTTGAAAGTAAAATGAGTTGAGAGGCTCCAAGTCAGAAATACATCTTAATGAGAAGAAAAGGGAAAAAAGATACAATAAAATAAATGCATTAATACAAGAAGACCATTGACAGAGTCAGAATGCAATCTGAGCGGGGTGATGGAAGCAGTCCAGCTGAGGTGGTCTTCCTGAAGCAGTGATCCCATAGAAAGGTCTGGTAGCTCTGGTCCTCTGGGAATCCAGTGGGTAAGAGCTGCCTGTACTGTCCTAAATCCCAGTTTATATCCAGGTGAGAATGCTTGGCTCCTCCCCCTGGGCGGAGCATCTCACAGTGGGATGATGAGTTATGGAGGGGCTCCTTGATGGCCCATTAAAGAGAGATAACTCCTGGAGGGAGTTATCTGTGAGTCATGGCAAGACATTGATGGGCCAGTAACAGAAGATGGTGATAAATACATCCTAAACTACAACCCAGGACAGAGCTGTAAACTGAGGGCTATCAGCTTGGTGGCCCTGCAAGAGAGTCGTTCCTGGGTCTTTGCCCAACTGTTTTTCAGAGAAGGTGTTCTGCTAAGACCACACATAGCAGATAAACTCAGAAAAATCGATTTTTAGAGCACCATTCTCAAATTGATTTTTGTCCTTTTCTCTGATAAATTTTCTTTTTATCAAGTACAAACAAACTTTCTGCCAAAATCTAGATAGTATATTCAGAACAGAATATGAGAGAAATTGTCTACAGTTTTTATAGACTAATGTTTTAATTTCTTGTCTTTCTTGGCTTTTTGACTTTGCTGGGTCTTGTTTTGTTTTTGTGTGTTTTTTTGTTTTTTTTTTTATTTGTATTTCTTTCCCTTTTAAAATAATCATCAACAAAGAAAATGTAATCTTGGTTTTACTCCTCTATAAACAAAACTTTATTTACTTTAAATTCCCATAGTGCTGAAAATATTCTTGTTTATTTTTGGGAAAAAAATCAATTAAAAATTAATCATTTTGAGTTCCCTACATTTTTCAGGGGGGCTAGAATAAGAATCTCACATGTTAAGAGACAGGACATTTCCATTCTCTAATAATTTTTTAGGAATTCTGAGTGGAGGGTTTTTTTATGCCACACTCATACAATGCATCAGGCAAAAATATTAATTAGTCAGATTCATAAAAACTGGGAAGGCTCTGGCTTACTTATCCCCTTCTACTAAAATAATACAAGACAATCAGTTCCTTTAAAAAATGTTTTCAGAAACCATCATAGCCAGATCCAAGCCTAAATATTATTTTTGCTGAGACATTCAGCATCAGCATCACACCTGAATGTGACTCTGCCTAAAATGCCCCATAAAGAGCTTTTCAGCTTAATATAGATAATATTGTGTTTACCATCTTCTTCTTCCTGGCTGTGTTTGTTCACTGTAGTGCTCCTTTTTTTAACAACAGTAGAAGATGCTTCTTTCTACAAGCAATGCTCACATATTGCTGTGCATTTCAGCTGCACACTATTTTGTTCTGTAGAGAAAAGTGAGTAGCTACGTCTGCATTTGTTCGTCTGCACAATTCCTGCTTTCATTGCTGTATTTGATCTGTTTTTGTGATCTCGTCTGTGTTCTATTTTTTCTCTCACACCTATGACAAAAATCTTGCTAGGCTACCAAAATAGTAGCCTCTATGTCTCATATGTGACTTCTCTGAAATAGGAGCTGCATCTTCTTCCTTTTTCTAAGTATTTACTTATCTCTGTGGGACTATATCAAGGACTTTGGTTGTAATGAAGAAATGCTTGAGCTGCTCTCTAACTAAGATATGTTTGATTTGAGTAGGGAAAGGAATGCATATACAGCACAAGAAACCCACATGCCTTTACTTGTCTGTGCAGAGCATCCTCTTTTCTTCATATCCATTTCTAAAACTCTTTAAATGTTGTTTCACAACACTATTTTTGATAATTTATAGTGCCTCTATGGCTACCATTGGTTTTAATTGTTGTAATTGCTTTCGAGCAGATGACCCCAGCACACAGAAATATCTAATAGGTGGGAAACATTGCTGGGGATGTTCTAGGGAAATCTTTTTTACAGTAATGGAATATTCCTGCTTAATACAAGGGGCTTTTACTTTCCTTGCTGTCTCATTCAGGCACTGTCTCTGAAACTAGACCTCAACATTTTTGCTGCCTTTAGGAAAGAGGAAGACAAGGAATTTGCATTCCTATTTAGCTACCTAATTTTACTAATGGAATTAAAATATCAGCAGACTTGGTGATATTTTAAGAGGAACTCAGACAGACGCCTGCAAAACTCCTTTCTTTTAAGAGCATTTTTGTTGTACTGTTACAGTTCTCTGGTTAAGTGGGATTTCCTGTTTTCCTTCCTAATGGTGCATCTCTGATGGCCTTTCCAGTATTTTAGTAAGGCAGAGCTTCAGAATTTGAGGCCACTTATATAAACAAGCAGCCTAATTTTGAGAAGAGAGATTTTATTGGGCCAGTGAGCGGACAGTAGAAAAATTTTCCTTTGTGTGCTTCTTCTGCTGTAATGGCCCCAGATTAGGATTTTTCTCCCCTGACACTGGGCCCAAATTAAAGATTTCAGTCTTCAAATTTCAAATCAAAACAACAAAGTCATGTAATGCTTAATTGTTTAATAGCAAACTGCCCAATAAGTTAATTATGTAGCATGGCACCTTGAAAGATTTTATCTATAAAACTAACTCTACATCATGGAAAACTGAATCTTTTTTAGCATGGTAAGCATTTTAAAACTGAATAGCACCACTAACTCATTGATTAATTCTTTCTCCTAATCGATTTATTATATAACCCTTTAAATCCTTGCAAATCATACTAATCTGTTCCTCATACAATAATTGTTCTTCCAAAATATCCAGTCTCCTTCTCTACCTTCCCCTGCGTTCTTCCAATTAATTGATCTTCTCCAGCTTCCAAATCAACTTTACCTCTATTCCTCCAGGTTTTTTTCATGATTCTTCTGCTTTCCAGCTGTCCCTGCTCTTTTCCAGTGCTCTAAATGTCTTCACTGAGTTTGTCCCCACTTTTATCCCATCATCTCACTTATTCAGTATTCAGACTAGAGTGGGGCAGCAATAAAAGCTACTTCCAGTTCCTTGACTCCTTGCTCCTCTTGTGGGGCAACCAGCAGTGCACCATCTGTAATTTTGCCCTTCAAACCCCTCCTTAGTTTAATGAGATGCAAGAATGGGTGTGAAACATGGAGTAATTCCTGCTGGGAATCACCAGGAACAGAGTGGGCCAGCACTGCCTGGCACAGCAGCAGGCAAGGCAGGGACTGGCAAGTCTCACTCCATCCTGGAGTCCTAAGACAACTGGATTCAATCAAAGGCAGGCCAGAACAAAGACAGCTTTTGGCACTTGCTTGTGATCCCTCTGTCCGTATAGATCCTTCTTGTCCACCTTTTGTGGTCTGGGGCAAGAAAGAGTCACTGGCTCTTCCCCTAAAAGCCTAGCTTAGAAAGGGAACAAAATGAAACAGAATATTTTTGTATCTGGAAAACATTCCAGCAATAAATAGGATCATCTGTTGTTTGTTTGGTTGGTTTTTTTTTCCAAAGTAGAGGCAGACAGGTCTTCACGGGTAAGGTTGGGTTTTAGGCAGCCAAGATGAAAGTATAAGAAAGCCTCTGCTGCAGAGTAAAACTGACAATGAACAAGAAATATTTTGCTAAATGTAAAGCAAGGTCTTTGGAATGCAAAATCTTTGATCTCTGTGGGTTTTGCATCTCTGCCTTCCAAGGTTTGACAATTAGAGGGTTACTCACAGAGCTTGATGGGAAAGAAAAAGACAACTTTCTGTCTGCTATCTGAATTTCTCTAATTTCTCTATGTTACAGGAATTAATGTTGCACATAACTCAGCACCAGTGGTGTTGCTGTTACATTAAATTGATTATAACAACATGTGGGATTTAGGTGTGGTAAAATACAGACTGTCTTATGTGTGCATTGCATATGTTAGCTTTATCCTTGCAGTAATTCTGCAGATCTCAGTTTCTTTCTGTAACTGCACATATTGACAGGAGAAGTATTGACGGTGCTTTGATTTTGGTAAAAACAGGAGGAAAAAAAAGAAAACAGTAAAATGATAAAGTTCTATTGGCATGCAGATTTATGAATGTGCTAAATAGAAGAATTAATTTAGTAAATGCTTAGTACACAAAATGAGTTTGCCTGGGTGAATTGCTTTACTGACCCTGAAATACAAGGACAAAAACATATACCAAGAAAAAATGAAGAATAGTACATTTGTCCATGTCCTTGCCCTGCAAGGTAGGGTATTTCTAGTTACAGAACTTTAAAGAGCCTTCATAAAAAGGGAATAAATTGTGTTGCTAAGATGAAATCCTAATGATGCTTGCTCTTCCATGGTCATTGTTTTTTTCCTTGTTGTCTGAGGCTTCTTTGCCCTCTCAATCTGGTGAGATTTTTTTATCATCTTGAAGCAGAGGGACTCAGCAGCCACAATTAGAGACAAAATCTCTGACTGAACTTTTATATTGCTGGGATAAATATCTCTTTTCATCACATTAACTAAGGAAATGATATTCCAGGCTTGGCATCTCCCATGTTGGGGTGTTGCTCCTTTGTCCAGTGGGGTTTTTCTGATCTTCTCTTGTTGCAGCAGAAAATCTTCAGAACCTGTGAATGCTAAGGTACAGAACAGCTGAAGCAAAACATACAGATTTTCCAGAGCTCTTGTATGGGTTAGGAGAAGGGCAAGGAAAGTGCTTTAAAGCTACAAAAACTGAGGGTTGCCATGGGTTTTACAAATATAGAAGAAGTATTCAGTTTGTTTTAAATCCAGAAATTTCAGTGTCTGCTCCCTGATAGAAATAGATTGAATATAACTTTTCACACAATTCAGATTCTTTCTTGGCCTCAAGGCTTTCAAGTCCACTACTAAGCCATACCCTACACTGCATATGGGGCTGACAGCTGGGTTTGGATTCCTGCTTGTCCTTCCTTTGAAGTGTTGTCTGTGCTCTGCCAAAAATGCAGAAGTCATGAGGAAAGTAGATGACAGTACTAGTATTGTGGAGGGATACTGACAACTGTGGGTTTGAGCCCTACTTTAGTGGTCATGTGCCTGATGCAGGGCCTAATAATGAAAAGCCCAAGCTCTCCTGTTTCCAAAGCCTTGAGCAGATTTTACCCACAGGTTCAGAAAGTTTCTACCATTTCTAATTCCTATTTTATGATAACTCTTGTCCTACATCAAAATGTGGTGACAAAAATTCTGTTCTTGTCTACCAAATTTACGGGGGTCACCCATGTTACCATAAAGGAGTTGCACAATTTAAGTGTGATTGCAATATGTTGGTTTCATAATTAGCAGTATCTAAGCTTATTCATATAAGCCAGCCTCCTAGGGCTCCAATTCACACTTGGTCTGCAAGGCAAGAAATTTGCATGCACTAAATGGCTGCTCTTTACAATGGCTAGTCATTCGGGAAAAAATCCTTTTGCATTTATTGTTCATAGGGAGCTCTATAGGTATTAATATGACTATAATTTGTAGCTAAAAAAATTCCTTCTCAATTTATTAGATTCGTGTCCAATTGGTATAAAGTGCTACTTTTCTTGTGGCAGGAAGGATTGTTGCTCCAAAAGCTGATGAATTTCACTTTGTAAAAAGGTAGGTGAGGTGACATTTTAAGGTTGAAAACAGCAATTGTAATTTGGAATCAATACTTTATGCCCTAGAATAATGTAAGGTACTGTTCTGTCCTAATTGGCTGGAAGCTAAAATGTTAATGCCAAGCCAGCAGATGTATCCCCAGCCTGTAGTTTCCCATGAAGATTTGGTTTGCAAATAGATGACTTTCTATTTATGGGTAAAGTAAAGCCTAATTGTGAGTCTTCACAGTACCAGGAGCTGCAACCACTGCGACTTTAAGGGAAGTAACTGGCTGATCACAGTGATGCCACAGAGCATACCAATGAGTTGCATCAATGCGTCTGTTCCAATATGTGAAAATCTTCAGTAACCAGCAGAATGTAGACAGTAAATATCTCATTGTTTATAACAGCAAAGTGTTGCAAGATCAGAGAAATATGGCAAATTCTAATTGGATTGAAAACAATGACTTCCTCTCAAATATGTTTCTGATTGAAAACTAATATTGTCGAGTGATGTCCCAAGCATAGAACTGTAATGCACAGATGGTGCCAAATTGAAAGACTAAGTGACTGAAAGTGTTGACATGTTAGATTAAAAATCCATCCTGAAAATATTTCTATTTAAAAAAATCCATGCTGAAAATTTTCTATTTGAGTGTGTGCTTCCTGCATTTTTCCCCCTATCCAGACTAACAGGTTTTGTGGTTGTGTGGCATTTTCTCTTATGGTCAGTCCAGCCAACGTTACACTGAAAGTCAAGGGTTTTGGGACAAGGAGAAGGCACATATTATATATAGGTAAAGTCAAGACTTTATTGTTAGTAAATCTGAAGTTTTGAAAGTTTGATCATTATTAGTCCAGATCTAATTGCTGCAGAACAAGAAAAAATAACAATGCAGTTAACAGTGCTGCAAACACACCCACACCCACTGAGTTTCTCCCCCTTTTCTGGCATTACACTTGCACTTTTGCTACTACTTTGGATCCTAATCAGTGATTTCACTCTGGCAGTGGTGTGTGTGGTAAAGGGTGATGAAGAGTTGTCAGTATCTGGAATCCTTTGCCAGAAGGAATATGCAACTGAATATGTTGGTGTTTTCTTCTTCATCTGTCTTGGACTGAATAAGGGATCACTTTTATGTCTTTTTAACAGATTTTCACATCTTTCTCTCTTCTTCATTGCTGTACAGTTTTCAATTTAAATTACGTCTAAATTTAACATAATTTATGTATGTAAAATATTATTTATTTTTTATGATTGCTAAAACCAGGTTGGTGCAGCTCAAGATCTTCATGGTTTTAACTGAGCCTGAATGAGCTGTTTAGGGTTGTAGGCTCTCCAGTGCCAATCCCAGGCCCCCTCTCTTGTCTTACTGTGCCAGTGATAGTTTATGCCACATCCTGTGTCACCACTTCCCAGATATTCTGTTGCACCAGCCTTGTATTTCTCTATGCTATATTACTGTGCCAGTCATAAATATTTCATTTTTACCATAGATGCTCGTTCCTGCTCTCTGTGTGAAACAACGGCTGTTCTGCACAAAGATAAACAAAATGAAAACAAATTTGCCAAAGGCAATCGATCTGCTGGAGAAACTGCTGTCCCAGCTAAACTGGGTACAACAAAGCAAAAGGGGTGGTTTGTACCAGACACCCTTCACACAGTCTCCCTTTCTGGCTTCCCCCCTTCAGAGGGAAGTAAAGTGTGTGAGAGGAGAGTAGGGGATTATCAGGAAACATCCCTGTATGAACCTTTGGCTCTTCAGGGGTCTAGTAGGCTTGAGAACCTGATGCCTAGCAGCCGGAGGTCAGACTGAACAGTGAGCTAGTTAAGGAGGCCTTGAAGCAAGTTCCCTGCCTGCCAACAGAGACAGAAAATTTCAAGTAAGTCTTTCAAGTGTGTTGGTGAAACAATTTCTCCTTCTGTCAAGAAATAGTACTGAGTTTTCATTGAAACCATTTGGTTCTGAGGCAAAAAATTTCTTTGGTTTCCATTGTACCTATTCTCTTTTTTTTCATAAAGAAGTTGATGCTTCTGCAAGAAGAGCTTTGCTTTCCAAACAGCTCTGACAGTCATCAGAGTATAAAATACTGTTTGGTTTGAATGACAATAAAAACAGCTTGTGAGTAAAGGTATTGAACAATGTCAGTGCATTGTTATGCAGTGCATACGGAAGCAAATGCATTTTGGAAGTATATTGATGATAAATGTTCAATTAGAATTTCCTCAAATAGAAAGGTTCAAACCTTTTTTTTAAAATCATCCTTTAAATAAATTTTATCACTCATATGATACCTGAAAGCTTGCTCTCAAATTTAACTTGACCCAGTTAACTACCCAGTTCTGAACTATTTGAAATTTTTCTCTGTGAGAAAAGTGCTGAAGTTTAAAAGTGTTCTTAATGTCTTACTAATTTTCTTCCTTAAAGTTTTTCCATTCATATGACTTTGTCAGCTATCCCCACACCCAGACATCACTTTATGTAGTGATGTCTGTCTTAATGGCTGTCAGTACATTGAAAATACAAAATATGTATCTCACCCCTAGGAAGCTAAAGTTAATATGAATTCATGTAAGCTAGCTGCAAAGTACTTTTCATGCAAAGAAAAAAAAAAGTTAAATAAAGAGAGAGTAAAAAAGAAAAGCAAGTATCTTAGTGACATTTTTCACAGAAGCAAACCCATTTTCAAGCTTGACCAAAATGTAAGAGTGTGATAGTGGTTTTGCATTTCATCATGAATATTTCAAACACATCTGATTTCTACACATGCTATGATTGCTAATGTGTGAAGTCAGTTAATTAAGTATGCATTTAACCCTTCCTTTCTTTTCTCTGTGAGGTGCTTATGAGAAATGGAGCTCTTAAGCTAAAAAAAATCCACAGACAGCATATATAGTTGGTTTGTCTTGAAAAACAGGCAAAAATCACTGCTGAAATATTCATTTCTTTTGTTTGTCCTAAATGAAAGTAATTTTTTATCCAGTTGCAACTATCGTATAGTCTTCAGCAGACACTTGGTGTGAAGGTCAGCAATAAATTCTTCCTACTGCTATGTTTTCTGGCCCCTGAAATCACAAATAATGTTCATTTTCTTTCCATTATTTTATGATTTCATTTGGTTTAGCTAAAGATTGATTCAAGATTATATTTCTTGGGGGCAGGGAGTTGAGAGGAAGGGAAATGAAACCATTTTTTTTTTAATCTTGTAGCTGAAGAGGCTTACAGATTTGGCCTCGGTTTTCTTTTTTTTATTGTAAATATTTGAAGAGAGGCAGGGCAGACTCTTGTGCTGTCACACATTTAGAGTGAAGGAGAGCAGGTGGAGGCTTTGGAGGGCAGTTTGAGGTTTTTCTTTATCGGCTTCTGCTGAAGCCTCTACTTGAATCAACAATAACAGCATCCTTAAAACAGGTTCCTAGTGGTTCCCAATGACTCCAAATGAATGAGGTTTTTGCACAGTTGTTTTCTGATCTCAGCTCCTGTGAGAGGCCAGGCATTCCAAACCCTGCCCTGCTATCCTGTGACTGTGTCACAACCTCACGCGGCCCCGTGACACGACCATTGCTCACCTGTGCCTGATCTGCCAGTGCAAGCGACTTCAAAGTTGTGTTAAAGTCTTTAATGGGAGTCAGAGGTCACCCAAAAGCAGCTCTGACTTCCCTGTCAGTGAGCTGTAGATAACTACCTTCTTCATCTCGGGGAGGAGAGAAAGGGCAGGATTCGTGTTCCTGGCAGTGTTCCTGCAATCTCCCTTAATTGCTTGTGTGCATCAGTGGGCAAACACAGGGAAGACTTGGAAGCATATAGGAGGCATGGTGAGAAGATTTGTTTAATTTCTTTTATTTCTTTTTTTACTACTTTTGCGTCTTTCAACGCAAATTAGAGTTTCTAAGGAATTAGAAAAAGTCCTGCTATTGTCAATTGGGTCAAAGCCTGCTTCAGCTTGCTGCCACTGTGTGACTCTGCCTCCTTCCTCATGGCTGGTAGGACACACAGTGTCTGAGGAATATGGCAGAGGTGTTCAGGCAAACCTGTCACAAAGGACTTTCTTCTGATACAAAACCTCTCATGCTGCCCCCGGCAGTTTTTTCTTAGTTAAAAGGGGTCTAAAATCTCATGACCAACTGTGAGACTATGTTCTTCTCTCAGCAAATATTGTTGATGAAAGCTGCAAATTCTTCCCCAGGGGAGGCACACATGAGGTACAATACAGGGTTTTACTGGCAGTGAATCTGGGAAGGGGAAATTAAGATTTTCTAAGAGGACCGTGAGGTCCTCAGGCCTGTCCATGCGACATCAAAAGCTATTGTAAATCTTGCTAGTCTCCAGGATTTTGGAGGCTACCAACTTGTTCAAAGATCATGGTCCCTTCCTTCTCCTTCTGTCTGTGGTGTCTCTGAGGCTCAGCTCTTTGAAGACATCTCGAAGATCTTCTGAGGGTGAGGCAATTTCTCTCACACCACAGTGAAGAGTGAGGAAGTCCTATAAACTCTAACATAAATTTTGACAGCCTGGCTCTAAACAGCCATGGGAAGCCCTCAGGCTTTTACTCTCAGTATGATTTTTTTGTCACTCTACTCAAATAAGAGAACAAGTTGCCTAATAATGTGAATTAATAGAATTTTATGAAAATTATGCTTCTTTTGTACTGGAGCTTTGCACTAGTGCCTTTTAATGTTGTACTGCAGGAAACTCTAGTCTTGTGCAGATCCTTGTTGTTCTCTGGCTAGCTGGTAGGATTATTCAGATATTTGATATTACCCATGATTAAAAATTTTGTTGGATAGCCCAGTCACTCCCAGGACCTTCACCAACCCTGTTGTCCTTCTTGGCCACCTGTCCAAATTGCTGGGCCATGTCCAGCTGTCTGACCACCAGAGACCAGCACCCCCAGGTCCTTTTTCACATAGTGGAAAACTTACTTGACTTCACTGAAGATTCACAGCAATGAATCTTCAGGAACAGGAATTCTTTTTGAGGTATTTGTAGGCTGTAAATGCATATTACAATAATTGAGAAAGTCTTAGACTGGCATTTGAAATTCCACAATTTTACATGGAAACAGCTACAGCAAGATAACAGCTGTGAATGTTTATAAATTGCAAATGGAAAATATTGTTCCCCTTACAAAGATAGACTTCAAATTGGCTACGTTAAATTTTTTGATAATGGGAGATATTTTATTACAAAGGAAGTGTACAGGAGTTCTACCTCAGTTATGTAGAACAGAGTGGTTTTATGAGACATTTCAAGTAAAATGAATTTTAATGTAGGAGTTCTTTTCTTATAATGAAACCTTCCAGCTGCATCATATCCCTGGTTTGAAGCCCTGAAATTTGTTTCCTAACAAAGCTAAGAAATGCTTAGCATATCAGTTCCCTTTGAATAACCACATTAATCCTAAAAATGGTTGCTTTCTGTGCAGTTTCCACCCTACCAAAAATTATAGCTGTCTTTCTGCATCTTCTCAACTATGGAGTGCTTTTCTGTCACTGTTATTATTATTATTATTAATAATAATAATAATAATAATAATAATAATAACTTTTGCTTCAGTGGTTTGTTTCAGTCCTGGATAACAGATAGATTTCTGAGGTTCTCTTCAGGATGTTTCAAAATGCCAGTTGATATACTTATTGTTCTCAATCAGCACAAGACCTCACACTTTTCTTTAGCGAATAATTTTTTTTCTCTTAGACTGTCTGTGCTTTTTATCTGATTGTTATTCCCTTCTTGTTTCCTTAGCTCTTACAGTCTTGCAATTTATGCATAAGTAATTTCTTGTAATAGATTGTACCCTTGTACTTTTTTTCCATCCCTAATACTATATTCTATTCCTCTTTCTTTCCCCCTTTCTCCCTCCTTCTCTCCTCTTTCACTTTCTTTTTCATTTGGCAACAGACATGCTGCATTTCAATTTTGCTGGTTAAATTAAACCACACCAAATGTGAACCTGTAGTAACACCATGGTAGTGATTTTGCACCAACCGTGTTCGATTTAAGCGTTTCTGAACTCTTTGGTGTTCATCTTCTTAAACCCCTCATTAGCATAGAAATGAGCATCTCTCATTTCCTGCTATCCCCCATCAGATAGCAGGGTATCTCAATTTTATAAGAAAGACATGAAGTTTTAGGATAGATTACATGGTCTGACAAGAGCATGCTGTGAACCTGTGGTTAAGATAAGGATTGTATTTTGATCTCCAGAATTACATTTTTTGTTCAGCACTCAAATAACTCCTGCTCAGCCCAAATGACGTAAGTGGACCCAACACTATGAGGAGGCTATTCAGTGGGGATATGATCACAGATTCACAGAGTCAGCTGGGTTGGAAAAGATCTCTGAGGCCACTGAGTCCAGCCTGTGACCATACACCTCCTTGTCAACCAAACAAGGCACTGAGTGTCACATCCAGTCTTTTTTCAAACACCTCCAGGAACGGTGGCTCCACCACCTCCCTAGCAACCCCTTACAAAGCCCAACCACACTTCCTGTGAAGAAATTCTTCCTAACATCCAACCTAAACCTCCCCTGGCACAGCTTAAGATGGTGTCCTTTTGTCCTGTCGCTGTTCTCCTGGGAGAAGAGACCAACCTCCACCTGACTATTACCACCTTCCAGGAAGTTGTAGAGATAGGTTGAATTGTAGATAAGGTCACCTCCGAGACTCCTTTTCTCCAGGCAAAACAACCCCAGCTCCTTCAGCTGCTCCTTATTGGACTCATGTTCCAAGCCCTCCACCAGCTCCATTGCCCTTCTCTGGACATGCTCCAGCACCTCAATGTCCTTCCTAAACTGAGGTCCCAGAACTGAGCACAGCACTCAAAGTAAATGAAGTGTTGTAGAGACAGTAACACCTTCTGGTGATGATGCATAATGAGTTACAAAAAATGTACCCACTCTTCCGGACTAGGGGCTGTAATATACAGTTCAGGTGAATGTTGATGTATTCACATTTTTTGCTTCTTTATCAGTGATATATAATGTCTAAAAGACAAACATGCCAATACAGAATCTCATTAACTGCTGGCATATGAGCATTATGCATAATTATGTAAATGTAAAAAAAAAAAAGAGTAAAAATATTTATATGTATTATTGATGCTGCACTTTTTCTTTATCAGATCAGCTAGCATTTACTAAATAATTTTGCAAAACTTATTTGGTTTCATGGTGCTATTAATTGGCTCATAATTTGACTTCCTTATATTCTGGAGCTGTGGATGCCTGTTATTGTAATATAGCAATATCAAAAGAAAAAAATCTTAACTCAGAGTCAGAAAAGAACTTTATCTCCAGGTCATGTCTAGAATCTAATGTGGATCATGCTTCATATGTGAAAAGGTGGATTTCACAATCAGTGATGGGAATGTGGAAATCTAAGGCGTGAGAGCACAAGAGTGAAACTGCTCATGGGATTCACATTAGTTTTGAGTGAAGCTGGCAGCCTGGGGAAAATTTATCAGTGTTATAAACTCTTCAAGTAAAGGAAGCTATTCTAAAGCCAGTTGAACTCATAGAACAAATTAGTCTTCTGGTTGTGTGGTGTCAGAGTAGGAGCTGAAAAGAATTCAGAAGAGGCTTCTGTGTAATTTAAGTTGCTGAACAGTGCTGGGATTGGTGGCCGTGTCCACAGCAGGAAGCTGCAAAGAGCAACTTCAGCTCAACTAGTATAAAATTCTTTGGGCCACCTGCACCTGTGCTGGCTGCAGCTGCCACTGTGGTGCTGGGACAATCACATTCCCTCCTGGGACAGCATGATGGTGTGAACCACCTTGGCATGAGGAGTTCTTCTGCTCTCCATGAGCAGGTTATTCCTGTCTGGCAATGACAGACAACAGCTCTGCCCAGTGGAGCTGACTTGGAGGTGAAGGGGTAGAATAACAGGTTCCTTGAATTTGGGTAGACATCTGAATGGAAACTGTTTGCCATTGTGTGATAATGAGATGGCTGAGGTGAATGCCTGTCCTCATTCAAGTCAGTCACAATATTTGACTGGTTTAGGATCTTTTGCATTTCTTTTAATGTGTATTACCAAACCAATGACTTTTTTTCCTGTGGACTTTTTTTTTTTTTTTTTTTTTTTTTTTTTTTTTTTTTTGACAGGAGAGGGTGGTTGATTTTGTTTTTTCTTTGGAGGCAGGTGACTGTGTTTGTTTTTATCAATGAATAAAACAATCATCTCAACCCTAAGTCATGACTCTTTTCCGAGTTCCACTAAGACCTCTTATAACGTTGCTTTTTAGTTTTTTTGACAGTACCAATACAAAACTCACAAGTTTTTCTTGTTTTCACCTGTAAAAAACCTTGCTTTTGATCCTCTACTTTCATTTTCTTGTTGCTGAACTTTTTGAAAATGCAATATAGTAGAGTCTGCATGAGAATTGAAATTGCTTACAGAGAATTTTACAGTAAATTGATATTTGGAAATACTGTATTGCTGGGAAATGGTCTATTTATCTTGGGATCAGGGCAGATATGATAAAGATATGAAACATAATCATCAGAATTCTATACCTTGGGCCAATTTCCTTTCAAGGCTAAGTACAAACAAATCCCACCAACTTTTCAGAGACTGGCATTGCTTTACACCAGATGTGTTTTTTATCCAGATATATTTTCTGATAAGATATAGCTTACATTTTCTATAAAATGTTTCAGAAAAACTGTATTGTACTGTAGCATAAATCATAAAAAGTAAAGTTTAATGGATTCTATCTGTACAAACAGACTTTATTATGGCCTATATTCTTTGACCAGGCAAATATTTGCCTTTAATGCATATTTTGCTAATTCTGAATTGCATTAACATGTCTATAATCAAAGTTTAACTTGAAATCTACCTGTCAGGATATAATTCCAAGAAATAGTTTTGATTGAGGAGGTTGTGTGTCTAATTTATATATTTTATTTATTTTAAGAATATAATACTTCTATTATCTCCATTTTCCAAGATGCCCAAGCGTTTTCAGCTGAGAATTTTTAGGATCAGATTCTGGATACTCTGCTGTTTCCTCAGTCAGGATGTCATGTACTTCTGGATTTTGTCATTTATTGATGAGCAGGAGGAGTCATATTCCTGAAAACAGAAATATCAGGCTCCAGTCCTAAAAAGCTTCTGAAGAGTAGCTACATTTCCATAAATATTAGCATGGATATTTCGTTTGTATTACGATGGATAGAAGTAGCCTTCAATCCATCCTAATATAAATGTATGGACGTTATGTTTGAAGCTGTCTGTGGCATGTTACCTCTGTGTAATATCACTGTACTATCTCAATTCCAAACCTGCAAGTAGACATCAGGGTGGAAGGGTGTTGTAGTTTCAGTTTGAGTTTTTTGGCCAATGCACTATTTATGTTGTGGTTTTATATTTGCCATATTTTGTCCATTAACCGGGAGATAGGATTTTGGGAGAAAAAGGTGAAACAGGCACAACTTAAAAGTAAAAACAGATAGATTTTATTAACATATACTAAAGAAAGAAAAAAGAGAGACAAAAAAATGAGACATTCAGACACCTCCCCCTCCCACCCCTTAAACTGTTTATTTTTTCACTTAGCACAGAGAGAGAACTATGATTTCCAGTCAGTTGCTACCATCTAAACACGATCCTACATCACCTTGGGAAAGGAGCCTCTCTAGGGTTACGGAGAACACGCCACAAGAAAAGGTCTGGTGGCTTTCAGCCAGATCTGGATCTGCAAGCGCCCAGAATTTCTGCAGATTCTGTGCTGTCCCACCCATATAACAGTTTCCCAAGCTGTTTATGGGTTTCTGCATGTTTGGGGTACCGTTTTAAGAATGCTTTTTAGTACAAAACAGGGATTCTCTTTTATCTTTAAAATCACTTTTATCTTAAAAGAAATGGAGACTATTTTTTCCCAGGAGACAGGGACATACTTTATTTAAAATTTTTAATAAAAAAACATGTATATTAATACACACAACTCTTTGGCTAGAACTTGCATTCCCCCAAGCAGCATTAGGATATTACAAAAACAGTCCATTTCCCCATAATTCACATCTAGAGAAGCCCGGTCAGAAATGTCCACTTCCTCCATCCCAGCTTCCAATAGTCTTCCTCAGTTCTTACACTGACTTTGTCTCAACGCTGTCTTCATTTCAAATCACTCTGTCTTCCATGGAGGAGGGAAAAGGGTTAAAGTCTTTGCCCAGAGTACTTTTTTTTTTTTTTTTTTTTTTTTTTTTTTTTTTTTTTTTTTTTTTTTTTTTGAGCTGACTCCCAAAACTTCAAGGCCACAGATGACAGGGTGGGGGGAGGAGGAAGGGAGAGAGAGAGAGTACATGCTCAGGAACACTAATGGATGACCCTCCTCCACCCCCTGTCAGATCTAAAGCGACTCAGACTTGGATCAGCTCCCTGGAGCTCTGGAGAAAGGTTCTCAAAAAGTCTCTCCTCCTTTGGACTGGAGGCTTCTGGTGCAGGGCCAACACCACTGATCTGAAATCTGCACTCCTCCTCCTCCTCCTCCTCTCCCCATCGGAGGAGCCAGGGAAGAGAAGACAGAGAAGACACAGCCAACCTCACCCGCTGTCCCACAGGCAGTGTCCCCTCTCGAAGCCTGGCAGACCTGGCCTGGGGAGCCCAGCCTGAACCCTGACTCATGAGGTGATGTTACCTACTTATCAGCCAGAAAAGAAAAGGAAAAGTCACTTGGAACTTGTGATTCAAGACTGTGTTTCCAGAGACATAGAAATACTCTGATTCGTCAGCCAAGCTGTCAGTCACAATCCATGCTGGAACTTCTTTAGGAAAAAAAAAACTTTTCACATTCATGCTAAACTACCACAAAGGGTTTGTGATGGAAACAGGCTGGAGGCCTGGTTCTGAGGACATCCACAAAACCCTCGATCACACACCCTCCTCCCCTGCCTTCCCAAACATATTTACCTAATACTGCTTTTCACATGCACTGTGGCTTGCCAAATTTTTCAGCTTGTTGCCCATCATCTACCTAAGGTGAGCTGAATTTCAGGGACATACTTTCTTTTAAGGGGGTTCTGGGGGAAGGCAGTTTCTGTGCACCATAGCCTGAGAAAAGGCTAATAAACATGGCACGGTTTGGGCTATGGGGTTTAAACCCCTTTCTCTCACACCCTTAAAAAATATTCTACTACAGGACAGATGTGGGATGAGGATCACATCCTTGCTGCTTAAGATGAGCAAAGGGACTGCAAGAAATGCAAGAGCAGCTTGGACCTGAGAGGCAATAACCTGAGGGAACCTGGCTCGCACCTTGGTGCCTGGGGGCAAGAATGATCTGTGCTGGCAATGGGGCTGATGATCCATGCCATTGCCTGTGTCTTGTGTAGAGTTTCCTGAAGGGAATCTGGCTGTGAGATGCTGGGGTTTAGGTGGGACCAAATCTGCTGAAACCCAGTGTGATGGCATTCACTTTTGGGTTCCTGTTTCAGGCTGTTGGGGGCAGAGCTGCCAAACTCTCGGTGGTGAAGTGTTCACATTTCTGAGACACTTCCAAGAAAGTAGTCACTAGCAGCAAAGATTTTTGCCCAAGTGTCTGGACTCGTGCAATGTGACTCAAAGTTTTGGCTTCTTCTTACTGTAATTTTATTCTTTTGGAATTCTCTAGTCTTCAAAGCAGCGGCTCCTGATTTACAACAGCACAGGGATTACCAGAAATAAGACTTGATGTTCTCTGATGGAAAAGACTTATTGAGTTTAATAGCATATAATAAGATTTCCTAGGGTTTCTTTCTCTTTTTTTTCTTTCTCCTTATTCCTTTTATTTTACTAATTGAATCCCATTTGAAGAGATGGTTAGAGAAAATCATTATGATTTCTGTAGGGGTGACTACTCTTTATCAAATTGTCATAGACTTAGCCAAAGAGAGCTCTTTTGTTCTGAGTCCCTTGAAAATTCTGTAAGATTTTATTTTAAAAGTTGATAAAATTTATTTCTGATTAGTTTTTGCCATTGGAGATTGTTCAACACATGCATTTTCAGCTACAACACTGAGGCATTACAAAGCTTTTCGAGTCTGAATTTTGTCCCAATTTAAAGTGCCATAAATTCTTCCTTTTCAGTGTGTCTCTCTTTTATTTACATCAGTGTAAATGAGATGTGATACAGTCTTTCACTGTGTCTAGAGAAATTGTTTTCCTCTATCTTAGACATTTTGCTAAATTGAGGGCTAATAGGGTACCAGGCTTGCAAAGCAAACAAGAAATGAGTATTTTCTCATCTGAGCAGATGAATTTCCCTAAATTTGCTGCCAAAATAAATCCCCAAAACAAACGATTTATGAACTTACTGAAGCAAAATGGATTATTCAAATAATTACTTAGTAATAGAGGAAGTTTGAGCAATGATACTTCTAATAATGAAGCTGCCCAGAGAACCTGATGCTTAGGGAGATTATGAGGGATTAAGACAGATTCTTTCTCATTCTTTTAACTCTGCCACCATCCCACTGAGAATGCAAAGAGTTGCGTGTACCTTAAATGATGGAAAAGAGCGCAAACACAGAAAAGTTAGGGTTGCGATTTAGTACAGTTTAAGCAAACATGTAGGTTACACTTTTAAAGGTGCAGGCTTAATTCACTGATGTAAATCCTTGCTAATTAGATCTGTGCAAGTATGAAAATATTAGATGGGGGAGGATTATACTTCTTTTTGTTTGTTTGTTTTCCTTTTTACTTTTTTCTCCTCAATTTAAATTTGAGGCTTCTACAAGTTCACAAGCCTAAAGGGAGTTTAAACATGCCCAAAAGCAGATCCCCAAGCAATTAAGTCACTTAAGCTTTGCACATCAGTCCTTCTCCACAGCTATCCTATTTTAGATAAAAGAAGACAATGCCCAAGTGTTTTAATATTGGTAACTCCCAAGTGTACTTTCTATCCACAGTCCAGAAACTAATTCACACAATTCTTCATGGTTTATTCCCTCTCCTCTGAATTTCAAATTTCTAGTGAGCAAAAAGGGAAAAGGATTGCTTTTGTTGTCATTCATTACAGTGAAGCTGCATAGGTGGAAGAGCAGTTGGGTATAAAATTGCAACAGTACCAGTAAATCAAACTAACCTGGAATCTTTTCACTAGTGAAATATTCCTGCACAATGGTAATAGAGAACTCTGAGTTGCAGCTCATAATTGTGAAAAGTTTTATGAATATATATATATAATTTATATTTCTTATATATATATATATATATTTATACAATAGTTATTTGTATATATTTATATATTAAAAAGAAAGCAAACAAACAAACAACAACAAAAACCAAACACAAAACCCCTCCAAACTAGCAAAAAACCTCAACAACCACAAACAAAAATGCCAACAAGCCCTCCATTCCCCCTCAAAACATAAAGGAAAAGTTGAGGTAATGTAGAGAGAAAGTGAGCTCTGGAAACTTCCTATATTCAGCTGTTTACTAAATAATTAACTAAACCAGAGTTAAAAAAAAAAAAAAAAGTCTCTACCCAAACTCACCAGGGATATCTCATTTTTCTCAAGATACTGAAATACCCAGGTATTAGGCAAATGTAATGGTTTATAATATAAGGCAACATCTTGGTCTTGAAATAAGCTTGTTTTGTGATTATTCTAAACAGGAGCAGTAACATCACAAGGTTTCCCATCACTTCTCATTAAGTCATATTTTAAGTGGAGATACTGTCCTCTGATGGGTGGAGCTGAGACAAGTGAAGGGTCGAGGATATACTATCCAGTCAATTCTTATTTTTGACCATGGGTTACCTCAGGAGAGGATTTGTGCTGCAGCAGAAGTTGCCCCAGCAGTCACCACAAGAGGTATTTTGTTGTTGTGCCTGGGAGATGTGGTTGAGACAATGGTGTGCAGGAAGTGCTGCTAAGGATGAGTGTTTCTCCCTGGAAGTAGCAGGAGCAGAGACTGTAGCTACTGTTGTGTGCTCACATTGGGGCCAGTTTGGGATATTGACACTGACAGAGCAGCCCTGACACCTCTGCCTTCCCTTTCTGTCCTTTCTGGGAGTGTCACCGTGCTCAGCACTCACACTGCTCTGCTCCAGGGCTGAATGAGCAGCACAAGTGCAAACACTGTTCACGTGTGCTACCACTCTCCAGCTGTTCTGGAAATGTGGCAACAGCAGCTCTTATGCATAAAACCCTGTGCTTCATTTATTGCAAGGCGTGCAGTGAGGAATCAAAAGCAGAGGAGTGAAGAAGAGATATGGCAGTAAAATGGCCAGAGGATGCTGAAAGCTCTGTAAAGATATTTGTTCTCACCATGTCTCTGTGACAGATCTCTGCTACTACCTGAGTCCCTTAACAAAAACCCAAACTTAGCACACATCTAGAGTACCCATGCTGCAGGTGGGTCAGGGTGCTGTCACAACTTACACAGCATCCTGGAGTCTGTTTGGGAAGCATTCAAAAAATTAGGCCATAAACACCTCACATGACTTGCCAAAACCTAGTAAGTGTCACCTACGAATTAGCATCTCATGGGAGCCACCATTTTACAAGCACTTTGTTAAGTTTTATTTCTATTTTCATTTTATATCTGAGTGTACTGGGCTTGCCAGTTCTTCCTGAGTGTGACTGGGGGTACATTCCCTTATGGAGGAGGGAGTGATGTCTGGTGTTGTCATGAGGGATGAAGGAAGGGCTGTCCATTTGAATGTTTGCTCTGTCAGGATGGGGGCCACAGCCTTAGGCAGCAACAAATAAGAGCATGCAGAAATCTCTCCCTGCCCTTAGCAGTTGTGATCTTGCTCCTTGGTCCTTTTTCCTGAGGGGAAAAGGAATTGAAATGTTCAAGAGTTCTGTAATTTTTTAGTCACACTTCTCTCACAGTGGGCAGCAACAGAGATAGACCAGCAGTTCCCTTTCCTTCTTGGCAGACTCTGGCTAGGTGGGACAATGATGCACTCCCATGTCTTCTGAAGCCTGAGAGCAGGTTTATGAATTCCAGGAAGAGCTGAGAACTGTTGAGGCCACTGGGGAAAAAGGTGATGCTGGGAAGATAAAATGGGGGTAAGGTTATTGAATAGCTGCTGATTAATGGAGCACATTGAATCCTGTGCATTGCATTAGGCAGGTTCTTGTGGGGAAAAATGTCATCTGATTGTGTTTACTAAAGATTTCATGTTAATGCAACATGTAGAAAACAGCTGGAGGATGTACAGGAGCTTTAAAATGGTGCTTCTTAACTGTGAATACCCAATCATTGTGGTCTTAATGGTCTTTTTAGAACAGAGCATTTTTCTCTAGGCTTTGCAGGGATGCTAAATAGGCAGCTATTTGTAAATAGCTAGTTAAGAAGCATTTTTTTTAAACCCTAAAAGGATGTTTTGTTTTTTCTTTCCTAAAGGTGGCTATTTCCCTTAAGATGTATCTATCTCTGGAGGAGAGCTGCTAACTCAGGGCAGTAGTTCCTTGGATTATAGCACTCTTAAGTTATTCTCCTAAGGCCAGCATTGCAAACACCTCACTTGTTACTCCAAATGTTCTCTTCCCAAGTGTGCTTTTGTACATCTCCTTCCTGCATCTTAGTCAGCCCCTACATTTTTTACACACTCATTAGCAAGCTGATGGTGGAAAAGAAAAAGACATGAGAAAACCACAGTGATTTAGGGTTACCAAAAAAAGAAAAAAAAAAGATAAAAGCTCACTCTGGGCTTTAGCCAGTGACAAATCTTGTATTTTCCATAGGTACTATCTTGATTGAGTCTTTGTGGACATATAAATTGAAAGACTTAAGTAAAAAACATGTGGCACATATGGAATGTCATTCTTTATTTGTTTTCTCAAGGGCAAACAATGCACAAGAATGCTAGAATTGTGCTAATCTAGAACTCCTCAGAAAATGCCCATCAAATAAAATAACAGAAAACATAGGAAGAATACATTTGGGAGGAATTATTCATACCTAAATTTCCCAAATTGCACATAAAATGTTTAGGCAAGATTAGGTAAGGAGTACACAACCCTTATGTCCTACTGTGTATTATGTTAGTGGTCATATACTATTGTGCAAACCTATTTGTAAGTCCATAAATACATATGAATTTGCTTTGCATCATATGAAAATCAGATTGAATGACTATGAAGACCCATAATTTGGCAAGTCTTGCAAAGATAGATTTCCTTTATTTTTTTCTTTGTAGTTAATAAAACTATATTCTTCATAAACATATTTTATTTGAATTGTAAGGACATTTTTCATGTGTTAAGATATATTAGGATGTCTAGCTTTCATTTGAAACTCTTAACCTGAAGTGTGAAAAAAGAAGAGGAATGCTTATTGAATGTTTTTCACATAAATGCATGGGAATTGAGACAAAATTTTTAGATATCTCCGTAAAACCTTTCTTTCAAGTGCCATTACCACATTCTGAGCATCAAGCAAATACCAAAAGTAGCACTCAGGCCTAGAGTTCAGAGGAAGAGAATACTTACCAGAGATCTACATAATTACACAGCCTGAAAATAATGAACCCTTTGAACTGATCAAGTGTGAAAATACTTATTTAATGGAAGCATTGTTTTAAATGTTACCAATAAACCCGGAAGAAAAACTGTCCTCTTTATTTCAGTGTCTGAACTCTTACAAAAAGCTTTGCTTCTCTGTAAGCAAGCAGCAAAAATTATTCTGTCACCTTGGGCTCATTCAATAATCTAGCCCAGTGATCTAGAAATGAAATGCCATATACAACAGTTCATCTTTTCTCCTTAGTCTTTGCAGCGTGTCTAGGAGTTAACATGCTGTGTTTAAGATTTGCTCTGTCATCATGTAAATTCTATAAATCGTAGCAGTTCTCACTTCCCCTGCTTGTTAAGTAAGTCAATGCTACCAAGTTCTGAATGTTTCCTTCTCTTATAAGCTGTTGAGTATGTTCTCAGGGAATTTAATTATCATATCAATGAAGAGGAAAAAGTGCACATTAAATTATTGGATTTCCCCCTGTGTATGCCACAAAAACATATGGGCAGCACCATCTGTGTACTTATGAGTACAAATTTGAGTGTTTATTGGTTTTAATCTGGAGATCAGTGTAATTTGAACCCAGATCTGGCATCAGAGCTTGCATCCAAAATTCTGGCTTCAGCCCATGTGTACATTGTGTTTACAGCTCTAGCTCGTCCTGCAGCTCTGAAGGCCAGGAATGTTTCTGTTCCCTACTGAAGGGTTGCATCAGTAGCAAACGGAGATGTGTGGAAGAATAATTCAGTGATTCAAAGTTATCTACTTTGGAGATCTAATTTCTTAGCTTTATTTATGTCTATAAAGGAATCTTCAGTTAGCCCTTCCATTTTTTCCCTCTGCAAAACAGTAATAATAATACCTAATAGGACAATTGCCAGAATTAATTGTGCAAATAATAAGGAATTAAAGCTGTATTTAGGTTGTAGACAGTAACAAAAAGTCTTCACTGTCTTTAAGGCCTTGGTTTTCATTTCATGAAGTTCCTTTAAGGCTGTACAGGGTTCCTCCATCACTATTGTTATTGAAACTACTGGAAGGCAAAGCTTTCTCTTTTGAGGCACTAGAATCAAGACAATTCCTGTTGTTTCTTTCAGGAGGTGATGCATTTAGGTGCTCCAGATTCTTTAACTTCAGGTGATGCTGGGCTGTCGTTTGCACATACAACAATAACTGCGTTACTTCTGGCATTTGTGCATGTGTGTGACTGTCCTTTTCTTGTTGGCTGGAGTATCTCATTAATAGTGTTGATCTTCCACAGGAAGCTCATGATTCAAACAGAATTTTTTTTTTTTTTTTTCAGATACCACAATCAAGTTTTCCGCTCTTGTTAGCATTCTTTCCTTTTTCACCTGAATTTTGTAGTCCTTTGTCTTCCATTTCTTAGCTGTGATGGATTTTGACAAATTGCTTTCTTCTGGTTTTTCTCTCACGAATGTTGGAAGCAGTGGTCTTGTGCAGTGCATTGGTGCTGGAAGCTGCTGCAGAAAGGTGAATAGGAGTGTAAGAGTATGAATACAGTGGTTAGTGATTACAGACCTCTTCCAGTCTCTACTGAATATCAAAAGCATGCTTAGTTGAGGAAATACAATGGTAGCTTGCTAGGAAGTGATACACTTCTCTTGTGATGGAATTATTGTGTTTATTTTCCCTCCTGCTTTGTGTAGAACATCAATCTTCTCTCCTGAAGAGAATTTACCTTTATACATGGGACAGCTATGAGTCCCCATGCTGGAATTTGCTGCTGAGATGCAGCAAACCTTAGAGAATGGCTATTGCATAACCTGAGGCTCTTAAATGTATTGAATTAAAAAGAGCCTTGTTGGGCAGATGGTTTTATTCTATTCGCAGATTTTGACACAAACACTTATTTTTACTGTTTATTTCAGTCTTGAAAGAGAACTTAGGAACTCTGCAACACAAGGGTGTACATCATGTGCTGGGGAGGGGGTGATCTATAACCTCACAGAGAATATGAATCTGCTCGTCTTTGATATTCTTGGATGAGATTTGGGCAACTATATCTACTTGGTGTCTTTAGAACTGTATTCCATAATGAGGATTATGCCAAAAAAGGACTGGAGAATTAATTTTTTAATTTGGCTTTATAAAAGGAAAAAAACCACAACTGAAATCAGGCTAGTGGGGTGTGTGTCGTTTAGAGTTGCTGTTCTTTGAGTAATACATAAAACTGAGGATCTCTTCAAGTTGCTTTGTATTCTTTGGGACTCAGCAGAAAAGTAATGAAAGCAGCTTCTCTGTCTTGGCTGAACTCCAGATCTGTTAATGACATATTACCTACTTAATTTTCCACGGCATCTTTGGTTATTAGGGAAGGTACAATTTTTCAGCACTTGCTACAAGCTGTAAAGTGGTAGGCATGTAGTGCTAAACAATGGCTGCAATTCAAGCCACAGCTGATTGCATTTCAGAGTTTATCAAAATACTCCCACTGATTTGCAGATCACTTAGTTTCCATTTAGGTTTGGGATCCTTTAGCATAAAAATCTGCTGTGTGTGGTCCTCATCCAATGACAAATTAATTGAAGATTGCAGACCCATTACAGGCAAGAAAGAACTTTTAAGAATACTAAATGTGGTAGTATCTGAGCATATGTGCTGTTTCTTGCCAATGTGCAAGAAAACTCAGAATTCTTAATATGAAATTATTTAAAGGAGTATTTAAAGAAGGAAATTTACATGCATGTGTAGAAAACATTAGTGATAACGAGTGATTATATCAGTTTGACAAGTAATAGTGTTGTCTAAGCATCCTTTTACATACTAAGCAATATGTTTAACAAGAAAACAGGAATAGAAAGTCCTATGAGTGCCAAAAACATGTCACTGCTAGAACATAAACTTTTCCATTTTCTGACTCTTGTTGATTTATGGTACTAGCCCAACAAGGAGCACATAAATTGAACAACTTTAATGGAAGTGCTGGTGCATGTGCTTAAATATTTAACTAATTTAAAGCCTAGTTGTTCATATTTAAGTGTTGCTTTGAGTGGCTTTTGCATTTAATTTCCTAGTCTTTAAAAAATAATAACTGCTAAGGTGATATAAAGTAGGTCTATTTATGTTGTAGGCTAAAGATAAGTTATCTCCATAATGTGTATAGTAGCTGTGGACAAGTTTTTTGTTTTGGCTTCATGGAACCCCATCACATGTGTTGTTACATCCAAATCCCTGCTGGGTGCCATAGGAATGTGCCAGCTATCCTATAAAGCTTTATAGTCTGTTACAGAGTAAATTTTTAAGAGGCCTCCTTCTCCAGACTCCTTTTCTTCCTACCTATCTCAGGAACTGGTTTGGCACCAAGCTTGCCCAGCTTTGAAAACATGCAGGGCATGTCCCTCTTAACCCATCATTAACCAAAGCATCCTGACACTGGAGCAGTGTCAACTGACCCATAAATTCAGGGAAAAGGAAACCTAAAGGACAAAGCATTGCTGTATAAGTGCATTAAGTCCTGAAACCACTCCAGTAGGGTAAGCTGAAGTGTGTCCTTAAACAGGTAAAATTCAGCTCTGAAAATAGATAAACATAATTGTATATGCAAGATATTGCAATTTAGACAGGAAATTGGATAGATCTTTAGTCTAGGACTTAGAAAATGGTCCACATTTCCAGCTGCTTGTGAAGTCTGTGAACACGAAATGTCTCATGCACTCTGGAAGCTGGAATGTTTCAAGCAATTACAGCCATCATCAATAAAGTCATGAAGATAAATTTTTCCTGTGCTTCCACTGTTAATTGGATGCCTCTTTAGTTCCTTGTCTTTTGCTCTAACCACACTGAAACAGCCTTTTCATGCTTTTTTTTACTCTCTAGTTTTCCTCCTTCTCATTCAGTACCATAAAAAGGGAACTGTATCTCCCTTAAAAATTCATAAACCTCACTTCAGTTTTGTCCACTCACCTCGTAGAGGTTTTTTTCTGACCTTAGTGAGATTCTGGTGCTCGTGGAACCTTTCACAATGTCCAGAAAGTGTTTTCTCTGAGTAATGTTTTTCTTTTTAATTTAGGAAATTACAGAACAGAGGGATTTGACACACTTTGAAACTGATAGCTAATTTACTGGAAACAAACAAATTCCAACCTGCCAAACAAGCACTTGCATACTTATTGTCTTTTTTTGAACTAGATAAAAAGACAGATTTTGGTATACCTGTGGTATGCAAGGGTTTTGCATTTATTCCAGCAGCTGATTTTGGCTGTCTTACAAAAATAAACTGTGTTGCATCCAAAAATCCTAACACTAAAAGAACTTTGAGGTTGCAAAGTCAAATCTGTTGAAATTGGGAAGTACCAGAATTAAGTTTGCTTCTGTGACCTTAATTTGCCACCTTTGCCTGTTTGTTTTAATAAAATGTACAATTATGTAATTATGGATTATGGCTTCCCCCCCCCCCCAAGACCTCTATTTTGTTCAATTAATGTTTTATTTAATATTGCCTTCACATCTCCACCTCCTTGATCCTTGTATTGAATTCAAAATTATTAATTTGTGGAGGTACTAGTTCTGCAAACATTCATGAATTTAGCTCCTACCTGAGGTTGGCTGCTATTAATATCCCTTTTCATAGGCTCAAAGAGCCAAAGCCAAGCATCTGCTAAGTTTAGAAGTCAATTGAAGGCATGAATCTTCAGGCTATTTAACATACAGGATGCTTCTTACATTCAAACCCTTCTTCAAATGTTACAGAATTGATGTAAAAACATTCCAAGGTATCTAGTATAACCGTGACTGCTTATTAGAGGGTAGCCTTTGACAATTTTTTTTTTCACTAATTTGCTACCATTAAGCAGAAGTGTTGGAGGGTTTACTGGATTGGTTAAGTAGTTTATCCACTAAATAATTCCTCATTTTTAAAGCATTTACCTGTAATCTTGACTTCAGACCTTCTTAAGCAATTGACAAGTATCTAGGACTTGTACAAGCAGCAATCTATTGATAATAAACCTTATTTATTCTCAAATGGCCATCACGTTAACTGAATGGGGGGTGGAGGAGATCCGATTTAGCAAAATCCTGACATTCTGTTAACCTAAAACTTTTCAGGGAAAGGGAAAGATAGCTGCAGTTAAACATACACAAAACCTTCTGAAAAAGGAGCTTAAGCATATTAAGGGACTTCTCCAGATTTGAAATAGAAATAGTGAGAGATTTTGCTTTCCCTCCTCTTGCTGCAGAGATGACAAGGAAGGCAGCTAAGAAATGGAGACATAAAATCCACAGGCCTTAAGCCATTGTCCTAAATCCTGGAGATAGTAACTTGTCTTACAAGAAATAGAGGATCAGCTTGGATAAAAGAAATATAATGAGTCTTTTGGTTGAGGGGAAAATGGCACACTATTTTTATCTCTAAACGTAAGTATAAAGTTCAGCCTCAATATTTAAAACATAAAAAGTTATGACCAACTGCAACAAAGATTTCTGCTAGGAAAGCATCAAATATCATTAATAAGGTTACTAGCTCCATGCAGACCATTGTGCTGTTCCTTTTAAACACATGTTAGAAAAAGGCTGAAGTGTCACTTGGTGCTTTCACAGGGTATGTAGCTGGGCATGCCATGTAGAAGAATGATACTTGCCTCTGCCAGACAGCATGTAGCTTTGTAAAACTTTGAAGGAGATCTCAAGACATGATTTTCCTCCTGCAGAGATGTTGAAGTTTTCTTTGTGAAGTCAAGTATCACTATTATTAAATAAAAGGCTGAAGTATCAACCTTTTGCTACATAAGATGTTTTTGATTGCATCTTATAATATTGTGAATTCATGTGGAATAGGACTATCACCTTTTGCTAATTCTCTTGGTTCTTGTACTTATAGAGAAGAGGGCATTTTAATGGGTTCCAAGCAAGGGCTACTGATCCCAGGATTTGAGACTATCTTGACAGGGTTCACATACAATTCAGCTCTGTTGGTTAATATTTGAAATAATGAGTCCAACAAAATGTAGCTCTCAAGCAGAGGACGTAAAAGTCAGGGGGTGACTGAGTTTTATGTATGTAATTGCATTTGCTCAGAGTGGTAATGCTGTTCATAACCACTGGTGCTTTGGAGATTGATAAATGGCAGTGAGATCCTGGGCATTGGCCTTTTTGATCAGATGTCACTGAGGTAAAATTCAGCACATCAAATGTGAAAACCTTGAGTCTCTAACACAAGCACTTCTTTATCAAAGCAAAGGTATATTTCAGTTCTGCTTTGTGAGCTTTTCCCAATGTGCTGCAGAATGCATGCTTTAGCTGAAGCAGAAAGTTGGACTGAACAGCTACTGCATGAGACTGGTGATTGTTGAGACATCTGGGGTGGGGAGTGGAAGAAGGAGGTGTTAAATATTTTTTATTACAAGGTAAATGTTTTCTCACCATTCTGCACGGTATATTCATGGTCCTCAATACCTACTGAACATTTGAGATTTTGAGGTGTTTTTAAGCCTTGAAGTGTTTTCTCTTTCATAGTGTTACCTAGGCATGGCAATGCCTGGAATGAGAAGGTACAAACCAAAGTGGGATATGAAAATGTTAAATCTAGTGGAGCTATCATCTGCATTTTACTTTGTGGTAGACAGTATCACAACAGAGAAACAGGTTGGAGCCTCCATCATGGTGCTGCTCCAGATATTTTGAAAGTGTATCACGAGATGGATGGTTAGTAATGTTTTGCAAACAGCTGAGACAATTGCTTTTTCTTGTTGCCATGTCCTGCTAAATGAAGTTCTGCAAGCTTTTGAATTGGTTCCTGAAAATTGCAAATTCCTTGCATGACATCACAGTAACTTAAAGGGCGGAGACTAATGAGAAATGAGATGGCAATCACTCTATACAACCTCTCTAGTTCATACGTATGTTTACTGTTGCCATTACTTTTGCCCAGTATTTAATGCAAATTCATACCTTATAAATAGTTCCCCCCATAATTTCAGGTCTGTGAGCTGATGCTGTGAAAGGAGCTTCTTGGATTTGGATGGGCAGATCCATCTTCTAGAGCTCATTGGGCAGGTGATGATATTTGTACATTCCATAGCTGTATAATAGCATAAGCACTGCAGTATAACAAAATCACTTTAAAAGAAAGGTTAAAGAAACAGACAGACTCCTGCAGAATTACTTGACTGGCAGAGGGAAAAACTCACTCCACTTTTAAATACTTGTTAATTTTTTTTTTGGTTAAAAAAGAAAGAATGAACCCACAGCAAGCCAGATATGAATGTTTCTCCTCCTTTAATCTATACTAGTTCATATCCAAAACTGCTAATCTATGTTATGCACATTTGGAAAAACAAAGTTTCCACTTTAAATTAAAAAGATCCAGTTAAGGTAGAGGTATATAGCTTACTGGAACAGCCACATATTTGAGATCCATAGTTTCTGCAAGGAGGGATTGAGGTAGGAAGTCTAACATTAGTTTTGTGATTTTTCACTGTTGCAAGAAGTAATTTTCTGTCAGACTGAATGAGCCACCTTTAATTTTAGGATGATTTGGAGTCCAAAGAGAAGTCTGGCTTTTTTCACATTTTGAGTCACAGTTTCTCTGAAAATAATGATTTGCTAAAGAAATGCTGACAGGTCCTTACCTTATCTGGTATTTGAAATATTTATGGAAATGGTTTAGCTTTTATATTTATGCCCATTTCAATCTCTACAGCAACAAGGAAAAGTTTTGCTGCAATCTTAAAAAACAACTAGAGTAGGACTATTTTAAAAATGTTTTGCAAAACATGAAAAGACTTTTTTTGGACTTCAATATGTGAAGATCTGTGCATAATACACAGATTTTTCCATTTTTACCTGGGTCATAAATTTTTCTGATGTCATAGCAATACTCAATTACAAAAATCCAAGAAAAACATTTTTTGTCCAAGATTTCGGCCTAGTTGAGTTATCATGGCAGATCTTCAAAGACAGTACAGATTAAAAGCTCAGGGATAGATATATAAAATTACTATTGATAACAGCTTATGGAAAATACCAATCAATGAAATATTCTGGGAATCAAAATAGTTGCACTATGGATGAACCGAACAGAAACTAACTTTCATTAATTGAAGGATATACATTTTTCTACAACCAGAAACTTAGCTGTTGGAAAATTATATTTATCAGCCAGATAGCCAGATACAGAATTTAAAATTCTCCTCAACTTCCATAACATTAAGATTTAGCACCTTTAAGAAAAAAAAAAAAAAAAAAAGGCACAAATCTGTATCTCTAGGTCTAGGGTATATGGGAGGCCATAAGGATGGTTATCTGTATGATAATTTAAATGTTGATCTGACTTTCCTGAAGTCCAGGGGATACCTTATCATGTGTGGCCATGTGTACATAAATCACAACATGATCACACTTTCAACTGGCCAGTCACTAAGAAGGGTCTATTAATTTTTTTAGGGACAGTCAATTCACAGCTTCACTGTCTGCATCATTGCTTTGCTGTGAGGAAAGTCTGAAAGAGTTGGGGTTGTTTGGTCTGGAGAAGAGAATGAGAGGTGACCTAATAGCATCTTTCCTCTACTTTGAGGGGCCAAAAGGGAGCTGGAGAGAGAGTTTTCACAAGGGCATGGAGTGAAAGAACAATAGGAATGGCTTTAAACTAGAAGAGAGTAGGTTTAGATTAGATATGAGGAAGAATTCTTTACTCAGAGAGTGATGAGGCACTGGATGGTCTTTGAGCAACGTTGTCTAATGGAGAATCTGTGGAGCCTCTATTCTTGGAGATACTCCAGCTGGACACAGTAGTGAGCAGCTGACCCTAGGTCACCCTGCTCGAGCAGGGGGTTGGACTAGATGAACTCCAGAGATCCCTTCCAACCCGACATCATCTATTCTGTGACTGTGAATCATCTCTGATAACACAGAAATCTTTTGACTTTGTTTAGCCCTTAATGTCCAGTGTGAGCTTCTGAGGGAACTGCAGACACAGTAATCAGTCATGTATATATAACACAGATCACTACCTCCTTTATGAGTGACATCTCTGTGGAACTTCAGTGTCTCAAGTGAAGTTGCCCCTTTTGTGTCCTTTCAATGTGTAAGCTTGATTTCAAAACTTGTTTGGTTTCAGAATAACTTTTCCCCTTTTATTTCAGCTATCCTTGGCCAGAGCTAATACTTCCTCGACATCTTACTGGAAAGTTTTTGGTTTTTTTCCCCAAGTCTTTTATTCAATAACTACAGAAATGTATTGTCAGATTACCTTTTTATTTATTATTCCTAGACTTATATAAGCTGCTGCTCATTATCATTTTTATTGAAAAATGCCTTAGTTTTTGCCTGTCACTTTTCTCAGATTCACCTCTATTTATTTGTCCAATTTCCTGACATCTGACCTTATGACCTCTTAGAAAAATGCATTTATATTTTAATCTAGTTTTGTCCACTGATTTAGGATTTATAGCCTAAACTTAATTCACCCTAGTAATGTGCTGAGATTTTGCTTCCCTCTTTTGTCCATGGCCTCTGGGCTTAGAAAGTGTTCAAGCTCTCAACGTTAAATCAAACAAACTTTAAGAGAGGAAAAATGGATACCTTTTTTTTTCTGGTGAAAAAAAAAGTGAGTTGGGTTGCTGTCCTAACCTCCATTTTAGTACTCCATCCAAATAGCTCAGAAAAGAGAGGATTTGGAATTTTTTGGTTTACTGACTAACTCTCTTATCTGTTGCTATCTGTAAGATAAATATGAACTTCTAGAAGGTGGATGTAGGAAAGATTTCATCACTGTCTGTATTTCCTGTATTGCTAACTCTGTGATTAAATAACTCACAGATAGACTAATGACAGCACATTTTTTATACCTGAAATAAAACTTGGAGCTGAGAAAAATGAGATAACCCTTTCAACACAGGCATTGCGAACAAATAATGAAAAGCTTTTTCTAATAACATACCACTGGCAAATTGATCTTGCCATAAGTAAAGTATCAGCAAAACAAAGCCTTGGTGTTGTTCTGGGTTTTGTTTTTTTCTGATGATTAATGTGGTTTTTGTTGGTTTTTTTCCTGTTTGATTCAGGTGTGAACATACACTGGAATGATTAATTTGGTGTCAATGGAACTATACTATTTACTTATTCTAGGATAAAAATATGTGGCTGAAATTCAGCAAAGCTTTTGAATAGGTACCTAAATTTCTAACTTATGAACAACTGTTCCATCAAAGGCAGTAAAGGTTGGCTCAGTGCTAGGTGTGCACTAAATTGTGTGGTGAATTGAGCCTTTTGCATCTACCCAAAATTGTTAACTACTGAGGACAGGCTCTATTGCATTGTATGGAAAACCATATCCATAACACCTCCCAACAGGAGCAGCACTTGTATGTGTCACTTGCTGTGTCACTTGAATTGGTGTTCAGTTGTCAGTGACAAGCCACGTGTTCTCTGTTCTGTTTGTCCTGACTGTAACTCCATGCAGGTCCAGGTGGAAGGGGAAAGCACATTTCAGAGGTTTACCAGCATGCAAAACTCCTATTGGTTTGGGTTTGCACCTGAAACTTGGAAAAATGGGAGTCAGCTTAGCTTCCTGAGTGACTGGTGTTTAGAGGCTCCTTCTTTCCAGTGCTAATTGCCATTTTTCCTTGGAACAGGGTCCTACAGCAGGTTCATTGGTCACAATGGAAGTCAAAGCTCTGGAGAGATGTGTCAGGGGCAGGAAACAGCAGTGGAGCTGCTGAAGATGATCAGAAGTCATTACATAAGAGGATTGAGATATAATTACTATAAGATGTAAATATTTAAATATTAGATTAGCAGCATTTAGCAGAAAAAGGCAACGTTTTTGGCGGTGTTAAAATGACCTCTGGAAATTATGCAGGAAAGAAAGAGAATATAATACTTGATTAGAGATCTAGACTGTCAGTAGAGAAAATGAAGGGGAAATTGCAGGGTTGTTGAGTTTTGTATTGGTCTATTGAGGAAAATGAATATGTGAGAGAGTCACATCTAGTGCTGCCATGATAGGGAGTTCTTACCTGCGAGTAGGTCAATATTTCTTAGCTGTTGTGAATGGACTTTGAATTCACCTTTATCTACTCCCTCCTATAACTGCTTCCAGCAAACTCTGGCATGAGTTTTAAAAGTGGTAGAACTGCTCCTAAGAAGAATCAAGGGATGAGTGGCTTCAATTTAATCCTTCTCTTTGTAAGCAAATTGGAAGACTTCTAAATGGGCATCTTTCAACTTTACTATATTGATGTGCCACTATGTGACATTTGTGAAGCCTACTGAGCACATTGTCATGACATGACAGTGCAGTCTCACAAGGTCAAAGTGTCATGATGGCATGGATTATAATTAGAAGACTTTCTTATTTTGATGATCCATAGTTGAGGGGCTTCTAAATTAAAACTTGTCATATTTCCTGCATGCTTTCCAGCTGGAGGTCTGGGATTGGCATTTGCATTCACTCCTGCAATTGGAACTGATAGAATGATTCAAAAGGGATTTGTGAGTAAGTATGTTGAGCTGATGTGCTCATTAGTGTAGTTATGTGGTATCAGGAAGCCTGGAGACTGCAGCAGCAAATGAAAACATGGCATGCAGCAATGTCATTCTCCTTCAGCAGTTACACCCTATTTCTGATAAAGGTCAGCAAAATTTAGCTTGTAACCCACATTGCTAAAGTGCATATATAATGGAGAAAAACAACACAAAATGACCCTTTACTTCCATGTTACCCTTGTACTATTTGAAACTCAGCTCAGTAGACAATTCCAAGTATTTAGGACTATACTCAGAGATCTCCACTAAAAACCCCAAACTGATTCCATTTTTAACATCTTTGCTTGAGTCCCCTCCCTTATTCCTTCAGACTCACGTCTAATGAATTTGTGATGCTGAACTTTGCTTAAATGTTTGGTATGGGAGAGAATTCAGGCTGTGGTGTTTAGGTTAGAGTGAAACTCACAGCAATTGTATTAACTTCCAGACAAGGAGTAAACTAAATTCTTTGGTTTAGGGTTTTTACCCCACCTGATATGAGTGCATCAACAATGCATTTAAACATCCTGATAAACAAAAGTGTGAAGATGTTTTTAGATAATTTTTCTATTTATTTTATTTTCTGGACAATGTTTAAAGACAAGAATTTTGATGATTTATTTTATTTAGTAGAAGGAACATAGACAGTCTTTACTGGAATAATACATGGAATGTAGAGTATTCTCAAGTATCTTTTACCACAGCATACCCATACTCTGCAAGTAATTAGCCTTGTACTACCCCTTTGGGAAACCTAAAAGCTGATATCAGGAGTTCTGAGCTATTTTCCTGGTTTGGTAATGTTTTTTGTGGTTACATTGCATAATATCTTTACTCTCTAGCCTATTCCAATTTGTGGAACAGATACAATGCAGTGAAAATTAATAAACATTAATACGTATTGTCTGCTAAGGTACCATTGACACACAAAATTGGGCCATTTCACTGAAATAAATGAAACTACAAAGTTTTGCATCAGATCAAAGCTTGGGTCTCTGAAAAGAGTAGAACTTAGTGGATTGCATAATTCTATATATAGAACACTTGCAGAAAAAGCAATATTGTGGACTGTGCAGGACAAAAAGAAATGTTTCCTAATGGTGGATGATTTCTCTGCAATTCATGCAATGTGGCAACAGTCCCATTTACAAGTATTCAGTGTCAGTTCTGTAGTAACCCATGTGTTCATGTGTTGAAGAAGGTTTTCTCCACATATTGTCAAACACATTAAACTTCTTAAAGAAAATCCATCTGCTTATTAACACATTGTCTAATTGTTTCCATGCAATTTCTTTTATGTCAGAAAGTATTTGACAAGGTTTAAACTTCCCTATTCTCATCAACTTTGTGACTAATTACCTATTCTTTTTTTACAGATATTATCTAGTAGTTAGCATTATAATGGCTTATAAAAACACACTGTGTTAGAATAGCCTACCACATGCAAAACATATAGTTTGCACATAAATAGAACCTGAAAGTTTGCATATAAATAGAACCTGAAAGTTTGCACTGCTAAATCAACCTGTTAACTCTATAATTTCACTCTTCCCTGTATAAAATACTATGAACATTATGAATTTATTTAAAGGTTAATACGTAGTGAAATTGTCTGAAGGAAAGAACAGAGGAAACTTTTCAGGACCTGTCTTTAAACACATCAGTCCTAGAGTTTCAGTGCATATATATCAGCCTAAAAAATTAAAAGAAAAACCCCACAAACAAACAAAACCAAAGCAAAAAACCACCACCACCATCATCAACAACAAAACCAAGCAAAAGAGATTAAAGGATGCAGGAAATCAGGCTCACAGTTGAGTGACTGTGGTAGAGGTGTGCTGCAAAACAGAAAAGACAGCTTTGCAAAGCTCTCATAGACAGCTGTTGGTTAGAGGAGTGCATCCCTCAGGAGTTTGTAAAAACAAAAATTATCTGAATCAGCAGGTAAAAAGTCATATGCAAATTGTGTAAGAAAATCAGTGGAGGAACTTATTTTCCTCCTGGAGACTTTCCAACATTTTTAAGCATTAGTATCCACCAGGGATTTTCTGTTACCTCCAAGATAAAATCTTGCTCAGATAAAATCCTGCAGGTGAAGATCTCACCTTTCCCCAGGTTTTCAGCAAGGGAGAGACAGCTCCTAAATCCCATTCAGCCTGCTCTGCCCCTAAAGATGTGCTATCTTATAGTTTGAATATAGATTGCTTGAAAATTGCTGGAGAATAGAAACGACTTTGGGGAATAAAGATGCTTAATTTTGAAACTGTACATCAGGAAAATACTGTTTCAGCTCTAACTTATTAAAAACTCTCTGGAAGTGACTGCTTATAGATATTCCATAGGGTTTAAATTTGTTTACCGAGTTGATAAAGAGCAGACCTCTGAAATATGGGATGATGAAATACTCAGTACTGTGTGCTCCTATGCTCTCTGGGTTTGTCTTACTCAGCCTTTGTTGGCCTTATTAATGAATTTTTGTTTAATTTTCTTGAAGCACAAAAGTCTGTGTTCATAACTTTCAATCCTACTCTCCAAAAATCTGTGTGTGCTTTTGCTGAGATGAGATAGATTTCACAATTAAGAGGGAGAGATGTTTTCCAAGTACAATTAATGCTTGTGAAAGAGGGAGAGAAAAAATGTTTCATCATAAACATCTCAAATACATTACCCTCATCTTTTGCTGGTGAAGAAATTCACATGCTAGAAAAAAACATATGAAAAGTAGCTCTTATGGCATTTTTTGTGAGTGTTCTGACCTACTTAGCCCAAAGCTCTGTGATTTTGATGGAAACAGCATACTGGGGAAAGAAAACCAGCCTTTTATATTCAATTCAACTCTCTTCATAGGCAATTTTTTCTTAAATTGCAGCTCCTAGATACAGACAGCTTGTGAGCTTCTCTGGACTACAAAGATCTGTATTTCACTGCATGGTTTCATACATTAGCATCAGAGGTCAGTGGTGCCCATAGGATGTAGACTCTGGTGAAATCAGAAGAGGTGAAATCATTGTTAGGGCTGGAGGTAGCAGTCTGTTAATTTTATTCCTATTTATAGAGTTAATTTGATTCCCATTCTGCTGCTACGGTGTTGTGTTTTGAATTTTGTATAAGAATAATGTTGGCAACACACTGCTGTTCTTAGTTGTTGCTAAATAATGTTTTCACCAAGTCAGGGACTTTTGAGCTCCTTGTGCCCCAGCAGTGAGCAGCCTGGAGGGGCATGAGGAGCTGGGAGGGGACACAGCCAGCAGAGGTGACACCAGCTGGCCAAAGGGAGATTCTGTATCATTTCATGCTGTACTCAGTAAATTAACTGGGTTGAAAGATGTTCCATGGCTTAGGAACTGGCTGGGCTTTGGTTGAAAAGTGGGGAGGAAATGCACTGGATATCCCTTGTTTTGTACATTCTAATTATTTTACTGTTACTGCTATCACTATCATTCCCATCCTTTTCTGTGTCATTACGCTGGGTGAGTGAGGGGCTGTCTGGTGGTTTTTTTACAGGTTGGGGTTGAACTATGTCAGGACCTGAAAAATGATAAATTAAAATTCAACTGTGTGGAGAAGGGGTCGGAGGGAGAGAGCATTCTTTAGCACGACAAATGAGGGACAGAGGTGCACTAGAGGGCTTCATGGATGTTTTTACTGGTACATGAAATTATGCAAAAACGTGTCTTGGGAAATAGAATTCACTTATCCACATTTCTAAGTCAGCTGTTATTAACCCAAGGCATGTTTGAGTATTTAATAGGAAGTAAAAATATCCCCAAAAGTTTATTTTGATGCGAACGTCTTGTTTGCAGGACAGGTTGGATATTGGCATCTGGCCTTGGTATCATGGAATAGTCCAAGGCCCTTTTAATTTATATGGCAGTATAGAGAGTATATTTCCAGCTAGAAACCCATCATCCACCATCCTGTGGATGATCCCAACTCAGATCAGCCATACCTAGAGCTGCTGAGAATTGTGTCACAATTGTGTATTGAGCCACACCAGTACCTGTCACCTTCACACCTTGGCTTAGCAGCTTCCCCTGCACCTTTACACTTTTTCAGTGCAGCCAAAGACTTGACCTCACCACTGTTGTATGGTAATGGTACTGCACTCTTTAACCTCTCTGAGTCTTTTCAAATCTAATTTGTAGGCCTGGAGAAATAAGTTGTGGCCTGATGGCTTTCAGTCAGCATTGCATATAGATAGTCACTTAAAAGGCCCAGCAATGTGATCACATTTCTTCAAGAGGATTGAGCTAGCAAAGATATAAATACCATGAACTCTGAATGAAGTTGACTCCTCTGGATGAAGCTCTTAAGAATCTGGTGACTTATCATCCCTTCAGTACTGAGGTCGAGCATGATTACTTTTTGCATCTGTGCATTTATTTGCAGTCCAGGGCATGATGTGTCAAAGGTTTTTCATACTTCTTTCCAGCTAACAATGCAAGAATAAACTTAAAGTTGCTAACACTAAGTAAGCCATTAATAAGGCTAATTATATAATTGCAAATTGGAGTTCTTTTGAATCCTGTTTGGGTATGTGTGCTGCTGATCAAGTCTCCTAGGCACAAGCAGAATGAGCTTCATTTCAGATATACAAACAAGATAAGGCAGTGAGAGAAAGGAGAAAGAAGAGGTAGGAAAGAAGTCTGCTAATAGGCACTTTTTTCCAGACATCAGTGAGGTTTATAATGTAGATTCACTATTCTGTTACTGAGGTCTGAAAGTAGCTTCCTAGCCTCAGTAAAGTAAACCATATTTAGCAGCAATTGTTGAAATGTGCATGTGCCTGGGAAGTGAACAATATTCTCTGTGAACACAGCTTGCAGTACTCTGTGCTGCAGGGTTAGTCTTGTAGTGTACTTGAAGGACTAAATCTGGTTCCTAGATTACTTCTAGTAGTAGCCCTCTAATTCACTGTTTTGCTAGAAGGTATTATCTGAGAGTAGCTTATAGGAATTCAATTTTCTTTTAGATAATGTTAAAATAACTATTACTTTTTCATAGTAAGAAAAAGAAAAATTCCAGTACTTCTACTGTGCTATACAACATCCTATTTCCATTTGTTGGGCGTTCAGCTGTATCTTTTGCTTTTTTGCTCTCAAAATTAGATTATTTTCTCTGGTTTTAATATTAATACTTGCTACAACTTTCTTGTGAGTACTCTGCTAAAAAAAGAATTGTTACGATATTATTTACTAATGTTGTGTAATGGGTCTGCATGGCAAGGTTTTGGTATTCAGGAGACATAAGAGGTGGCTTCTGGAAGAAGCTGACATAAATGTCCCCCATGTCTGATGGAGCCAATGCCAGCTGGCTCTGAGACTACCCCACTGCTGGCACATCAGCAAAAGTGGTAACACCTTTGGGATCATGTATTTAAGAAGCAAAGGAGAAAGAAAAGATGACTTCAGCAGGTCAAGGAGTGAGGATATGTGACAGAAACAGCCCTGTGGAAACCAGGGGTCAAAGGAGAAGGAAAGGGAGGAGGTCCTGCAGCAGCTGGAGCAGAAATTCCCCTGCAGCCCGTGGTGTAGATCACAGTGAAGCTGTTGTGCACTTGCAGCCCATGGAAGCAGCTGGATACCTGAAGGGGTCTGTGAAACCCACCCTGGAGCAGGCTTTTGGCAGGACCTGTGGTCTCATGGAGAGAAGAACCCACCCTGGAGCAGGCTTTTGCAGGGTTTGTGGATCCATGGAGAGAGGAGCCCACACTGGAGCAGGTTTGCTGGCAGGACCTGTGAACCTGTGGGGGATTTGTGCTGGAGCAGTCTGCTCCTGAAGGAGTGCACACCATGGAAAGGACCCATGCTAGAGCAGTTTGTGAAGACCTGAACCTGCAGGAAGAACTCGTGTTGGGGAAGTCCATGGACAGCTGTCTCCTGTGGAAGAGAAAGGGAAAGAATGTGAAGAGTCCTCCTGCTGAGGATGAAAGATTAGAAGGTATAACATGATGAACTGATCACAGTCCCTATTTTCTGTCCCTTTGGGCCACTGTGGAGGAGGAGAAAAAAAAAAAAAACAAAACAACCAAACAACAAACCCACAACAAAAAAACCCCATCACAAGTCAAGTTTAAACTTAGGAAGAAAAGAGAAAATATTTTAAGATTTGGTTTGATTTCTCAATATTCTCCTTGGAATTTCCCCAAGTCTATTTTGTCTGTGTTTTGCTGAATGATCTCTCCATATCATTACCTCAACCCACAAATCTTTCTTTATATTTTCTCTCCCCTGTGCAGCTGATGAGGGGAGGGAATAGAGCAGCTTTGGTGGTCATCTGACGTTCACTCAAAGTCAAGCCACCACGTGGTGACGTGCTTCTAAAGGTCACAATTAATAAGTGGAGCACTGTGCCTACTGCATATTCAACTGGATTTTAAATTAGCGGATAATTATGTCAAGAATGAAATTCCTACAACAGAAAACATATGGCTTGCTTATGCTTGAATATTCAGTAAAACCATCATCTGAGACTAGGCATGTTTGATAAAAGATCTTTCCCACCCTCTCTGACTTTCTCTGTGATAGCAGTGGAAATATTTGTGTTATTGAATCATAAGGGTGGCAGGACTCTGAGTCGTGCGTGTATTTCTTTACTTGCATGATGCACCTTCAGCTGCAGTAGCCATAGAGGGGTCAGGTAGCTCTTGCTTGGTCTTGTGCCTTGTTTTGGGAGTGGAGTGCATTTGGGAATGAATTATTTGGAATGAAGCCCAAAGCCATGGCGTTTGTTGCAGACAGAGTCGTCTGCACAGACAGAGACACATCTGATACAGCTATTGGAATAGGACTGAATGTTTCTTAAATTAGACTAAAATGATCATAACAGCTTCCATTGTCAAAGGCAGCTGTTCTGTCTGTGCTCAAAAAAAAAAAAAAAAAAAACAACAACAAACCAAACAAACCAGAGTGGAAGTAAGCATAGCTGTCAGTATGGAATATTAAGCCTCTCTTTTCAGAGTTGCAATGTCTTTAGTAGTATGGTAGCAATTTCTGAGGTGCTTGTGTTGTGAGATAATTAACTGCAAACTACATGGAGAAGCAAATCAAGACAATCAAGAGTGGAGCATAAAATATGAGCCAAACTGAATCTTAAACTTAAAGTTTTCAAAGCTCCAACCCATAAACAGATATGGGGACTTTAATCCTCTGGTCAGGGTTGCAACATACACCACCACCACCCTCTGGAAATCACCTCAGACCAGTAAAAGACAATTGAATGTCTTTTGTCTTGCTCAAGGTTTGTATTTTCAGATACAATGCACTGTAGCAATTCTGATGAACAGAAAGACTGAGATAAAAATGGTAAAAACTGCTGAAAAACAATTGCCTTAATATCATCTAGGATATAAAAAGACACTGTGTGCCAGAGAAGCTGTGCAGGAACTCAGCAGTGAGATGTTTCTACAAACTGGGTTAAAAAAGACCAAGGCAGCATGTAAGGAACATGACACACATCCATTTAGATATATTTGTTCTTTGTAACATCACAAACACATTTCCTTCTAACAGTTGGTTGACTTTTGGGAAAGAACTGTAACTTCAAGGGTGAGTCAGTCAGGTAAGGGGCAGAAAGAGAGGCAAGATTTATCAGAAAGTTGGGGAACCTCTAGAGGAAAATGAAACACTTGTATTTTAAAAGCTGCACGAAGAAGGCAAAATGGAAGTAATTCTTGGAGTCATAAGTCCATACCCTTGGGAGAGAAGTAGCAGTACTTATCAGCACCACATGGAAACTCATACCAAAAAAAAATATATGAATAAACCTGCCCATGTTATGGGCATTAAGTCAGCAATATACTGTTATCTAATGGGATGCTAACAAGTGCCATCAGTAAGATACATTTTTGCCATTACTGTAAAGTGATAGTTATTCTAGATGGGAAAAATCTGCATGTAATGAATTCTGGTTGAATCCATATTGGCTGGATTGCAGACCCTTCTGGAGATCAAGAAACCATGAAAGTACTCAGCCACACTGTTCTAAGAAAATACTGTTTCCTTGATATTGCAGCCACAGGAATGGTGTTTTTCTCCCTTCATACAGAATCATGTAAGAAAAGAGGAAAATAATTTTGACTGATTATAGTAATGCGAAATTCTGTTAGCACTAGTGCTGCCAGTAGATCACCACAGCCTGTAAACTTGATTCTAACACTTTCAAAAACCCCAAACAACAAATTACATTAAGACGAATAAAGAGTTTAAAATTCCAGATGTAGAGAAAACAGCTGTTTGTTAGGGGAGTTGTTCAGGGGTTAGCAAATTTAGAGCTTGACTATAAATGCCCACACATTTAGGGACCATGCAACTTTCTTCCTATCTTTTTGAAACTGTAAACAGTAAATTCGTGAATGTTCACTGGGATTCTACTAATAGGAAGACAGAGTGCATGCTTTTCTAAGATTAGTACCAACTTTGAAAGCAAGTTAGTGTTGTGCACAGCTGTGGCAGGAGGTGACAGTTTTAGGTATTTTTAAAGAAATGGCTCTATTTATTTTCTTCAGTTTAACTTGAATTTTGTTTCTCTAGCAAGGGACATAGAAAGATGTAGCTAGTGATCTTGTGGAAACACCTTTTTTCTACAGTCCTGCTTAAGTGGGGTTTTTAGTTGAGCTGCCCTTCAATTATAACAAAAGGAAAGAGATAATTGATATAAACTTGCTCCGTCCCCCATCTAACCAAATAACAAGTTTACTTATTTTACCTATGTTGGTGCTTATTAAAACACATTCCTGCTCCCTAAGCCTCTGGGTTAATTTCCATCGTCAGAAACATAATTAAACTTCAGTCATCCATAGCTGCCTGTCCACATTTGAAATTGCCAGAAGACAGGCATTAGATTAATAACTTCCAACAAGGGTATCAGAGGGGGAAGCTGGCACCATTCTTGAGATGGACTTTGTCTTGAGTATGGAGACCTCTCAATGTTCAAGTCCAGCAGGGAGTCAGTGTGGGCAGGGAGAAGGATATAAAGGGTGACCAAAAAGGGATTTGGGGTTTCCAGGTATGATTTTTAACTTTTCATGTCTCAGATTTTGACTGCCAGCTGGACATTCCAGAATGGTCTGATTTTTAGAGACCATGTGGGAGGCATTCTTTAAAAATCAAGATGCCTTAATGTTCTGCAAAACAGATACTTTGAAATAGAATTTTTTGCTGTGATTTTCAGAAAATTTGAACCACACATTTGTAGGATTTTTGCTTGTTTGTTCTTTTCTGCACAAATAGAGTGTTTAATTTCCCTCCAGCTTTTCTTGAATGAAGCATTCATTAATTTATTAAAATGTTGAAATGGAATAAATAAAAAAATTATGTAGATATATCTAAAAAATTGTAGGCACTGTATAGGAACATCAGGCTGTCATTTTAAAGTAATGTGATACACATTGAAAATGGAATAAAATTAAGCCCTCTTTCCATTACTTTAATGGATGTTTTGGAGAACATATCTTGCACTGCTTCTCTCTTTTTTCTTGATCTCTTGTACCCATTTTCTTTATTAATATTTTTTCAGTTTTTCCTTTTATATTTTATGTCATTCCTTCTGATTTTCTGCCTTCTGCTCTCTCCTTTAGCAGAGCTTGGTGGTTTTTTTTTTTTTGTTTTGGTGTTTTTTTTTTTTTGTTTTTTTTTTTTTTTTTTCCCTCAGCTCTCAGAATTTCTGTTCAGCCCCACTGAAGACTCTCAGGGTGTATTCCTGTGTGTCCTCCCACACCACATCCTCTGACTCAGGCTATTCCTCTGTTTTTTATACTTTTCCTTCTACATTTTCTTCCTGTTTTCCTGAGTAATCTTCCTACTGGCTTTTTCTTTCCTGTTTTCATTTATGTGTGACACATACATGAAAAATTTCTTACTGTGACAAAAAGCCAAACTCTCCTCTAGCTGTCCCTGGCTTCTGCTCTTGGCCTCAGTGATGGATTTCTGGGGAAAAACCTCTGGTCTGTCCTGTTGGAAATGGTTTCTGGCAAAAAGGTGTGAAACAGTCAGAGCAGGCCAGTGAATGATTGTCATCAAGTACAGTAAAGAAGGATGTGGCCAAACCCATGAGAGAAAGGGGCTCTGCAGGAAAAAGTTCCTCTGAGACCTGTCTGACATCAAACAGATGGAAATAGGATGTTTAACAGAAGCAAGCAGTGTTGAACAGAAGGAAGAGGTCTTCTGGGACCTCATACAGCCCTTGCTGTCAGTGATACAAAAATATCTTGACTGTATCTCAAAATACAAGCAATATTGGTTATTTTTAAAGATCAGTCATGTCTTAAGAACAACAGAAAAAAAAGACCTACATGGTGCACGCAATTTAAATCAAATCATAGTTGAAGTAGCTTGTTGTTTTATTAGTGACATGTAATTACCTGCCAATCACTGAATTTTGCACGTGGGACAGCATCGGCTATACAAAAAATAAACCACAATAGCACACTTCTAAAATAATAATAAAAGCCTATAAATTTTTGACTATCCTTCTGAAGAAATCCTAAAAACACACCAGTGAGCTAATTCTGCCCTCACCCTGCAGAGTTATTATCCATGTTCTCTCCATGTCCATGCATTATCCATTACCCAGCCCCTCCACACCCAGTGCCAGTGGGTTGTGAGGACACAGAGTGCAGGTTCCTCTGCTCACACACAGCTGGTGCTGGCCATGCTGCTCTCCACAGCCTGCCAATCCAGCTGCTGTGACAGCACCCTGGCAGTGAATCTGTGCCTCTGGGGTGTGAGTTCTTGTATGCTGTAGCCAGTGCTCAGTCCAGTGGCTGGCTGCTCGCTGTGTGGGATGGATGGGGAGCTGCTCTGTAAGGCCTGAGGTGACCATGCTGGCAGCTTCTGTCTCTGCCAGACCTGATTTTGTCTGGCCTTATATTTGCACTCCAGCATCTTTGCTCCATGTTACAGATCTCCATGTTTCCCCTTCATTGCTTTTCAGGATGATTTCTTCTTGGTGTCAAAAGTCAGTGTAGTTCCCTGGTTGCTTTTTAAACTGGATGATGGCCATCTTTCTCTTTAACCTCTTTCTCAGAAGCTACAGGATTAAATACAAAGTATGTACATCAGAACATTGTTCCACTCACACTGACCAGCTTTGCTAACAAATAGGATTAAGCAGCTTGGTTAGTATCTCTGTAGTCTGTCACATCATCTTGCTCTGGAGGTGGTTTTTGAGACTGCTACATTATTCTGTGCAAACAAGCAGATACAGAAAAGTCTTGTAAGCAAGAAAGCAAAAATGAATAAAAAACTACCCATGAGGAATGCCTGTGAATAGGGGCTAAAAGCACCTTGGCTCTCTGGGGAAAGCCTGCGGTATTGCAGCGTAGTTTGTAAGGAAAACCAGTCTGAGCTTTTGCAAATGAGGTCTCTATTGAATCTTACCGTGGTGTTTCAGCTGTGTAACCCATTACCCTGCCAGATATTTTTGTGTTTCTGGAAGACTTCCCAGAAGAGGGCATGTGCCTGCATTCCAGCCTGGCATCTTAATTCAAACCTTCTTTCTCTCCAGAGTGTCTGTCTTAAAGGCAAATAAGGAAAAGAGTGATGTTAATTACCACCAGTTACCAGATGAGGATGAAAATACGTGTGGGGACACGTTTGAATGAGAGACCAATGGTAGCAACACCTTAAAAGACACCAAAAAGCCATCAGATCTCTTCTGCCAAAGTTGTAACTTGGCACTAGTGAAGCATAGAATTAGATAAAATCGAATTATATCTATATCAGCTTACAATTCTGTAAAATATTTCTACCAGCTGGACGATTATACTAAAATCTAACTGTTGCTAAACAAACTTCCTCACTTTCCAAATGTCTACTCTTATATAAATGATATTATAAAGGAAGAAAATTCAAGGTCTGACTCCTGAACAGAATTTCTGCTTGATAAAATGTGCCTTTTTAGGAACTACCTAAACTTTTCAGAAAATAGGCATTTGGTATTTATGAAGAATAATTAAAGTTAAATGAAAATGAGAGCTTTATAGCTCAGGAAAATAAAAAAGAAAGCAGAATTCAGAGTAGTTATTTCAGTTTCATGGTTCCTCGGTGTTAGTAACATTATGAATAGCAGGAAACAATGGGAAATTAGAGAAAAAAAATGAACATATCTGAGTAGGGTGGAATTTTTGCAGGGGAAAAAGTACTTCTCTGTTTTCTTAGAACAGCAGACCAGTGAAACTTGGAAAATGCTTTAGCTGAGGAAGATGAGGATTTGTGCAGTGAGGGAAGTTAAGCTTGCAAGAAATTTTAAAAGATAGAGCTTTTTGTACATATGTAACAAAAAAGGCATCCTGCACTGGAACTCAATGACAAAACAAGTGAATTGTCAGTGAATTGCTGAAACCTGCAAAACAAGATAAAGTCAGAGGCTGTCTGGAAGCTGAAGAGATCCCCAAGAGAGGCACAGATAAAGACATTGAGGGTACCTACCGACTGGAGTGCAGAGTAGGTGTTTCCTAAACTGAATTCTGCAGCTCACTGAAGTCTGAAACGTCAGATGTTGTCACTCAAAAGGAAGAACTGGGGCTGCTGAGATAAGATCTAGTCACCCTTGAAAGGAGCAGGGCCAGCCAAGTAAAGGAATGAAGACGTGTTTGAATTGGATCAGCTGTGCAGCCAGCAGCAGGGGCAGTGAGCAAATGTTGACAAATTCCATATGTTCATCTTTTCAGGTAAGGCAGCTCCATCCTGGAATCTGGACAGCAGCAGCAACTGATGAATTTCGAAATGTATTTTGGGAGAGTGAGTCAGGCTGATTTTGAAGACATTGCTGGCATCCTTCTGCCGTTTCTTTACCCTGTCAGTCACAACTGGGATTGAATTCCCAGAAAATAAATAAATAACAATTGTCCTAGTAGAAGATTAATAGCTGGCTATAGGGTAGGACAAGGAGGACCTCTAATCTTGAAAGAATCCACATATATGCAATTTGGAGTGCTTATGTACTGCAGGGCAGGCCTGTAATGATTTAATGCATGTTAGACCTGTGAAATTAGTTAGGTGGATAATTTTAAACATTTAAATGCTAAGAAATTTTAGTATTTCATTATGAAATGTAGATATTTCATTGAAAATATCTGGGGAAATGTCAACAAAAATGGTTAAATTTCCTTTTAAATGTTTCCTCAAAACATTTCAAAAAAATGTTTTCCTTTTTAATTTTGAGGAATGTTTCTTCAAAACATCCCTCAAAACACAGCTAGTTTGTAATTTATTCAAATTTATTTCAAATGGATGCATTTATTTCCACATATGTCTATTCACAAATACTGACACATACATATAAATGATACCTCAAAATCATCTATATCCAATTTTTTTAACTTCTTAGTTAGAGAAGGGGTGATTTGTCCACATCAGAACATGCTGCTTTGGTGTAGAAAAATATACCAGGCATTTAGACACAAGTGGTCTTGTTACAAAAGTGTTTGGCTGCTTTGCTGCCATGACCAGAGATACCTGACGAGCTCTGCAGCAGGTCCCACACCTTTTCATCAGCAATTAATAGAGGGATGGACTGGTACCCTGATTTCTGATAGGCATAGAGGAAAAGACTCATGTCTGTTAACTCCACAGGCAGCTCCTCTTACAAACTGGTTGGAAGGCATGGAAGTACCCCAGATAATGGCACATTAGTATGGCACAGTGCACAAGCTAACGAGCTTTGCCTCTTGGGGGAATCATTAGGCTGAGGGCAGTGCTATTTTGACATGAGTACTTTGCTCCCAGTGTCATAGTTAACTTAATGATGCTGGGTTGGTGGGAGGGGGTGTGGTCGCTGAACCATCCTATATTGCTACATGGAGTGCACTGACTTGCAGTACCTCTAGTTCTGATGCTTAGGTAATCTAAATTAGGTTAAATCAAATTTTTATCAAATTAAGTTAAATTAAATTGCTTCTCAAATTGTCTGTCTTTACATATTGGATCTAGTTTCTAGTCAAGTCAATGGGTCATTCCATGGACTCCTCTGAGTTTTATATCAGCCTTCAGACATTTTCATGTAAGAGAAATAACAACAAAATGGGGGAAGGAGGAGCAGGAAACGTAGAACAGCCCCTGGCTTGGCACATTAGGAAATTTAGACAGATACTGCAATAAGAACACGCTGTCTTATCTTCAAAGGCAAAACAGAGTCAAGGCTCAGTTATGACAATCTATGCAGAGAGAGCTGCAGGGCTAGTTAGATGACGATAGACTGATTTTCATGAAGAAAGATATACCAGCTGACAAGAACACAGTGCAAAATGTGCTGGTTATTTCAGACATTTCCCTCTAGCTATACAGAGACAGGAAGGACGTCCTACAGAAAAGGATGTTGGCTTTAGTTCTCAAGAGATCCCACCTGAATTTCTTGTTCTGCCACAAACTTTTTGCAAAAACTTGAGCAAATCTCTTTTTAGTAAATCCACAAAGGTTGTTTTTCCGGGTGCCAGTTCCAGTCTCTTGTTTGCACCGATCTCCAAGCCATAATGTTATTTATCAGTGAGTGCTGGGCATTTTCTGAGGAGCACAGTAGCTGAGCACCCATATGGACTAGCCTTTCAGTTTCCTTTTGTTTCAATGCTTCCTGAGTAAGAAAGGGAAGGAAGTGCTGAGAAGTTCCCCTGTTATCCAGGCTGTCTTTAAACATGGGAGTTCTGGGCAGTAGTTGCAATGCTCTGCTTTTTTTTTTTGTTTATATTGTTTGTTTGAGTTTGTTGTTGTTGTTTTGGTTTGGTTTTAGATTTTTTTTGCTGAAAAAGGGTTAATTCGAAGTTTTTTCCAGCTGGTTTTTTTTCCATGTTGCAACAGCAATCCTGTCATGGTGCAATGATAATAAGTGCATCTTAAGAGTCTGAGACTACATAGGTAAAGAATGTAAGCAGTTTGGTTTTTGTTGTTGTTTTGTTTTGGTTTGGGTTTGGATATTTTTTTGCTGAAGAAGGGTTAATTCAAAGTTTTTTCCATTTGCTGTTTTTTTTTCCATCTTGCAACACCAACCCTGTCATGATACAATGATAATAAGTGCATCTTAAGAGTGTGAGACTACATAGGTAGAGAATGTAAGCAGTTGCTTTTCTAAAAGAGCAGGTTTACCTGTGTAAAAACCACAGGGGTGGTAGAAGGCCAGTTCTGAATAACTGAGTCCCAAGGATATTCTGTATTGCACAGCACAGTGTCACCCAGGGCTGCCTCATCCTGAGGGCAGGCAGCTGGTTCAGCATCCTAACAAGCCCTGCTGTGAGTGCTACACTGATGTGGATGCAGAGAGGCTTGGAACTGGTTTCACCCACTGAAAGGCAGCCTGGGATCTCTGTCGTGTGCAGTGCACACAGAGATGCTCAGAGGTACACACAACGTGCAGATCAGTGCCAGATCTGGGCTCAGCAGGCTCATGGTGACTTGAGGCAACGTTTCATCATTTTGAAGCAATTATATTTTGGTTGGACAGCTGGTCTCCAAACTCTCATTGTAAGGCTCCTATGCCCACTAAAGGGTCGAGGAATTGCCTTGTAAATAAGGGCAGACAGGTCCTTGGCTGTGTAAATCAGTGCAGCTCCCTTTAAATCAGTGAAGGTGTTCTAGTGCACTCAAGGTGAGGATCTGACTCAAAGACTAATGAAAGAGAGGTGACACCAAGAATGAGATTTTTCTAAGCTCCCAAAATTAGCCTGACTCTGTGCCCATTTCCTCCGAAAGCTAAAGACTTATTAAATTCAGAGGGAACAGATGCCAAGCTGAAGGCTGAGAAATCCCATGCCTCAGACCAAGAGTGCCACAGATTGCTCCCTGGCGAGGGGTGACTGACTGTGAAGGTTGAATAGTTTGGTGCAGTACTTTTTGGTCAGCAGTGAAAAAGTTGAAAAACCCTGGTCCACGCAAAAATCAGGAGAGGAAAGCCAAAACAGACAGGATAAAGTTGAGAAAAGCAGCCTATTTCCACTGCATCCTCAAGTACTGAAACAGATAAGCTACAAAACCTTAGGTTCTCCCAAGACTCCAAGATGTAGTGTCTAGCCAGTCTCAGAGTAGCTTTTTGGATATATGTTTCCATGAGGATTTCAGGAATTTTTTAAGGCTAAGCTGTTCTTTGTCGATGTTACTATATGACTAAAAGCATGTGAGCAGGGGGAAAGAGGGCTTGTTTTGAGAAGGGCAGTGGGATAGTGTCCCTAAAATGCTCAGTATTTTAGCTGATCCAAGGGAGGACCAGAAAATGTTGGATTAATTGACCTTCGCTGTTCTTGCTGTATTGGACCTAATGACAAAGAGAGGCCAGTACAACGTAAATAACTAAAAAAATTTAATTTAAAATAAAATGACAAGGAAAAGGGCCAGAAATAGTACTTAGGAAACCCTCTTCTCAGATAGCCTTTTGTGTAATGACAAAAAAAAAAATAATTAAGTTCATAAATTAACTTCTCATAGAGCAGGGAATGGGTTAATGTAACTGGAGAAGATAAATGTCAGGATAATTTTTTAAGTGCTTTATCTGCTAATAGCACTGAGCCCAAAACAGCACTGCTGTGTTAATGCAACTTGATCAAGCTGATTATATAGCAGCAGAAAGACATTTTGCTTATCTGCCGGCCTCATCATCATTCATTTCCAGTATGTTTGAACTGACTACATTACACATCAGTAGTTATGTTCTATATGCAGTAAAATTGCCACATTACATGTTTGCAATGATATACGGATCTATATTTGCTTCCTGAGGACAGGAAGCTTTCCATCATTCTTTGGCTGTGGAAGCGCTTTCACCGTGAAAAGAGTTTCAAACAGGAAACATTTCATTCATCACAACTATTCTTTTTTGAATCAAATAATTATGGTTAATTCAGCAACAAGCAGATTCTTGACAAGAACATGAGGATATCCCTCAGTAACAGTTATTTACCTCGGCTGGCTTCAAAACAGGCTTGCTGAAAGAATAAGGGTAATTTTTTCTGACTAAGAGTGTCAAAATGTAGATCTTAGATAATCTTGACCCATGGTTCACAGGCAACATGCTGTCTGAAGGAACTTCTCCATTACCCACGAGCCTAGGGAATATAAAAGTTCCAACTTAATCTGGCAGGGAGAGAGAAATACCATATTGTCTGCAAAATGTTTCTGTGTTGTGGCTGGTGCACCAGAAATGGGAACAGTATCCATGCGGAAATGGGCTAAGAAAGGGTATAATTTTTAGCTGTACTCTGGTAGCAACTCCCTGGCTGTCTGGGGTTCTCTGCTTCACAGACAATTGTGCTGGCACAGGCAGTCATGTAGGAGGCCATCCTTAAATGCTATAATTTAGGGAAGCACACTGTGCATGCTGTATTTTATAGAAAGCTGATGAATCCCTGCTTTCAACACCACAATCCAGCTCAAGCTTTAAGTATTGCCTCTATATGTAATTTTTCTATAACACCTCTCTTTGCATTGATAGCAAAATCTTAAAAGGGAAGGGAAAAAGAAAACATCATTGAGAAGTTAGGAAAAAACCCAGAAAGTACTGGGTAGGAAACTTTTAATGTTAGCATTCATATCAGAACACATGCATAGCCAGTTCTTTGTAATTATCAAAAACCAGCAAGTATAAACACGGGGGAAAACACGAAGCTGGAAGTACACATGACAGGAGAAATAATGTCTAAATTATTCTTATTCTTTGCAATTTCTCTTTTGGCATCCTTCTCATAGCAGAGAGCATAATTTTCACTGTTTTTAAAGTTTCACTGATTGTTTTCTTTGCTTTGTTCAAATCCTGGAGAAATTTGGTAATCCTAGTACCGCTGCATGATCCACCAACAGTAGCCCCAAAATGGAAAAGCATCTTATTGTGAGATGTTGTCTTCACACCAAGAGACATTTTGGGGTAGTAAATAGCAGTTTGTGGAATAAAGCAATTGCAAATATGCCAGTGCACTCAGCAAACAGATGGTGTTTAGAATGAGCTGAATTCCCTTTTCTTAGCTCTAGCTCAAAATATTTGATTCGAAAGTTCATGTTGAAGTTTTTTCTCCTAATCCCTTAGTAAGCTATAGTGTCTTGAAGGTTATCTGTCCCCTCAGCTTGAACACAGGCTTTCATTTCTCAAGTATGATCTTACTTGCAATTAGACTATATAGAATACCAGATATTCTGTTCTATTTAAAAAAAGGGGGAGAAAATTCCCCACAGTTCTGCTCACAGCAGTGTTTGGATTAATAGCATCAATATGCCAATGAGGTGTTTCTACAAAAAATTATAAAAGGAAATATGCCTGTTTATGATGATGAACTCAACTTCTTTGTGGGAAGTTATTTTTTATTGGAAAAATTGAAAGATTTAAACACCATTTCAGATTTGGTTATTCCCAGTGAAAGACAAGTCTAGAAAAACCCAGACAGATTTGCCAGCTGGAATTTTTAAATATTCATTCCTATTCCTTTATCCAATTACGTTAATGGGACAGAAGTTTGTCTATGCTTAGTAACTACAATGGGACTAAATTATGGAGGGACAGACAACTGAAGAGAAGGGAATTGTGGTCAGTACTGGCTCGGATAGAAGAGCTGTCTTCTTTTTAGGGATGACCACTGTGACAGGCAAGACTGCAAGGTTGGGAAGTGTATGGAAAGGCTGAAATGACACTCTTGGTCTGAAGGAGTGAATGCAGGCCTGGGTTTGGCAATGTAACCATGTGTGGCTGTGTGCCGAATGCCAGGTTATGGTTCTGAGTTCAGAGTGCCTTGAAGAGGACATGAACTGTCCTAGTCTGGCACAGAGCGAACAGCTCAGCTACAGTCCTGGTCTCTTTGGGGAAATTGCTGAGGGATTATCTTAACTGAAGCTTTTTACCTCGTGCCTTCTGGCCATTTACATTGCACATGGGTTCGCCTGTGAATGTTGAACGTGCTGCTTGCATTCCTTGTCTCTACTTTGTGCTGTCACAGTGCTCCTAATGTCACCTTCAGAGCCAAGCTGCCTACCCATCTAGCCCAACTCAGGATGGAGTTGTCCAGGAGGACACAACCCAGGACCTGTGCAATGCCCCTGGGGTACTCCTCCTGCCTTCCCAGTGACTGCCTTCTTGTGAGCCCTCTGAACAAAGCTGCTCCATGGGCCAATACCTGTCCCAGGGACTGCAGCTGCTCTCTGTCACACCATGTCCCTGAGCTCCAGTTTGCTCACATGCAGCGTGTCCTTGACACGTCACCACAGCCCAACCAGGGCAGCTAAATCCTCTTGCTAGCAGGGACTGACTGTATTAATCCTGCTAGCTGGAAGCTGATCGTTTCTCTTCTTCTCTGGCAGTATCAAGCCCTGGTTGCTGGGTTTGCACTCCCACTGGGTGATCAGCATCCCTGGCCATGAACCCCTAAGGTGTGAGTCCTTCTCAGATTGCCTCTGGGATGAATCAGTGGCCTTGCAGCCCTGCAGAGCCCTGGTTCCTGTTCCCACTTTTAGTTACTCCCAGGCAGGATCCTCCACCTTGGCCAAGGACCTTTTTGGCCAGTTTCTTAGCCAAGGCTGTCAGGTGGCCATTGCACATCTTGCAGTCACATCCAGAGCCACCCACTGAGCACCTGAGCTACTGCCAGCAGTCAGCACACAAGGCTCCTGCACATCAGCTGCGGCTAAAACCTGCTCAGATGCACTCTGCTCTCTGACTGGCTTCCTCAGGAGCACACAATTCCTGCCAGTCCTGACTGGAAGCTGTGCTGTAGCATTTTGAGCAGGTAATTGTCCTGCCCATACCCTCTGTGTGCAAGCACACAGACAGAGAATGATCCACTGACATTTAAACTAGGAAAATATGAGAGGAGGAGGGAGAGGAAAGGAAAGAAAAAGAGATGAAGTGGGACAGAGGAGAAAAGAGAGGAAGAGATAAAGTGGGGAAATATGAGAGAGAAATGCCATGGCAGGCACATAAGCCCAGGGTTTTCTGGAGGGACCTAAGGGACCAGTACTGCAGATGATGAAATGTCACTCTGGAAGAGAAAGTATTTGTGGACATTATTATTATTTTTTTCCACTGACATTCTGGGAGAGAGAAGACAATCCATCCATCTATTGGTACCCATCAGCAGAGAAAGTTTTAAGAGTACTTGTTTCTTTCATGGTCTCTTCTGTGTAAGTTTGAGATGGGTTGGTTAATTTTATTTTTATTTTTCAAGAAAAGATACACTCTCTCCTCTTGCTAGTTCATCTGCCTTGCAATTTTTAACAGCCAGCAGAATTACTACAGCACCCAAGATGCAATATGGTGTTTATTTTGCAGACTCCTCACAGTAGCTAACTTCACCACAGAACTGGACTCACAGGCCTGAACAGAAACAGAACATAAACTGTCTTCATGAACCCAAAGATATTATGACAGAATAAAAATAGCTGTTTGTTGCTAAAACACAAGTTTAATGTTTTTCTAGTGTACTTTGAAAAGCAAGCTCTGTTTATGAAGTGAGCTAGTAGTTTCACATACAGCAGCATTCTTTGAAAAACTACTATTCTAGCATGAAAGATTTTCAGAGGAAATTCTTGTACTGTGATTGGCACAACTCTCTTGCCTTTTGCTGATAATATTTGTCACAGAAGCCGACCAGAAGTCCAGAATATTTTCTTCTCTAGGCTGAGGAGATATAGACAAAGGCACCAATTGCTTATGTCAACAAAATACTGTATCCTGTGGTTGTCAAAACTGGGCCAATTATACTCAATATTCTTTTCTACTGATGGGTTCCTAGGACACAAACATACACGTGCACTTAAGGATACATTATTTGAAAATGGAATTAGAAGTACACAGCCAGAGCCACAAAAATAGGATACTTATCAGAAACCATGCTTGTAACTCACATGATTAAGGAGAAGCAAATGTGGAAATACATCTTCATAAAAAATTCACACCGTCACAAATTGTGCCATCTATTTCTGTACACCACATTTTCGTTACTCCTGGAAAGAGAAGGTCTTTTTATTTAAAATAATTGTTGTTGGTTTTTCGAAAGACATAAAGTATTAATCTTTTCCCCTCTCCTGCTGCCTTCTAGAAGTAGTCAAAGAGTTGAAATTAATTAAGTTCTGACCTCATGTCAGCTTTGTGTATCATCATTAACAGAAAACAATATCCTTAAGGTCTAAGATCTGTGCAATTAAAGCCAGAAATCTGTAGAAAAAGAACAAGATTAAAAAGCAAGTGTTGAGAGAGAGAGTTCAGAAGTTGAATTCCCTTGCACGGGGAGATGCAGCCACTGAATTGTTCACCTAAGGTACCCAGGTACATTTACATAAATCCCTTTGTTCTCCTGTGCAATTACCTTTCCATTTGTCTCCACGGAGTTTCCTGTCTCTAAATCTTGCCTGCTTCTCTCATTTATTTCACACTTACATGTTACAGCCCAGCCACTCTCAGAAACAAATATCCATTTGTATAACGGAGGCAATCAGGATTCATCCTGGATTCAGCCCTGGTGTATGTGAAACAGCCCATTGTTCTCTTACAGCACCTGTTATACTGCCAAGAAAAAAAACATTCCAGTCAGGACAGTTTTTCTGCCTTACCTTCCTGAAAACCCTGGGGTGTGAAGACCTCCTGACTGATATCCCTCCCTGATGCTGCTTTTGGAGCTGCATTAGGCTAGTAAGGCTGGAGAGACTGATTCTGCATTTTCCCACTCAGTGGCTTTCACCAGAGTTGTTCATTCTCATGCTCTCACCTTTAAGAAATGAAACCTTGGCTTATTCACTTCCCAAGACTGGTAATTTCCAAATGTGTGGGGTTTTTTTCTTTAATGCTATCTTTCTTATCTCTTAATATCTAAAAATTTGATAGAGTTTTTAGGTTTCATAGCTCAAAAAGTAACCAGATAGACTAGTTTCAAAAATCAACACTTTTTCGTTCAAAATGAAGTCTTTTTCCATTTCCACTTTGCCCTTGAGAATAAAGGGTTGAATTGAAATAAAATGCTATAATAAAACAAAAAAGATTGACTGTTTTGTTCTTGTTTTATCACAAAAGGGAGAAAAAGCAAAATTAATTAAAGCAAATCTTGATTTCTTTTTTTAAGAACAGGCAATTGGAAAAAAGAAAGATTTAAAGTGTTTTGATGTCTTCACTGTTTTTCTCAGTATTTCTTTGGATTCATCTTTACTAGTCCTTGGTTCACTTCCCCTTTCTACTGATTTCTGTCAAAACCTCAATTTTTCTCTCTGAATGGTGTTTAAGACATCATATTTCTTTTAGTTGTTTTTTTTAATTATAATTGTCTATACTCTGACTTTGACTTCTTTTTTTCTTACAGCACCTTTCTCCCACTCTTCTTAATACTAATAAATCAGGTTTTTTGTTGAATCTTCCACCTGCATACCATTTTCTAATATGAATTCCTCAACTTACTGGCATGTTTTAAATGAATATTTGGTCACTTACGAATGTATTACCTCAGGTGAAATAATTCAAAAGATCTTTAATGGGAGAGGACAAAAAGTAAACCTTAAAAGAAGTCAAAATCTAGGTGCACCTTTCAGCCACCTGTGTTTTTTAAAAAAATCTGTCAGCTTGCCTTTGCATTGGAATTGTGGGTGATCTCCCTCATCTGTTTGTCCACTGTCCTTGTGTTGAAACTGGAGAACTTTGTACAGAGCACTGATCCAAAGGACTTTTGAATGTTCTCATTTAGGATGGTTCCTCCAATTCACTTTTTCCTCAACTGATGCAAATTTCCTTAACTTCCTGCCCATCGTCATTTTCCAGGCTCTCTCAAAAGCACATTGAGTCTTGTCTCCTAACACAAAGTCTACTGATAAAATTTTGATTCTGGTTTCCTTTTCCAGAAATCTGTTTTGGTGTCCTGCATAGGTTTCTTTTTTATTACTGTAGTTTTTTCCATATGAAATCTTTCTTTATCCTTGTCTATCCGAAGTGCAAGAGCTCAAATAACGTTAGACCGTTGTTCTGAATATGTAATTCAGGGGGCTCATCCAGACCCTGTTTCTTCAATAAACTAAGACAATGCTCATTCCCTTTAGTGCCCTATACAGATTCCCTTGTCTGTGTATGTATCTCATCTTTCCTTCTTAACTTCTATATTCTCGGTCTGTCATGAAATCTCTTTCCAAATTTTTCTCCTCTGTTGTCTGAATTCTTTTCAGCTGTAGTTGTACCCAACTCTTTATTCAAGATCTCGTTTCTGTGTTTCAAAACATGCTATTGCTAATCCATTCATGTAAAAGTATATTCTCTTTTTATGGGACAGATTTTGTCTCCTTTGGAGACGAATTATTCAGTCAGTAGTTTTTACTGAAAGCTGCAGAGCTTCTCTCCAGCACAGGCGGCTGCCTCTGACCCTCCATAACATTCTGTACAGTATGTGGTTGTGCTAGAAACAAAGTCAGTCTGCCAGAAGATTCTTCTCTGGATCAGCCAGGGTGGCTGGTTTTAGTTGTTTTGTTTTGGTTTTGTTTCTGAACTATATTCTTTGTTTCCAATAAAAAATACCTAGAACTGAACCCTACTTTTGTAGAAATGTACATTGGACTGAGGCAAGGCCACTTTACTAATGTCACTTTACTAGATCAGGTTGCTCCATCCAGCCTGGCTTTAAACACTTCCAGGAGTGGGGCATCCACAGCTTCTGGGCAATCAGTTCCAGGGCCTCAGCATCCTCAGAATCAAGAATTTTTTCCCTAATATCTAATCTAAACCTGCCTATTTCTGTTTGAAGCTATTCCCCCTTATGTCCTCTCACTAAATACTCTTGTAAATAGTCTCTCTGCCTGGGTCTTCTATGTCCCAAAGCACATGGTTTACACTTAAAAAAGTATTAGTTACTCCAGTAAAATGTTGCATTAATAATGAATATTACAGGGAAAGGAAAGGGAAGGGAAGGGAAAAAGGAAAGGAAAGGAAAGGAAAGGAAAGGAAAGGAAAGGAAAGGAAAGGAAAGGAAAGGAAAGGAAAGGAAAGGAAAGGAAAGGAAAGGAAAGGAAAGGAAAGGAAAGGAAAGGAAAGGAAAGGAAAGGAAAGGAAAGGAAAGGAAAGGAAAGGAAAGGAAAGGAAAGGAAAGGAAAGGAAAGGAAAGGAAAGGAAAGGAAAGGAAAGGAAAGGAAAGGAAAAAAACAATGTCCCATAAAAAGGTTGCAATGAGGACATACAAAGGCTGTCAGCTGCTTCAGTTGAAATGCATTCTGTCATTCTGGAAAAGTAACCAGACGAACAAAGACAGAGGAAAAAAATTATTGAACTCCAAGTTCACTTTTACTTGCCCCAACCCTGTTTCCAAATAGCAGCACAAGGCTGGCAAGTTTTGCACAGAATTGCAGGGAAAGAAGCCTGGATTTGCAGCAGTGTGGGAAATGTCAACTGTTTTCTCTCAGCTGTTTGGGGCCTCACTTTATTTTCAGCTGGCTGCCAATTCTAGCTGACATTGTTGCTTTCTGGAAGGGAAAAGCAAAGCTGCTGTTTTTGTTATCACTGTTGTTCAAACCACTAAAATAGGACTAGCTACAGCTTTTGCTGTTGTTCTGTTTAACAGAGGGCTTGAAAACAGCATGTTTACAAAGTCTGTAGAAGCCACTGAAATAGTATTTCCCTGGAAACTTTCATTAAAGTTGTCTTAGTACTTCTCCCACTGGTACTCTTTTCTCTTTTTTTTCTTTCCCTCCAGTAGGTTATTGAACAAGAGAATGATTTCCAAAACTGTAAGTAGGGCCTTCTGACTCACCTTTCACTCTTTCCAGACATCAAAATCAGGAGCGCAAAAGTGACAATAAAATTCTACTGTTGAAATTTATCCATAAAAGATATGAGAAATCCCTGTTCAAGGTGTTTAAGAAAAGACTGGATGTGGCACTCAGTGCCTGGCCAGGTTGACGAAGTGGTGTTAGGTCACAGGTTGGACTAGATCCAAAAGGTCTTTTCCAAACTAAGTGATTTGGTGGTTCTGTGAGGATCATATGAATTTAGAGGGAATTAAGGATGCCCATGATGCTTAAGGGGACAGGTTTGGATCCAGTGTTTCAGGTCAGCAAGAACAATTTTCTCATGTATGCTAGCCACTCAAATCTTACCAGGTATGGACTTTCATCTTATTGCCCATGTCCCAGCTCAAGTTTGGTGCACACTAAAATGCAAGGATATAAAGAAGCTATCTACTCTTGTTTTGAATATATTCACTGTTCTCCTTTATAATTCCCTTTAGTGAGTTAACTGTATTTATGTCTTAAAAAGACCTTTGTTTTTTATCTCAAATTGTCTGGTTTCTCTTTCCAAATATTGTATCTATGTCTGTCCTTGTTTTAATAAGAAAGATACTGTTCTAGCACCTCGCATTTTCTTGCCACGAGGATATTTATTGCTGACATCAGTCAGCTGTCACTCTATTTTTCTGATAAAATCAAAAGACTGAACTTCCTACTTCTGCTACCGTGTAATATTTTTTTCCAGTCACGAAGTAATTTATCTGGCATTTCCCCACCCTCCCACACCTCTAGTGCTTAAAATATATTTTAATGTATCTATTAATAATGTATGCAGTTTTCTGACACCAGCACCATGGATGTAACAGAAGTAAATAATTTCCCTGTATGCAGTCTCCATGCTCTAGCACATAAAGCATAAGAAATACACCAGCATTTCTTACCCCAATGTGGTGATGACTGTGGCTTGTCCATCATAACCCACAAAACCTTCTTTCAGTCTCTGCATTCTAGGACACAGCTCCCAAGATACAGTGCTGATAAGGCCCATCTATCTCTTCTCTCCAGATGTTTCTTCATTGATTTCTTTCACTGCAGCAACTGTATTTTGTTTGAATGGACCCAGGACACCAAATAACCAGGGCACTCAGTTTGTTCTGCCTTATTCTTTTGTCGTCCTCATTACTTCTTTGTCATATCCTCAAGCTTTATCAACCAGCCCTCTTAGAATCCTGTTCAAGTACTTGGCCACCCTCTCAGCAAATTGTGCTCACTAATCTTCAATTTAAACTACCCCTGCTGCAGGTTTTAATTGCTCCCACCCAATCCCATCAATAGATATTGAAGAGAACAGAACAGCATCTCCCTCTCCACTCCTCTCCTTCAGGAATCTGTAGAGAGCAAGGAGGTTACACAGCAGACTCCCTGATAATAGCAAGCCTGCAAAAGTTATTTCTATGCTGAATGAGCTTCTCCAGCTCTGAGAGTGTGACCAAAGGAAGAGAGTGTGCCTGGGCATCTTCTTCCTCTGCTTGCCCTGGAGTAACCGGAAGGAGGAACCAGGAGTTGGCCTCAGTTTTGTGACACAAAATAAACTAGAACGAAAAACACAGATTCAGGGAAAGAAATACAAACTGCTCTTCTGATACATCACCCTCCAATTTTCCTCACCCAGGTCTACCCTGGTTGCACTTGAAAACCAGGCAATAAAACTGTAACAAGAAATGCCATCTCCTGGAATTTGTGACTTCTTAATTAGCTCCCATTCAGTCTGAATATCACAAACAGTATTCAAATGTTAATTCTTCACATTGTACTACATTCTACCTGTTATATGGATGCAGTCATCCATTATCAAAAGTACAAGAGGGGCTGGAAAGCACCTCCCAAAGCAGTTAGTGCAGATGATACTAATAATGGAATTAAAAACTTGCAGGGTTATCAGTAAGTTCCTAGATTTGCCCATCCACTTGTCAGAAGTGAAAAACTTCATAAAGCAATAGGGAAACAGCTATTTCTTTCTTCTAGATACTCTGCCTGCATCTGTATGACAAAATGAAGCACTTTCACAACCATTTCCAGAACTATTTAATTTACTGTTAGAGCTGTAGCAAATGCAAGGATATTCTCTAGATTACAGAAGAATGAGAAAACTCAGCTGCTGGGAAGAAATACACTGTGAACATATAACAGAGTAATGCAGCTGTCCTGCAGAAGCTGTGGTTTTGCCAGGGAGTTCCCCTCTTCAGGCACCCAGTTTAATTCTGTTTTGAGCTCTTACCTTCTGGGCATATGTTGTTCTCCCAAGATTTTGTGAGTAAGAAGGAAAAAAAAAAATGTCTTTCCTGCTTAGAGATTAATTATCCTCAGAGAACTGCTAATAGCCACAAATATACTGCAAATGTGGAAGATAGAAAGCTAAACTGAAGTGATTGTACAATACAGTCAGCTGAATGAGCCCAGAGAATCTCTAGAGATCTCTGCAAATACGATATTTTTTTCTGGAAGTAATTTGGCTGTTGTTCCTAATCCTACATTGCAAAAATACTCTGCTTTTTTTTTTTTTTTTTTTTTTTTTTTTTTTTTTTTTTTTTTTTTATCCTCAGCTCTAAACATAGTTCTGGACTTGGCATACTGCTTCCAACTGCCTTTTTTGTGCTTCTTTGGTATGCTCCTTTTATTGGATTTTCAGTTTGTCTTGTTATATTCCAGCCAGTCCATTTTTACTTAATGGCATTAAAATTGTCTTAAAAGCTCAGAACCAGATAGCTTTCTCCACCTTCTTCTTTAGATTTTGGTGTTCAAGCTTTCCATTTCTGTGTACAAATTTGTACCTAACTCCACATTCACAAATATTTTTCCCTGATTCCCTTTCTGCCATTAGTGAGAAAGCCTACTAAGAAAAGAGTGGGGATAGAAATAGAATCCCTGTGAAACAAAAATTGCAATGTGTCAACTCCCCAGAAGGCTTCTTATTTTATTTAGGAAACATAAAATTTAATAAAAAATGTCCTGGAAACTAACCATTTGTGGTTTTAATGCCCAAGGAGATTTTTCACTAAGTGCTGACAAAAGCAAAACCCCTCTTTTCCCCCAGCTTGAAGGGAAGAAAAGAGAAAAGGCGAGATGACCAGTAAGGATGCAAGAACTGCTTTTTTACCCTCCCTTTCCAACCTTTGATTCCAAATGGCTTTTGCAGACTTGTTGGCACTAACAATCCACATTGAAATGTGTTTATTCCACTGGCTTTGCATCTCAGCTGCTGCTTGCTCTCCCCTAGCTTAAAAAAAAGCACAGTCTCCTTTTCTTCCCAGTGTTACAAACACTTGAGAGTGCTTTCCCAGTGCTTAATAAATAAACTAATTGAGGTACTGCTTGTTGTGGTCACCAGCCACATGAGAACAAGGCAAACCTGTGGATGTCTGGCTTCTCTCACCTTGGTTTTCAGCTGTGCAGCATCACCCAAATGCTCTGGTGCATGTCATGAGGATGGTTTTTCTTTGGCTCATCTGCAAAAACCGTAGGATTATGCCACTATCCTGCAGATATTTTATTGTGTGTGTGCATACACACACGTCTTAATTTAAATCAGTGATATAAAGATGCCTTGTGGTGCTCAAAGGCTCTTTTGTGCAACCAAAGGACATGAATAGACAGATACCTGCTGGGCAGTCCATTGAGACTGGATAAAGGTGGATTTCAAAGGAAGACCAAAACTGACATTCAGTGATTTAAACAGCCCAAGGCCCATTACACTGAAAGAATCATTGTACATTATTATTAGTTTTCCCCTAATAATCAGTGTCACCTTCCAAAAATCTAATTCCTTAGGTTTAATGGCTGAAATTTTAATGTGACTGGAGCCATCAGGGTAAAAGTTTGCACTCAGGTCCCTCCTAAGTACATATTTAACTAATTACTTAAATTGTCATTAGAAAATATTAAAAAATGGTTTCAGCCTCTGTGTAAAGAGTGTCATATTTCAACCTGTGATAATGTCACCAGGAGGTGGGTGGGCCCTGCAGCCTGAAGTGTAACTGGAGCTTTACTAAAACACAGAGAATGATTTAAGTGATATGGAGCTGCTTTTCTGTTCCCTCTGATTCTGAGATTGCTCACTCAAACTGTTGAGTTGTTGGCTATGGCAGGGTCTTCAAGGGTGCTCTAATTTTCACTGATGTGGAAGCTGCACAAAAGGAGGCTGTGCTGGTCAGGTGGTTATAGCTGAGGATCAAGGTTCAGTGTTAATCTCCACTAGATTATTTGTCTCATCATAATACAACTTCATTATCTAAAAGAGAGAAGAAGCACTTTCTATATCTTCGACAATAAATAGATTAATATAAGAGAAACACTAGTAAAAAAAACCCCCAAAAAAACAACCCAACAAAACAAAAAACCAGCAACAACAAAAACACCTGTGTAAGTGTCCTGAATTTACAAAGATGTCCAAGATTTCAGCGTGATACTCAGGGTGAAAACCCTGGTGTCAGGCTTTTCTAGGATTTCTTGTTCGTTTGCTTGTTTGCTTATTCTTTTGTACTACACTATTTTTGTATTTCTAATATCCCTAGTAAAGAACTGCTATACCTATTCCCAAAAAATCTTTGCCTGACAGCCTTTTGCTTGCAAATTTGTAATAATTTGGAAAAGGTGTGGGGAGGCTTACATTCTCCATTCCAAGGGAAATTCCAGTCTTCCCTGGCAGATACCTGTCTATCTAAACCAAGACACCTGGCCACCCCTGAATGATTATTCTTTAGTAAGTAATGTGATATGGTTACAGTGTAAATGTTGCTCCAGGCATGCTGGATAATCTTCTAGTTTACAGGACAGTCAAATATGAGTGTGCCTCACCCCAAACAAGCATTGAAAGTGTGGCCCACCATGTGGCACATACTGATTCTTAATAATACATGAAGCATAAATTTCCGACGGGAATATATAAAATGGCTCCTCTAAATATGCATCTCAATCATAATCCTAGAACTCTTTTAAGGAATTAAACCCCCTTTAGAAAACTAACATCCTGTAATGAATTCTTTTTTAAAAAATAAAACAAATTAATTTCAAAAGGCAATTACAAACTAATATGGTAGAAGGAGAATAATTTGTGCTAATGACTGGGATAGCTGTGGCAAATTACTGAGTTTCACAAATTACTCAGTGAATAAGCAAAACAAATCCAGCCCAAGAATAATGTATCATAAAATGTCCAGCATTTTGGTTTTCCAGATGCAATTTAATTTTAATTATGATATAGTAAAGCAATGAAGGGGCCAGAACAGGGGAAAAATGCTTCTAAATGCATGGGAGACCTATGGCCCAAATGCTGTAATCTCAATGTGAAATCCTAGCTAATAAACATCTCTTTGAGCTACCTAATTGTTTTTTGGTATTTCTTATAATAATGTAGGAGGTAATAGAAGTGCTAAATTACTGATATTAATCATAAGGTGTAAATGGATGAGTCTAAAAGAGCAAGGAGTATGAATGCTACAGAAGGCAGAGGTCAGCTTTCAAAATGAAGTATCACTGTCTGTGTGCTTGTAAGTTGCCCCTCATCATGATAGCTGAGCATTTCACAATCCCTGATGCATTCTCTCCTCTCATCATTTTGAAGCAGGGAATTTTTCCATTTCACAGCTGTGAAATAGCACTGTGGAATAGATTAAGGAGGTCACATACAGAGTCTGCTGATGAAGTGGGAATTGACCTGAATCTTCTGAGTCTAGTGAGTTACCTGTTAGAACAGGCTTTTGTCTTGTAAAGCATCTTAAGTAAGGAAAAAAAAAAATCGAATTTTGTTGTTGTTGTTGTCAAATTAAAATATTCCTTAGTTCTTCAACACGTTTATCAGGAAGGGCTCACTTGGACCTGGAAAGCAGGATCTCACAGGAGACCCATGCAGCCTGAGGGGGGCAATCCTCCCAGAGAAATCTGGGTATGGACCAGAGCAGCCATCAGGGAATCAGATGAGGCTAGCCTTCAACTTTTTGATGATGTGCTCAGAAAATCCTGCCTTGTTGGAAGTGGGAAGAGGCTGAATGATGAAATCATAAAACACAGTGGTGTAAAGTAAAATAGTATCAACAGATAGATTAAAGATAAAAATATATATTCTTAGAGGTGTTCACACAGTGTACTAGTGTAAATCCTTCAGCTGCTATAAATGAACCAAAGCTGTTAATGCCTGAACTTATGCTTCATTCTCCTTTTCAAAGTTTCTGATGCTGTCTTTTTCTCTGCAATTTGACTGGGAATCAGTCTGTGTCAGAAGAATTCCAGAAACTATACATTTCACTCATGGGCAGAACTTCTCAAGGTACAGCAAAGCTGTTGTAATGCCTTCCTCTAGAAGCTGAGTAGGAAGGGATTCCCTGAACTAGGTATTTTTAAAATTAAATTAAACTTAAAAAGAGAAACTTAAAAAGTAAATGAAGTTACTGTGTTGTGATTTGATGTACTTGCTTGGAGTTTTTATTTGGGTTTTTTTGCTTGTTTGTTTTGCTTTGCTTGATTTAAGACTAAGCAATATTAAAGATGAGGAAAGAAGACCCAACAGCAGGGTGATAGGACAGCTTAGAGGCTTGGCCAAAAGAGGCCAAGGAACCCTTTGATAATGGAAACTCCTACAACAAAACTGCTTGTGTAGAGAAGTGGGATGGAGATGTCTCACACATAATTCCCTGTAGGTTGAGAACAATTATTTGAGACCATTTGAAAAAATTATTGCAATTTTGTGGAGCTGTTTTCACTGTGACTCTGTCAAAACTCCAAGGCCATGAACACAGGGAGAGAGAGAGAGATCGATCAGCTCCTGTTGTTCCCAGCAGGACACTAGTGTGGACTGCAATGCAGAACTGGTGCTGTTGTCACTCCTGTCTGCTTGGAAGAGGACTGGTTGCCCCTGAGCCCTCTGTGTTTCTGCCTTTGGATATTTCCCTTCCCTTCCCTTCCCTTCCCTTCCCTTCCCTTCCCTTCCCTTCCCTTCCCTTCCCTTCCCTTCCCTTCCCTTCCCTTCCCTTTCCCTTCCCTTCCCTTCCCTTCCCTTCCCTTCCCTTCCCTTCCCTTCCTTTCCCTTCCCTTCCCTTCCCTTCCCTTCCCTTTCCCTTCCCTTCCCTTCCCTTCCCTTCCCTTCCCTTTTTCTTTTTCTTTTTCTTTTTCTTTTTCTTTTTCTTTTTCTTTTTCTTTTTCTTTTCCTTTTCCTTTTCCTTTTCCTTTTCCTTTTCCTTTTCCTTTTCCTTTTCCTTTTTCTTTTTTCTCTTAAAGGAAAAACTGTCCAGAATAACAATGTAACTCTCCCATGGGGAAATGTAGCCTGCATTTATCCCAGGGACCATCAAGGGATCATCCTGGAAGACCTATACCTGAGATGTCCATCTGAAGCTGTTCCTTGAAATGTGGAAATTTCCTGAAAGGGCTGGTTTCCAAGTGTGTTTGCAACTTTCCTCTGCTGGAGTTGAAGAGCATCCTTGATGTTAATTATGCTTCCCCTTGCACTTTTCATTTATGTTTATGCAGAAGTACAGAGTTGCAGTCTGGTATCTCTCAAAAAGAAGTCTCTGTTGTATTTTTGCGTGTTGTTTCTTGTACATACTTGTGCATTTCATGTAAGCTTTATAACTCAGCATCTTTATTTATAAAATAGTATGTGCTAGGTCTTCCTTCAAAAGTCTGGTGATAACTTTTTTTTTTTTTTTTTTTTTTTTTTTTTTTTTTTTTTTTTTTTTTTTTCCTAAGAACTACTGAGGGGGAGGAGTGAAAACTTTTTATTCAATTTGCTGGTAACCCTTACATTTTTGTTTGGTTTTTTTTTAATGCTATTCCACAGCTGTGAACACAAGGTAATAAAGAATAGCATATCAATACTATGATAGCAATAGGTCTCTCTGTGTGTGAAATAACAAAGTGAGGCTGGAAAATTCAGGGATTGATGTAACTATTGTCTGGAGACCAGCAGTCACCAATAGAGTGTCTCAGCATTGCACTGTCAGAATTCCTGTTTTCCCATTTTTACCCTTTTCTCTCTCTCTGGGCTATTATAGTCCAACTTACATATTACTATTTTACAGCATTATGGCTCAGTACCTGGTAAAACACAATTATTTAAAGAGGTTGATAGAACATTCACCTCTGTCACTGCATAGTGTTTTTATCTCCTTTCTAACTCAAATGAAAACAGGGGTTGGGTTTTTTCCTCCATTGCCTCTGCCTCTTTTCCTTTGTTATGATCTCTACAGCTCAGTTGACTCTGTGACAGTTCAGTTAACTCTGACATTTTGGGGGCACAGTTTGCATGAAAGAAAGTACAAAACAAAAACTACATTTCATCTTCAGAGGCTGAGTTCTGAAAACCTCTCCTGAAGCAACATACTGAGTGCAATAACGATAGTAATTCCTACATCATTAATTACCATATAAAATCACTTACATCTCAACATTGTTATTTAGGCTGCAAAAATCAAGTACTAGAAATGTCTGACCTAGAAGTTTTCCATTCAGCTTTAACTCTGCTCCTTTCAAGTGTCTGCCCTGTGTGCAAGATGGATTCCATAGGAAATAGTGTTTGTGTCTGTAATTCAGTTGTCACATACTTTACAGGGCCATAATATTTTAATGGCCTCTGAACAACCGAATTTTTCCTATATTTTAAGTAGGCTTTTACAGGCTTGATGTAATTTAAAGTTATCCTCTGTCTGTATATAGCATGTTCTGTAGAGAGCATATATACAAGACTTTCAAATGCTAAAGACTGATAATCAGATTCTGGAGCAGGATTCCCACATTTCCACCTCGATTCCCATCTTCTCCATCACACTAAGTGCATTTGTGTTATCTGTGCTTCTAAATGTGCTGTCTTTATTGCTCTCTTGCACCAGATGTCATAAACAGGTCCAGTGAGGAGTAAAAGTTTATGATGAATAGAAGATCAGCATATTTCTGATAACTTTAACTTTAAAGGCTATGTTTGTAACCACCACTCTATTTCTTACTTATCAGATTAATGATATTGTGGTCACACCTTTCTTCCTCTCCATGCTAAGGTCTGTGTTCAGAAGCTGCAGTTGAAAATATCAGGGCTATTCCAGCCAGGTTTGTCTTGTTAATGTTAGTAATAAGGACTTTGGGGTTTGTTTTGCAGATATTTTTAGCTTGCCTATATAGACAACTAGACCAAAAGTGCATTTGACCTACGGTTTCCTGGCTTAAGTTTCAGTTCTGTGAACACTGTAATGGGGCTGCTCATGAATTCCATTATTTCAGTGGATTTATTCATGCAAGAAGCTAATAATTTGCAGGTGGATTCTCAGGCTTGGGTCTCATTCACATTCTGTTAGGCAGCTGCTGAAGTGTCTCAGCCATGAAACCATTAGGATACACCACTGTTGGTGGTGAGGAAAGCTAACACTTGTTTCATTTAAGGGGAAAACTAGTAATTTTTCACAATAAGAGGTTTTTCTGGTCGTTGTTAGCTGCGCAATAATATGACTAATGACAGCCTATAAATCTTATCCTATGTGTTTCACTGTTCCAGTGTATTTTCTCTGTCATATCTTTAGAGAAGAGGAGAAACAAAGAATATAGCTTTTAGTATTTCCAAGAGGCATGAAGACTCAGTTATCAAAGCTGATACACTGCTATTTAACACTCACCCTTTTTTAAAAAATTTCTCTTACCCTGTCATCAGTTGCAAGGATTGACAGTCATTTGGTAGAATTAACACTTATGTTTCAGGTGTTTTCTTCTGCTGAGATCTTCAAGCACTGTCCTCTTCCAGCCTGACTTGGGCACTGCCTTTCCATACCACGCTGGAGTGCCCTTCCCTCCAACACTGGCCTTTGCATCCCAGCATCTTGGAATAACACACACTGGAGTGGGAACACCACCCTGCAGCACAAGTATTGTATTTTTCACTGCTGATTTCCTTTTGTTTGCTTTCTTGCCCTTCTCATATTTTACTATTTTATTATTATTATTATTCATGTGCTTATCCTCCTTGATGAGCATTTTTTGAGTTCAATTTAGCTAGTTCAAACTCTGGGCCTAATTCCAGCTAGGGGCTGCCTTGCAGAGCACATGCTGCTGTGGCTGGAAGAGCTTGTCTTTGTCAGTGAGTGCAAGGGAGATGGTCTGCACATGAATAAAACCTTTCTCATGCTATGTGCATGTTGAAAAGGAGTAAATAGTTATTGTTGCTGCACTGGTGTGTTCCAGTGGGAATATATGATTCCCATTTGGTTGACCAGCCCATCGAGACACCACTGTTGTTGCACTCAGGCTGCAGGGGATCACCATGGTTTTTGAGAGCAGAATTGTGGCACTGCCCAGGGCCCCTTGCTGAGTTCTGAATTTTCATTCTGAGCTCCAAACACTTCTAAACCCAGAAGTAAAATATTCCCTTCATAGTTAAAATACACGTGAGGATAAATGAACTTGGAAGATAGTTGATCTAAACCTTCCTTGTTTAAGCACACACAGTTTTTTCAGGATATGCTGATGCTGGTTCTAAATGTCACTATTTGGCTTTTCTCCTGAATAATAGCATATTGTACAGAGCTATGGCTCTGCAAATTAAATGTTTGCTGAAAACAGGACTAGAAAGAGAGCAATGGTTCACACAATGCTTTGTAATATGTCTAAGTAGAGTCTGTACAGTTGGGGAATTCGAGGTATGTTTGTTTTTCATTGCCATCTTTTCAAGTTGTGTCACTAGACTAGCTCTCAGGTTGTTTCAGGAGACTTCTGTTGTTCTTCCTTTTATGTTTCATAGCTGTCTTCAGCAAAACAAGCCTGGCATGTAGGGAAATCTTAACCAGATTGAAAAGGGGCAAGGAGCAGAACTAGAATATTGACCTTGACATGGCCAAGTGCAAAGAAATCCCTGACAGCTTTTATATTTCAAACTGTGGGAAAAACTGTAACAGCTTGACTGTAGCAAGAACGTGATGCAGAAATAACAGCAATAGCCATAAGAGAGAGCAAGCTAGAGGAGAAGGAGCTGTTGCAATCTGGTCTAATATTAATCTGGGCAGCTGAGCACCTTTGGGAGCCCTTCTTGCTCCAGGAGGTGAATATACAGAAGGTGGATACCTGGATTTCTAGAGCTGGGGCGTGCACTCTCCCTTGCCATCAAGGCATTGACCACTTCACTCTGGCACTTGCATGCCACAAGAGCAGCAGGATGGTTCTTAGCATCATCACCCTGGGTGTCTGGCAGGTCCAGCCAACTCCTTGTGCAGAGCAGAGAGCCGTTGTTGATTCTTTTTCTTCATTTTCCTTTCCTAGGTTTGGCACTGTTGGCCCAATTTCTTTCTCTGCCACAGACTTTCTGTGCTGGCTTGAAGAATAAACATGATTTCTCTGAAATTCAGTTCCTCGTCTGTAAGATCATAATAAAACTAGGTGATGAATGGATTTTTATTTTTTTTTTTCAGTTCAACAGCCAAACTGTCAAATCAAATGAAAAGGGGACAATTTGGTTTATAACAGAAACATCTTACCAATTCAGACTGCACAAAAATGAAGGTCATTTGGAATGCTTCATTCCCCCTAAAATGAATTGTTGTGATTAGCTTTATATACTTAAAAAGACCATATTTTTCTTTGAAAATAATATTGTATAGAAATGCAAGCTTAGTTTTCATGACAAGATGTGAAAGACTGTCATTGCCAAACACTTCCCCGTTTTCTTCTTTTATGTTCTAGTCCTTCTCCCTACTTTACAGAGCACTTTTCACTAGAGTTGAAGAATTTTTTTTTCCTCTGAAACACTGCTTCTTGAGAAAATAATAACAAAAGCAATGAATTAGGTCATTTTAAACAAATTTGTGTTATCTAACAGTGAACAGGTGTGTATGGAGGATGCAGGATGAGATCACCTAGATGTCTCACACAGTGGTATTTGTATATGGATAGAAAAGCAGAGGAGTTATCTTTGATGAATAATTTTTCTTTTGCAAAGAAGTGTGTCCTCATGGTGGAAAGGTCAGTGTAGCTCCACAGTCCGAATCTTATGCCAGCTCTGTCTCTAAATTTGGCCTAATCTCACTACTGTTAACCTTAAAGAAAATTTTATAGTGAGCATGATCAACCTCCTCTTTGTGACCTTGATGAGTCACTTAACCTTTTCTGTTCTTCGTTTTTTCTACCATTGATTAAATGAAGAATTGTCCTCCCTTCTTCATAAAGGTATCTTTTTTGTAGAATTGACTCCATGTTTGCAACGTGCTTTGAGGTAATAATTTCTCTCTGTAGGCCATCAGTAGCATCACATAATCTAATTCAGCTTGGTTAGACCACTGGTAAATTTAGGAGAGAGGGGTCAGAGTAATGGCTATGCTGCAATCTTTCCCCTCTCTGTTTTTTCCCATCTTCTTTTATGCTTTAAAAATGAGAATGAGATTTTAGATGAACTGTTACCCCTGAACAGTGTGCTGAGGAAGTGAGATGTCATTAAAATATAGAAGACAAATAAGTTTTCTTTCCTCTATTTTGAAATTTCGGTAGGCAAAATCAGTACCTGACATGATCTGAATAGAATCAGCAGAACAATGCATCACATCGGAACATAGGAATAAACTAATAACAACCTGTTAGTTAAAAAATTCTCTTCACTACACCTAAAAAGGCAAAGTTCCAGCACTGCCACACAGGTATTTCTGTTCTGGTTTTTCTGTGAAAAGCAATGCCAGAAGCATTACTGGCAAAATAAAGCCAGAGAAATAGTTGTCGTTCATATGAACATCTGACACAGTTACATAACTTCTGAAATCACTGCAGCAAGTTTTGAACAATGTGCAAAATGACAAAATGCCCACCAAGCTCCGAGAAGAATTTCAAGGCTACTTGGAAACTGCTGTGCCCTATTACTCTGTGCAGGCACACAATCTTCAGCCTGGCTGGAGACAGAAGTGCCTGGGATGCTGCAGATTGACCACCTTCCTCCATAAGTAATCTGTTTGCTGAGGGGTTAATGACAGCTATGCCTATTCCTGGAGGATGACTCCCACAGTGTTCTAATTTCTCTCTTTTTTTTGCTTTCAGACGGAACATTGGTGACAAGAAATAAGAAACAGAAAGAGAATGTGTGCATGCTGTATTCTTACATTTACCCTCTTGTTAAAAAAAAAAAAAAAAAAAAAAAGTAGTAAAATCTTGAGAAAATTTTGAGAATGTCTATGTCTCCAACTCAAAATTAACTATTTTGGCTACCTTTTCTCTGCCAGTTATTCCACTAGTTCTGACCACAGCAATGCTCATACTGATAAGGTTGACCCTGTACCCAGTACTGCTGGTTCTGACCATCAATCAACATCTCTTAAACCATCAAGAACAAGAATGTCACAAACCAAAATTAAATGCCAATTTCTGTTTATTTCTTGTCCTATCAAAAACACTGGTGTTTTTGTTTTTGTTTTTTTTTTTTTTTGTTTTTTTTTTTTTTTTTTTTGTTTTTGTTTTTGTTTTTGTTTTTTTCGATTTCCATTTCTTTTAGTCTTTAACTGTTCTATTTTCAAGATTTTCTCTGTGATTTGCCAGGCCAGGTGTTAAAAAGTCTGAAGTTCTCATACAATTTCCCAAATCCCAAAAGCCCGTTTTCTTCATTGCTTGCAACGATGACAGGCCCCAAGATTAGCCCACGCTGCTTATTCCAGTGTGGGGTCTCAATAAAATCGCTGCCGCTTTTCACAGAACTTAATAGTTTGGCCAGGATCCAGCTACGGAATTGAAGTCTCTAGTGGCTGAAAGAAAAGTGAGGGAAGGCAGTATCTTTTTTTACTACAGAGGGAAAAAAAAAAAAAAAAAAAAAAAAAAAAAAAAGTCTGTTCTGTGCAGAATCGCGGGGCCGGCGCTCGGAGCGGAGCGGGAGGAGGAGGGCGAGGGGCGGCCGCCAGAGGGAGCCCGAGAGCCGCTGTGAGCCCGCCGGGGCTCGGCCGGGGTCACTGTGTATGGAACAGGGTCACTGTGTACGGAACAGGGTCACTGTGTATGGAGCAGGGTCACTCTGTATGGAACAGGGTCACTGTGTATGGAACAGGGTCACTGTGTATGGAACAGGGTCATTCTGTATGGAACAGGGTCATTCTGTATGGAACAGGGTCACTGTGTATGGAGCAGGGTCACTGTGTACGGAACAGGGTCATTCTGTATGGAACAGGGTCACTGTGTCCGGAACAGGGTCATTCTGTATGGAACAGGGTCACTGTGTATGGAACAGGGTCACTGTGTCCGGAACAGGGTCATTCTGTATGGAACAGGGTCACTGTGTATGGAACAGGGTCACTGTGTACGGAACAGGGTCACTCTGTATGGAATAGGGTCATTCTGTATGGAACAGGGTCACTGTGTACGGAACAGGGTCACTCTGTATGGAGCAGGGTCATTCTGTATAGAACAGGGTCACTCTGTATGGAACAGGGTCACTGTGTACGGAACAGGGTCACTCTGTATGGAGCAGGGTCATTCTGTATAGAACAGGGTCACTCTGTATGGAACAGGGTCACTGTGTATGGAACAGGGTCATTGTGTATGGAACAGGGTCACTGTGTACGGAACAGGGTCAGTGTGTATGGAACAGGGTCATTCTGTATGGAACAGGGTCACTGTGCACGGAACAGGGTCATTCTGTATGGAACAGGGTCACTGTGTCCGGAACAGGGTCACTGTGTACGGAACAGGGTCATTCTGTATGGAACAGGGTCACTGTGTCCGGAACAGGGTCACTGTGTACGGAACAGGGTCACTGTGTATGGAACAGGGTCACTCTGTATAGAACAGGGTCACTGTGTCCGGAACAGGGTCACTGTGTATGGAACAGGGTCACTGTGTATGGAACAGGGTCACTCTGTATGGAACAGGGTCACTCTGTATGGAATAGGGTCACTGTGTCCAGAGCAGGGTCACTGTGTATGGAACAGGGTCACTGTGTCCGGAACAGGGTCACTCTCTCCAGAGCAGGGTCACTCTGTCTGTCTGAAACAGGGTCACTCTGTCCGGAGCAGGGTCACTGTGTCCGGAACAGGGTCACTGTGTATGGAACAGGGTCACTCTGTCTGTCCAGAACAGGGTCACTCTGTCTGTCCAGCACCCAGTCATTCTGTCTGTCTGGAATAGGGTCACTCTGTGTATCCAGCACTGGGTCACTCTGTCCATCTGTCACTGGGTCACTCTCTTTGGCCCAGGGTCACTCTGTGCAGAACTGGGCCATTCTGTCCAGCACTGGGTCATTTTGTCTGTCTGACACCGGGTCACTCTGTCCAACACTGGGTCACTGTGTCCCCCACTGGGTCATTCTGTCCCCCACTGGGTCATTCTGTCCAGAACCCAGTCCCTCAGTCTGGCAGTCAACTCCAGACGGTCCGGGGTAAGTGCTAGCTCCAGCCCACCCATCTCCCCAGCTACTCCTTACTGCACACGACATCATATATGATGTATGTATAATCATGTATATATAATCACGTGTGTATATATATATATATATTTATAATGCATATGTAATAACATATAGGACATAACTCATACCAAAGTGCTGGTGGGCACAAGGTCAGCACCGGATTTCTATGGGATGGAGAGGTCCCTGAGAGAGCCATGAGCCTGATCTGTGTCGTGGGAAGTTTGTACAACACGGACTTGTAGTCAGCTGCTCTGCAAGGAGGCTAAGAAAAGTTTAAAGTTTTACCAACTTTCTTCTGGGGGAGATTGTTTGCTGAGTTGAGGCATTAGGCAAACCACCTTACTGTTAATGGGAAAAGAGAAAACTCAGCCTCTGAAGAAAGGATCTGCCTGTGAGGTGCTGTTTGAGTCTGAATTTTGTGTATTGTCTTTAAAACCTCAGCCCTGTGTCGTACGGGAGCATCTAGGACTTCAGGGGCATCACCTGTTTCTAGCTTCACTTTGGCTAAAGGGCTAAGGGTTGCCTTGAAGTTAAGCATGGGAGATGAGTAAATGTCTGCCACCAAGATCCTTGATATATTAGATGGTGTCCTATCTGCTTAACATCCTGCTGCAAAAGGTGGGATCCCGCTCTCTCCAGAGTGTAGCCTGTTCTTCACAGCAAATTACTTTCTCAGATATCAGTAATGAATCAGGAACAGTAATGAGGTTTTCTTTTATCAGAAGTTCTAACAGCCTGGGAAAATACACCAAGCTGCTGGGAGGGCACAGCAAAGAGGGGCGAGTGCTGTACCCTCTGGAGTGCAGCTTCTGAGTTTGCTGAGCAGATAAACAACTGTGTCCAGGCTCGATTGGTGCTTTAGGAGATGCTTTATTACAGACACATGTATTCTCACTGGGGGTTAACTATACACCTAAGTGCTTTCCAGTTTCTGTATTTCAAAATCTAGCCCACGTCCTTGTGAAATAAGAGAGAAATATTCCATTTGCAGAAATAGATTTTAAATAATGCCCGTTTTTATAACCATGTAAGAAAGTTTGCATATTGATATTTAAGGGTCTGGATTTTAAATTGGGTCAAAATTTATTATATTATTTTTAGATTGCAGGGCTGATATTAAGTGTCACGCTTGCCTTATGTACAGATAAATCATATTTCAAGTATTTAACAGTAAATGACTAGGAAAAAGTTGGATGATTTGAATCTGGTTTGCTCTATTTTTTGATAATAGCACATCTCATGTTATGATTCGAAAACCTCAAGGTTGTTAACATAATGTTCACTCCCACAGTGGATGAGTCAGCTCTTCAAAACCAATAATTAGTATCCTCATTGATTCATGCTATCACTGAACCCGTGATGGGTCATTTGTGGCTTGCAGTCTTCTGGACACAGCCATATGGCATCCCAGTGGGATCCAGGGCACTGACCCTGGGCTATTACAAGGGATACATGGTTGGCATGCTAGACTGCTGATTAAATATTAACCACAGCAGACACATTATTTCCACTCTGCTTTGAAATGAGTCTTTAATTAGAAAGAAAATAACAGCAGCAAATGAAGTTTCATGGTTGTTGCCAGAAGTAAATATTTTGACCCGTTTCCTGTGGTACAAGCTCAGAAAAGTCCCTGGAGACTTTCAGGCTGCCACTCAGACCAAATACAGGTGTCCTGAATGGTATCCAGCTGTCAATCATCTGACATAGGTAAGGAGATTTAAATGGGAGAGATGACTTGCCTAGATATAAGGAAAATACCTCTGTTAAATTTAGCCATGTCTTTTTCTAGGAGCAGCGACTCCTGAAGCGGCAGTTGTACGAACAACTGAAAATACTTTTCTTTTTTTTTCCTCCCGTTTTTCCCCGTAATGGAAATTCTTGTCAAAGAAATTTACTGGGAGTTTTAATTCAATTCGTTATTTAACAGTCTCGTTTATTATTCTTACATGTCCTGATAGAAGAGTCATTGGTTTTAATTACATTCTGGGGGTGAGGGGAATAACTAGTTAAGGATGCACGTTTTGCACTTCATGAATAATGTATGATCTTAGGTACATAACTTTCATACTTTATCTCTTTATGAAATGCTGAGATAATCCAGAATTATTTTTTTTCCCTGAATAAAGAAGATGCAATATTTTTTAAAAATTCCTTATTCCTAAGACCTTGAATTTGTCTTTGTTGTTTTCCTACTCCTAGGAAGCCTTTCCTAAAACTTAAGCAGATTCTTAATATATAAATGAACCTCTAATTTACTTGTAATTAAATAGAAAGAGATTTGCTGATGCTTAATACTTATTACAAATCCAAGGGAGTATTTTCTAAGCAGCAATTCTAAATTTTTCATTGCAGAGGAAAATTGCATAGACTTCCTGTTCCTGTCAAATTATGTGCATCTCCTACAGCCTATAGGCTGCCACCTCAATGTTTTATTAAAAAGAAATATGATAAAGTCAGTTGTTAATAAAGAACCAGGGGTTTCACGTACATAAATCCTGCCACTCCCTTTTGAGTTATAAGCCCTAAAAGTGGATATTTTTGAATTTCAATACAGCTTTCAGAGGGACAAGGATGAGAAGTGTCTTGGTGTGTTATTACAGATTTTTCTTATTGTATTTTATGTATATATATATATATACACACATAACCCAAATATGACCATAGTGTTGGGACCAATTTTGCTGTGGATCAAAGCAGGAGCCCAACAGAAGCACTGGCAATACATAATACCAGACTCTATGTGTGTTTTATAGAAAAACTTTCTCACAGAAGGAGAACCAGCTAGCTCATAGTTGTTTCATGTTCAGGAAAGTCTGATTTCTTCAACAGCAAATGCTTGCATCATGCAGGTGTTTTATAATGTCTGTTTCTAGAACCACTGTTATTCTTTGTCTACACTATGTATCTTTTTATGGATATGGACTTACTATGGATCTTTTTTCCATAGATAATTCTTGCATCACATACATGTGAGTGACAACTTGGTTAATTTCCTCAGGCTAAATTTCACAGCATCCCACTTCTTAATTTAGGTATTCTGTGGGATTTTTAGCCCTAGTAGTTTTGTTGAAGACCAACATTTATAAAAAACACTACTTTCCCCTTCCCTTCACTTCCTCAATATTCTACTTTGGGTTATACTTCTGCATGTTGGAAGAGTGTATTAATTTCCTCCTTTACTTTTTAATTAAATCTGGCTACTGTAGCCAAGGTTTGAATTTGGTTTAATCCTCTTTAAAGCAGTGATGTCTTAATCTACAAATGAAAGTGAATGATTTCTCTGTTAGCATCTAAGAAGACTGTCTACTTAAGGGAGGTGAGATGATAACAAACATAAATTGTTGCTCATTGGCATTGAAGTAAAGTTTCTACGTTTTTTAAACGGGTCTTGGAATCAGAGGAGCTATTAATGAAGATGTGGCGTTCAGGAGATCACAGGAGCTTCTGTAGGGAGACTGTGCTCCTTGACGCCCCATGTTCATCAGTAAACCCTGTAGTAAACCCCTGTAGCACACACTACACCCTGTAGTAAACTTCTTAAAAGTGGTAGCAATGCTCTTTGCCAGCAGTTTTCCAGCTCTTGGTGTAGCTGCAGAGGCCTGGGGTGGTCTTCCTCTATTTCCTCCAAAGGGAAACTGTCTGCACAGCCCACGTCTTCAACCCCACAAACCCTCAGTAGAAAAAGAGAGAATCTCTTCTTTGTTTTTCTGTGTGGTTGGAAAGGCGACCACTGACATCCACCCTTCATCAGCAGGTCTGTTCCAAGGACTGAAATCTTTGAGGAGATTCCCTGTGCCTTCATAAGCTTTTGGGTTGGGCCTGTTGCAACTGCTCACTCTTCCACTCCTGTGCACTCTGTCTCTTCTTCCTACATTAAACCTTTCAAAGTTTTTAAGAAGAAATCTATTTTGAGACTTTGTGGGTCCGTTCATTTAAGTGCATGCTAGAACAAATGAGCTGTTTTGCTTAGCTGGTGTTATTGGCAATAGGTCAAATTCTGCCCGTGGCTTCCCTCTTCTTGATGCAGAGTAGATCTATTGAAATGCATACAGATTCTTACAGTTTCACTTGGGAGCAATTTGAAGCAGAATTTAGCCCATTGCACTTAATTACATGAAAATCATCTCATAGAGGTCTCATTAGCCTTTCTATTTGTGCCACTGGTTTTCTACATTACTCATGACAGCTAATGTGTGGGTGATATTGGTCTGGATATTTGCATACAGAGAGTTTGTATTCTAATACTCCTTTTGAATCCCTAGGTGTGTTCTTGGGTTTTCTTTTGGTGGTAGTGAGACTTGATTTAACGAAGGGGTAAATGATTTCAATACTGTAATGAACCTGCACTAGAGAAAACTCCATTAAGTCAACAGATGTCTGTTGATTTTTTTTTTCTTTATGTTTTTTTCCTTTACTACACCAGGAACTTTTCAGCACGTTATTTGTTTTTTTGTCAAGTTTCTCATCATCAGCAGGGCCTTAGATATAATGCATATTGGAGATAGGGGACTCATGGAGAAATGTACTGCTTTTACTTCAGGGTTGCTGTGCGGCTGGAATGGCAAACATTAATGTTTATGGTAATAGAAAATGAATAAATTTCACAGTGCTCAGAGGTGTGATGTCTATTTATGTTACCTGTTAGGAGATAATGCAGTCTCTGAAGAGCACTGCCCCAGGCTGTGTTCTTGTCACTCCTTCCTCCTTCATAACTGATTGAGTAATCAGTAAGAAATCCTCCTGGGGACAACTGACTTAACGTAGGGCAGGGGAAACTATTTGGTAGGAATCTTCCTCGTTAATTGGAATGATATCTTAATAACCCAATCTGTCACTTCGGATATGTGGAACATAGGGCCCTAAAATACAAGCCAAAGTGATGCTCTCATCACTTGTCATCACGGATCCAAGAGGATTTATGGATGCTTTGTGACAATTGTACTGCAAGAGAGTTAACTGCATCTTACCCTCGCATAAGAGGAACAGTTGCTCATCAAGACTTCCTCAGACGCTTTGTAAAGTGTTTAAGCCTTTGCACTGTGTATAAACTACTGCAGTCCATTGTGACAGATGGATAGATGCAGCTTCCAAAATGCTTTTAGCTAGGAAATGATGAAGAAATTATGCAAAGATATGGAGAATATCTTTGCAACTGTGTTTGCTTGTGTTTGGGGACTAAAGGGACTTTTCATTGGTTTGAGGGTTTAGATTTGTGGGGCTTTTTTTGGTTGGTTGTTTTATTGTTTTGGGGGATTTTGTTTTGTTTGTTTGTTTGGGGTTTTTTTGTACATGCTATTTTTCACCCAGTCACACCTATTTTTTTGAGTAGAACTAGAGACAGAGTCTTCCCATTTCTTGTGTGTTGTACCATTTCAGATCCTGACAGATTGTGAGGATGTTATTCTGTCAAATAACACTCATAGAAACTTCTTTAGTTTTTTCTCTCTGACCTTACTAAGCCTAGAAAACACAGCCTGTGAACCCTAACTATTGCTGTGCAAAACCTGCTGAAGCACTAATCAAACAGCACATTGGCTGGCTTCCAGGGAGGCAACAGTGCTCAGAAATGACCCAAATAATTTTTATTAATGGGCTTAACATTACTTTCGTTTCAAAAGAGACAAATCATTTAATAAAATATGTGTTCAGTTGTGTTCATTAGTGCTAATCAGTAGTTCATTAAACCTTAATCATAGCAATTTCGGGCCACTAATATTCAGGTAGTTTAATAAAGGCCCCAGCAGTAAAAGAGCACACTTGGCATACTCAGGAACATATTTATTCCTAGCAAACCCTACTCAAATACACACTGTCCATTCAGGTGGATATCAGGGACACAAGAATATCAGATGAAAGAAAGAAAAGCATACAATGGCAAAGCACCACCAACAGAGTTTTAACTGCAGCAGATGCTGTACTTTTATATTAGGAAGTTTTGTCACACAGTCCACTGTTATTTACTTGATTGGTAGTACCATTTGAGCAAGGAATGCATCAAACTAAAACTTTGGATGTGTGGAGTTAGCTTCTGTAGTGTAAGCAGCAGGACAAAGTCTAAGTACACTGGTAATGTCTATTATAACCTATTTTGAAAGGTTAATTTATAAAACAGCATATTGGATAATAGTGTGTCTCCAGTTCACAGAGTAATTAACATATGTAAATTTTCAGTCTAAGTGTGGTTCTACTGAAGTCACTGCTTCTAAAGTCATGTTCAAAGCCCATGAATCTGGCTCAGCAATTTTCTGAGATCTCTTGCTGTCTTCCAGGGAAGGCTGTTACCAGCTGAACAATTCTCTCTGGATGTGTGAAGCCCAAACTGTGCGACAGACAACAGTGAACAAAAATGCTTCACTTTTTACTCTTTATATATTAAAAGTCACTCCGAATTTCATGCTTTTCGCTGAAGTCTGAGGAATAAGAGTGGCTTCTATCAATGTACTCATTCTGTGTCGGCATTACTATGTGCCAGAAATAGTTCATTCCAGACAAAATTTTATGCTAATACAAGTTTGTACAAGCATGTCACTCGTAATTGCTTTTGTGAAGGAAACAAATGTTAACAGTTGGTTAGAAGGATGAAATTTTAGGTGAAAAACTGTAATTTCCTGTTGGTTGTTCTCAAGTTATTTTGATTGGAATCCAGCTGCAATTTTGAGAGGCCACTTTCTGTACTTTAGGTGACCATAAGTGAAGCAGGCATAGCAGCATGTGAATCTCTTCTCTCCAAGAAGTGTAGTGCACTCTTTTATCATCTCAGTGCAGTAAGATGTCATCATACAGTGAGGTTATGCTTCAGATCCTGTCCAGGTAAGAAAATTATTATTTAACTCAAGTTGGGTCCCTACTTTAATCTGCTTTTACACTCTTCTATCATCTCTTCTTTCTGATTTAGCAGTTTCCATGGATGGCACTGACCCATTTCAGTGAGATAACTTGATGTTTGTATTGAATTTTTGTCCTCTAATAAAGCATTCTGCCAGAAAGCAAACAATTATTTACTTCTTCCCATCTCTGTAGATTGAATACCATATAGAAAGTTTTTCCTTTTTTTGCTTTGCTGAAACCACCCCTTTTTCCTTTTTTTCTTGATTAAATAAGGAAATAAAAATGCTATGAGAAGATATATTCTGTAAAAACTGCGTGTAGTAAATGAATGTCCAGACATATTAATGTAATAGAATTCTAAGTGTTTTTGGCTAAGACAGATGCATTTATCACGTCTTTACTATGTACTCTTGTATAGATAAGCAAATGGTATATTTGTTTTCTGCTTTTCTGTTGACTGGAGTCTCACGTAATGCACTTTGCCATCTCTTTACAGTTCTGCTTGAAATAAAGCTGATGTTAAAACAGGCTGATGATTATTTAATGTACTGCACAGGAACTCATCAACAGCTCCAAGAAGCAGTGTGAGTTCAAGCTTTTTTTTTTTATCAAACCTGTACTCTGTCTCTGGGAACTCCAGTCCAAAAGACAAAGGTTAAATTTTTATTGTGGCATAATGTTTTCTTCTCTTTATTTTCATATGACATAGAGAGCAAGCACGTCTAGTGGAGACAGACGGATCTGTGCACATAGGTTTGACCTCACAAACACAAATAACGTATTCCATTCCTGGAAGTTTTCCGTTCTGCCCCTGTTGGGGAAGATGAACCAGGGAAAACTTATAAATATGATTGCTTAGCAAAAGATTCTGAAAATATGAAACTTATAATCGAAATAGAAATGAAAGCTTACTTTGAGTTGTAGGATACTGAGTCTTAGTTACTATGTAACCTGAAAACAATGGTCTAGCTGGCTGAAGGAGAATCCCTTTGGATTGAACAATACCTTTCTGCTGGCTAGGGGATCCAAAGGTCAATGTAGCAAAACAGAAAAGTCTAAAGAGTTGTTTTTAGAGTTTAAAATATAACACAGTATGGTAATAGAGTAATTCTTATAGGCTGTATGTAGATTCTATAGGATTTTGTGTCTTGTAGTTGTTGGTCACTGTAAATTAGAATATTCATCACAAAAGGAGATATAATGTATTGTAACAAAGACCTCACTCTCTTAACTCTCTTAACTCTCTTAACTCTCCTAACTCTTGCCTCTTCCTCCTCTCCTTCCCGCTACTCTTACCTCTTACTTCTTATCTCTTAGCTCTTAACTCTTGCTCTTACCTCGCCTCTGAACTCCTCTCTTACCCTTCCTCTTCCCCCTACTCTTGCTCTCTCCTGCTCTCTTCCCCCTGCCCTTTGCTCTCTTGCTCCCTTCTCTCTCAGCTCTCACCCTGCTGTTCTCTCTCCCTCTCTCTTTGGGGCTCTCCTCCAGCCCAGGCTGGTGGCTGAAGGCAAGGCCCTTTTACCCACGACCCTTGCAATAAAACCACATGTTCTAGAATATCTCAGGTCAGCAGAATTCCTTGTCCCAGCCGTCCACAGATTCGCCTACACACCCCATGTTTTATATTCCTTTGGAAGTTACCAAAAGGAGCCTTGTGCATATAATATAGCAAAGTCTGAAAGAGGTTGGATAAGGCTGGGAGAGAGAAGATAGCTGAAATCATGGACAGTCTGGATTTGTTGAAGGATCCAACACAATAGATTTCAAGGGCTTGTTTAAAATGACATGTAATAATAAGGTATGGTGTTTTGTAAAGTCAGAAAAAAATCAAAGCACAAGTTTTTGGGAAGTCTCAAGAAGTCCCAAAAGCACAAGCTCTCTGACACACACCCTTTGTGATAAGGAAGCTGTTAGCAAAAAGAAAAGCAGTTCAGACTATAAAAGGCTCCTGGTGGACTGGTGTGACACTCTGTCATACTGTAACTTTTTATAGTTAGGAAGGTGGCATGTCAGATATTGAAGAACTGGTCTGGTCTGCATATTAAGATTTGGGTAGATGCAATTTCTTCTGGACCCTGTGTGGAGTCATTGACAGTACTTCAGCCGAGGAAATCAAAGATTTATTCTGGTAGGTGGTCTTTTTCCTTCCTTTCTTTCTTCTTTCTTTTTTTTATTTGTTTTATACTGTCATAAAGACTCTTCAAAAGGAAAGAAAAATGTGTTCAACTTAGGTGAAGAGTAAGACTCTCAATGAATATCTCCAACAGACCTGTTTTCTCTGGCCTAGGATACCTGCAGTACATTGTCTGGTGGACCAGTACTGGCATAAAAATAACACCATTTGTGGAGCAAGAATGGAAAGAGTATAATGGGGAATGCAATTTGCTCATAAAAGTTATGTACTAGCATTGCCCAGGGCATAAAATAATTTAAATACATTATTTCCTTGCAAAATAGTAAGAATCTAAGCTTAAAATACTAATAAAATATTCGGTTCAAGACTAACAGTAAGGGGATATTTGTAACAGATGAATCCCATGTTTTATACGGGCTAATAAAATATTATGAACTGGATATATTTCTAAAACTGCTACTAAGGGGGATTTGATGGTGTGGGGGAATTGCTAACATGGTGTAGAACCATTAGATCTTGCTCAGTGTAGTTCAGGAAGTCTTAATATAAAGTGAGCTTTCTCCTTAATGGCTGTTCGACGTCCTTCATGAAATCTGTGTGGGTGGGTTTTCAATTCTGATGCTCAGCTGGTGAATATCCACACAGTGCAATAAAAGAGTGTGTTAATTTGCTGTTGTGTTTTCTACAGAAACCATTACATGGAAGGGGCAGAGCACTAAAGCTGGGGGCTAGAGACTAAGCATCTAGCCCACAGTCCATGTTACCCATCGAGTATAATTTCAATAGCTCAAAATAGGTTTTTTTCATCATATGTTTTAGAAGATTAGTGTTGTGTGTATACCTTTAACTTTTGTTTTTATAGTTGCCTTAAAGTTGGCAGCAGCTGGTCATCAAGCAAAAATGTCTTCTGTTAAGTTGGCAACCTGAATTCCTTATTCTCAGGACATTACTTTCTCCATTTCTGAGATAATTTCTGGACATTTTTAATGTTCACTGTGGTGTCCTCCACTTTAAAAACATGAAATCCTAACTTGTTGTCTTTAAGGGGCCTCAAAGTGAATTTTGTTCTCCAAAGTCCTTTCAGCTTGGCTGTGGGCTTCTGATTTCAAAGGGATACTTTTTCTGCTAAACAAGTTCTGTCTATACTCTGATCCACTCTAGGAGAGACTAGTGAAAATGGTGGGAAAAACACACTGAGATGAAGGGTTTGCCTTTTTTTAATTAACTGATAAAAACAACCAAAGAAAATGTATTTGAAGTATAAATAAGACAGTTTATTTGAAGTGTAAGATATTGAAGGAGAAAGTTAATAAAAAGATATGTCAGGAAAACTTTAATGAAATATAGAAACTCTAGGGGGAAAAAGGTAGTCAATGACACATGAGAAACCAGGTGAAATATATGGAATAGAGAAAGAAAAGTGTACAAGGAAACTGCATGCAAGCCAAGGGTCAGTGGGGCTGTTGTAATACCTGAACAGAGGTATAAATGAATGGGGTTAATGTTGCAAAAATCTGAAATAGTTTGTTTGCTTTGTTTGTGGTATTTGTCCAGAAACATACTCAAAGATCCCAGGCTAGAGATGATGACAAGTATTTCTTCAGTGAGAAAAGTAAGGTTTATAATGGATTAGATATCTGAAAATTAAAACAGCAACTGAATTGTATCCACAAGTATTCAAAATAAGTAAGGAAAAGGTCTTAATCACAAAATGGAAAATTTAAGTTTGCAAACACTTCATCAGTTGTTGGATCTGGCAGCCTGTATATGTATGTTGTTTGGTAAAGGAATATACCATCACATTAATTCAACAAAGTTTGAAAATGGACCTAAGAGATTTGGAAGCAGAAATTCCAGAGAAAAATTACAATGAAAGCAGTACTCTCATATCAACTGAAATCCATGAAAATCAACTCTAAAGTATTGAGGGCTTCCGTTGAGTTTTTTTTTTTTTTTTTTTTTTTTTTTTTGCTTGTATGTTGGTTTTCCTAGTAAGCATGACTGCATAGGCATTGGGAGAAGTTTTACAATTTAAACATGTGGCATCCAAGACTACAGGTTTTTTCTGTGGCAGGTGGGTTTCAGTTAAGTCTCATTGTCTACATTCTCTTCATTTTGTCTTCTACCACTTTACTGCAAAATATCTGCTGGGAAGGTGCTGGTGTAAGACCCTCTGTTGAATGGGGAAATTTTATCTGACAATCTGAACTAATTCACAGCAAAGATGCTGTCAGCCGATGTGACATCAGGGAATGAAATGACTTTGGAATCCCCTTCGGAAAGAACCAGGACCATAAGTGTAGATGTCACTTTAACTAGACGTTATAGCCTGAGTCTCAGAGGCTTGTCATGAGTTGTTCACAGGGAGTCTGAGAAGTTGTGTCTGCATGGACTTTTTGTAACACCAAGAGGCTGTAGGCAGGTGCCTGTGGGGATTTTGGTTGTTGAAGAACTCGGGCCCTTAATATATGAGAATATGTACTTGAAAAATTGAGTAGCTGGTCAGCTACTTTACCTGAAGCACACATTCTAGCTTCGGTTTGGGGTTTTTTCCTGCTATAATCCATCTTAAGCTCTTGTTGATTTTTAATCTTATGTTTGATTTTTTATCTTATGTTTGATTTTTATCTTATGTTTGATTTTCATTCTAAGGATTTTTTTCAAGCACAGGGTTTCAATCACACTTGGAGAAAAATCAAATTCTTTTTTTCTCATTTCTGTCCAGTTGGCACTGCAGACAGATGGAAATATGCAACTATTATAATGGATCATGTATCCCTGTAACTTGAATCAAAAGAGTCTAGTGAAAGTGAAGGCCCAGGCTTTACACTTTTCTTTTTGATCCTAGCCCAAGGCAGACCTAAAGATCAAAGCATACCATGTCAACAGGTACAAAGATGATATATTGCCTCTCTGCAGTATTCTCCAAGTCTGATTTATACTGCATGGTGCACAGAACTAGTTGAAAGATAGAGTGTAAATGAAGTGTTGGTAAATATTTGAATCACTGGGGAGGAGTTTTAAAGGGAACACCAGCCTGGTGGTTCTTTGGTTTGGCATTATTATGCCTTATGTAATGTCAAAATGCATATTGTTTTTAATGCATTTTAGAGCATTGACATCTCTACCTGTTCACACAGATGTGAATCAAACTGAACATTTCCTCATACCATCTTCCCTCTAGCAGCTAAGGAAATCCTTTGATAGAGTTTCACTGATTTAGAAAAGGACTTCTTCAAAAGCTCAGTATTTTCAGCTGCTAGGTCCTCACATAGGGCAGTTTTTATTGGCATTTTCTTTAAAATTAAATTTAGTGATTGCTAACTATGAGTTACTATGAACAGCAATGCCCCTTTTGTGAAATGCAGGCTTATCAGGAATCATTTCCATCCTAGGGTAGGGAAGGAAGAGCTATGGAAGAGAATGGCACTTTTCACACAGCCTCCAGAAATGAAGTTTGTTTCTGTTTTCTTTGGAGGGATTAGATATAACTATTCCAGTTAAAAGTGCTTCTTGGGAATTGTAGTTCAAGAACTTCCTACTCACATTTCCTTGAAGCAGGCTACATATGGAGGCTGTAAGGCTTGTGGCCTGTCTGAAAATAGAAATTCTGGTTGTTTCCAGCATTTAGCCCGTTCTGAGAGGCTGAAAGGAGCACGAGAGGCCCTTCAACCTCAGTTTCCATGAGGTAGGTGAGCAATAAAGTGAGACACCGTTTGGTTTGGCTTTACATTCTTCTGCCTGAGGACATAATTGAGGATAACCTTTTTTTTTTTACTTTGTCTATAAAGAAAATGAAATTTTGACTAAGATTGCCTTCTCAAAAAAAAAAAAAAAAAAAAGTGTTTAATGGCTTCACTTACATGTATGCAATGATTAGATTTGAAAAGTACAATTATTTATATAAATATTACCATCTAAGTGTAAATTATTTATATGATATTACCACCTAAGTGTCCTGTTCTCCCAGCCACTTTACAGATTCCCTCCAAATAGTCCCACTAAAGGTTTTTCAGGTTTTCAGGTTATCAGCTGGTTTTCAGGTTCCTTCAGAAACAGATTTCCAAAGGAAGACTCATTTTACTAAAACTCCAGAAATAAACTACAGATTAAAGGCTTTGAAATATTTACAAAAAAATCTGTGCAAACAAATGTTGCCATTTTGACTCTTCAAAAATCACAGTGGGCATCTGGTGGGCTTTGTGCTCATCCTACTGAAACATTTTAAGGATCTGGTGGGTAACATTGGTGCCAGAAAGCAGACAGCAAAAAACGAAAACCAGAAAGCAAAAATTGGATTCAGATTATATACACAAAGGTCTTTTGGAATCTATCTTTACTGTGCCCAAAAGCACACTAGAAACTTCATAACCACAAACAGAAGATGTCTCTGCCCTCTGAGAGCTTGGTATGGAATTAAACATGGTTAAAGGTGATCCCAAGTTCATGTGATCCCAAGAATTTACTTGAGGGGTGACATTTACTGTAATAAAGTCATACAACAATATACCTTACTGCACTTCTAAATTGAGTTGCATCAAATTCTTTCTAACTGTTTCAAGATTCCAGTTATTGAGGTAAACCTCACTTCTGCCAGGTTGTATACAAGGGATGGCTTATGGGGGAATTTAAATTAGGAAAAGGTTATGGCTTATTGAATGGGCAGATATTCTCTATGTAAGGAGCAATGTGGAGTGTTTGAGGGAAAAAAAAACAAACAAACAGAAGACCCTGAAACTAATACAAAATTGCTTTCTGAAGCCTAGCATTGACTGCTTTTATTAAAGATCAGAATATTTAAAAAAATAAATAAACTCTGTAATTTGTTCCATAGAGAACAAATTGTTCTGTAGAGATGAACTCTCTGGAACACTGGGGATGCTCAAGTTGGCATTTTCTGAATGCTGACAGGTGCAGGTTTAACAAAGACCTGCTGCAGTGTTAGAATACATCCCAAATGCTGCTGTGCACCATGTTAGTGTGAATGCCCTGTGACTGGATTACCAGATGTGTGGAACCATCACAGCCAGTGTCACTGCTGAGACATTGCTCTGTGACAGGCTCACCAATACCACCTGCTGTCCTGTGGGACAACAGAGGCAGCAGGGAGTTGGGTCAGTTGTGGTGGAGCCACATGGACAAGGCTGAAACTTCAAGGCCCAGTTCTGAAACTTGAGTTACTTCTCAGGACTGCAGATGTCTTTGGCTCACCACATTAGATATGTGTATAAATTATGCCATGAAAGTCTGTAGTTATTCATTCTGGAGCTCCTAAGATGCTTTGATGTGCATGGATAAGATGGTGAAGGTACCTTAGCTGAGCTGGCAATATCCCACAGAGGGCAGATACATGCATATAGCAGGAATATCAATTCTCTTTGAGGTCTTACAGAGAAACAGGGTTTACATACAGATCTGACAAACTATTTTGGGTTGCTGTAGGAGGATCTGAAAAGTGGAGTGCAGAACAGGAAAAGTCTGTATGTGGAGTGTCACTTTGAAAGTTTGAGGTAGAAACCTGCATACACTTTTACAAAGAATGAGTAAAGTAACATTTTGTTACTTTAGGCCTGGAAAGGTCATGGTGCTGAGCCTGGTGTTTGTGGTTTGAAAACAAACCGAGTGAGAGGCTCCAAGTCAGAAATACTATTTATAAAAAGAGAAGGGGAAAATAAAATAAAATAAATGCAATAATACAAACAAAAAAACCCCAAAAAACCAAACCAACAAAAAAACAAACCCAAAACCAACAACAACAACAAAACACTGACAGAGTCAGAATACAACCTGAGCAGTGTGATGGAAGCAGTCCAGGTAAGGTGCTCTTCCTGAAGCAGTGATCTCGTAGAAAGGTCTGGGAACTCTGGTCCTCTGGGAATCCAGTGGGTGAGGGCTGCCTGTACTGTCCCAAATCCCAGTTTATATCCAGGTGAGAATTCTTGGCTCCTCCCCCTGGGCGGAGCATCTCACAGTGGGATGATGAGTCACACAGGGGCTCCTTGATGGCCCATTAAAGAGAGATAGCTCCCAGAGGGAGTTATCTGTGAGTCATGCAAAAGGCATTGATGGGCCATGAACAGAAGATGGTGATAGAATACATCCTAAACTACAACCCAGGACAAGGGGCTTCGTTTGAAGGTGGAGGTAAATGAAGGGAACTTGAATGCCAGTGATTTGTCCTTGGTCTGAGGGGCTGGAGTGGAGCCAGGTCCATGCCATGCCCTACTCTCTGCCCGTTGTGCATTTCTCGTGTCCATAAATTGCTCATGTGTGAGAGGTATATATTTATGACACACAGATAAATCAAAATTCATTTATTTATTTATTCACTTATTTATAGCCACAGGCCTATGGGAAGGCTGACAATTGAAGGATTCTGTGTGAAGGAACACTAGTCAATATATTTTATTGTCTTCTAGATAATAACAGCAACAACCCCAATATGAATTTTATTATGTCATGTTAATTTTCTGTCTCTTCTCAGAGCTATAGAGTTTTAGTAATATTTATTGTTTGTGGGTTGTCTATTGGTTTTTTAGTATTTTTTTTCCTTATCTCTTTTAATTATTTTCTTGCAATGATTTCTGTCTCAACTTCAAAATGAGGGAAAGAATTTCATCTTTTGTAATGACAATTAAACACAGTTTGAATGATCATAGCCTGGATGTAATAGCCAGATTCTTGGAATTAATTAATTGAGGAGCTATGTGAATAATTTAAAAATAAAATAGCTTTCTTGAGAAATGGACCCTCCAGCTTTCTTAATATTTTCACTGGGAAGATCATATTGTTGCTGTCATTGCTCCTGTAAGAGAAGATACCACTAGTTCCAACTTAGGCTTTCTTTAAGAGTCAGCTCTTGTCCTCCAGAGCACTGAGAAATGTGAAATTCATCACATTTTTTCATGTATTTCTCTTTGATGGGTGTTTTGGTCCTGCTTTTGACCTATCCCTTTGAGCGTGGAGGAATGATTTGCTTGTCACAGCACACATGTAGCTGTGTATGCAATAACATCTTGAGCTTGTTGAGGGGAGGGTGATTCATGATGCAGTCTTGGACCAGCATGTCGAAACAGCTCTGATCTGAGCCTAGATCAGGTCCATCCTGATTTGTAAGGAGTCTCCCTGTGTCTGAGGAGGACAGGTCTCTACTGTGGTCTTCATCCCACATTTTAAGAGGTCTCTTAGAAGGTGTGTGTAAAAGATAAGGATGGAGACTTTGTTTCACAGTTTTGTAGAAAGTCACACCTAAAGTAGAGCTCTGATGTAGATGTAGTATTTCTGATGAGCTGTGATAGAGAAATATTCTGTATAACTTGAGTTTTCCAAGTTCTGGAACCATCTTCACTGGAAGCTTTGATTTGTTGTAGTCCAGAGATAACAGACAAATATCTCAGGCTCCTCCCTTATCCCTTTGGAGGGGCATCACCTAGAACAGTTGAGAGCACTGTCTCCACTGTAATATTCTACATCTGTAAGATACTAAATTTGACAAGGGAAAGAGAAAATAAAAGGCAAAATAAAAAATTGCTATTGTTGGTTAGAGACATAAAGCAAGTTAGTGGTGGAGTAGGGTTAAAATTTGGTTCACTGGCAGTTCCCCTCAATATTAGAGTCATGGACAATGTGTTTTTCTTAAAATGGTTTTGATATTTACTGATACCCTTTGAACTCTTTTTTTGTTTGTTTTATTCTAAAATGTACATTGTGTAGTCTCTATAGCTTTTATGAGCAATAATTCTTAGTGATTAGCTAATGAAATAAAATATCACAGTTTGAATGACATAGAGATATATACTTACACTTTTTGAGAAATGTTCTCAAATTTCATATGCTGTTGCTTTGAATTTTGTCAATTCTTTCTGCGAACACCCACCCTCTAAAAAAATTATTTCTTAAGTTTTCGGGGAGGCAGAAAGTGGTGGGAAAGTATGTCAAGAACCTTTCATTAAAAATTCGTAGGGCTATTTGTAGATTTAAATGTTGTTCAACTGTTGTTCAGCTCCCTCAGGTCTCTCTAAGCTTGTGGAATTGGAAGCAGGGGAGAAAATTACTGATTTAGGTTATTTATATTTAGGAGGGTTATTGTGCCTTCCCCCAAGTCCCTCTTGGCTGACTCTCAAACTGCTTAAAATCTTTTATGGGCTGTGCAATAAGACAGCTCCCAAATGAAAAGGGAAGACACTAAATGAGTTTGTGTTAGCAGTGCAAAGAGAGAGCAAACAAGGGTATTTTTACCAATATATACACCCATGGATCACACCTTTCAAAGAACTTATTAGTGATTCATCTTTTTTTTTAAATTGTCTATCTTTCATCACACCACTTGCAGATTTTTACATGCTCTTTGCTCAACAGGAAGCATGGATAACCTACCTAAACACTTGTGGCAATGCTTAAATGTAATCTCTGGATTAGAGTAGTGAAAGAGTTAGCTGCAAAGGGAGGAGTTATTTGTGAATGTGATGCTGCAGGTGCCAATACTAAGGCTGTGGAAAATTAACCAGTGAGGCAAGAGTGGGTCAGCACTAGTTTCAGGGTATTTTTCATTGCTTACTATGTTTAACATTTGGAATTCCTGTATGATGAGAAAAATCAGCTTCCAAATAAAAGCAAGAAGGTAAATAAAAATATTTTTAGACTGCTATCTGAGACAACATAGATTTTTCTAGAATAAAATTTAAGCAATGCAGGCCTGCCTTTCAGTTTAGCGAGATCACCCAAACACCTAAAAAAAAATACAGGAAGAGAATTTTGAATAAACAACAGCCTTAATGATGGTACAAAGAAAAAGAATGATTTGTTATTTGAAACAATAGTCCAAATTTGACCAAGGTAGAAAGCCAGGTAAAGAGGATGCATTTAATTCTAATTTGTCATACATTCCCCCTCTTTAAATTTTAAAGCAAGATAAGCTACAAAGTATTTTAAAGATAATGAGGGGATTTTAATTAGGAAAAAAAAAATCATTCTGTAATGTCTGCAGATGACTAATTATGTTGTGTTCCTGGAGGAACTGAGTTACTCGTCTTGCTTTGAAATTGGAAAGATAATAAAGCTATTTAATGTTGTAAAACTTAAATTCTGAACAATATCTTTACCTACAATTGCTTCGAAGTTCTAGAAGCCTCAAGACATGTACAAACACTAGCAGATTTTATAGGGATTTTTGTCGCGTGTTAAAGAAACAACAAATCCCAAGAAAGAAACAGAAAACCCAACCCATAACAAAACACCTTTTCCACACAATTACACTCGTGAAACATCACCCTTGAAATGTAACACAGACAAAGATTTATTTCTCTGCCATCTGTTCCCTGCATTAATCTTCAGGTCTTTTAATAAAGGTGGGGAACAAAGTGTCAGGATGACTCCAAGGAATGGTAATGGGATACACAGAGCTCTTCACATATAGGTCAGTAGATCAAGTCCAGCCAGGATGAATGTTGCCTCAAACCTTTTCCATCCTGTTATTACTCCGCAGCTCTAAGGAATATAAACTGAGAAATGTTTCTGCTTTCTAGTAAACTGGTGGCTGGTGCTGGGAAACACCACTGCCCCTCTGATCCAGGTCAGTGGTGAGGGCAGGAGCATGGGATTTGACTCCATGCCCAGCTACTCTGACAAGTCACTGAAACACGTGGATGAGCCCAGCAGTGAAACTTGCTTTACTGCTGCCTCAGCTGCAGTGTTTTTCTTCTTGATCTATGTAAGATGTTAGTTCAACCCCCTGAGCTCAGTAGTAACATGGTAGAGGAGAGAGAGGAAATAAAAATAGAAGTGGGATGTGTCTAGATCCCAAATGACAGGAAAAACTCTATGAAATTAAAAATCTCTGGCACAAACATAGACCTGTGAGTAGGTGTAGCCTCTGAGAGTAGCAGCAAAGTCAGTGTCAACTTAAGTTCCTGTATAATTTTCAAGACTTGAGAAATGTGTAGAGCCTGGTAGAACCTGCTTTAGAGAAACTGAATTAGCAAAAGTCTGTCTGGCCTCTTGTAAGCTCTTCCTCAAATAAAATAATGTACATAATCTTCAGCTGTGATAATTGAGCATCTAATATTTGGTTTATAAAATGTTGGAAGATGTGGGATTTTGTTTATGTGTTCAAAGGGGTCTATGTCTTCCCTCCCTCTATAAGGACAAAAGTATAATCTATAGGTACTGAATAAAATACTTCAAGAACAAATATATAGCTAGGAAAAGGACCAACCATATCGAGAAACAAAATTTCTAGTTTTATGTATTCTTATAAAGTGGATTACATACTGTATCCTGCAAAAAACTTGCCATTTTTTCCTGGACTTTTTCTTTTGGAAATGGGTAATTGTATATTCAGCTGCCCTTGGTTCAGCAGGGACTAAACACCAGATAGCTCCAGATCTGTCTACTGCAGTAAGGGCTTATCCCATTTTGATTCCTCTGTTGCCATCTCTCATCTCTCACTAAAACCAGCATATTTATACAAATGTAAACAATCTAGGCTCAGGGGTGGTATACTTGTGTTTTATTTGTCTCTATCAGTAGAATACTTTAAATGAAACATTCTTCTGCATGTGTTAACAAAGGAACCAAAACAAACTTGGTATGTCTAAAACTCCAGGGAATTCAGAACTGAATGTGAATTTTATGTTAAAAGACCAGAAGCAACTCTTTAAACTTTCTGATGCTTGCGAAATGATACAGTAATTGAATTACAAAAAGCATTTGTAGGAGTTTTCTTTTTCTCCTTTCTATATTACATGTGCGTGGCTGTGCCAAATCAAGGTTTAGCTGGTGCAGAATTCTGTCTCAAAGGAGCTGAAGGTGGGTGTTGGGGAAGAATATAGGGAAAGATATTCCTCCTGAACCACAAGTCGAGGACTTTGCGAGTCAAAGGTACTTGCTGTGTATTTAACAGCCCTTTATGCGTTTTTCTCTCCTGATCTTGTCCAGCTTTTTTTTTTTTTTTTTTTTTTTTTTTTTTTTTTTTTTTTTTTTTTTTTTTTTCTTGCTTGAGGCTATGTAAGCTTTTAATGCATTCCAGAATTCTATGGGTGGCTGCATCACAATAAAGCCACAAACTGAGTGTAGAACCTGCAACAGCCTCCAGCTATGAGCACCTTCAACTCTCATGGTATTGGGAGAGAAGAGTCAATCTGAGCCCATCTTCCCATATTCCCTTTGTGTACAGCAGGATATGGACAGACCTCACTTTCAAACACCTCTCAAAAGTTTGCTCTTTGTTTCTTTTCTCCATACTGAGGAACTGGACTTTGCTCTTCTGATTCTTATTTTCTCAGGTTTTAGAAAGCTAAGCTACTCCATCAAGCCTTTTAAAGTGGTTATTTTAAACAGGAGGCCTAACAACAAACAGCCTGTGATCTAGGATTCCCCAAAGGCCTTATTTAGTGGAAGGGTTGCATGTACCTATTTCTGCCTAAAGTCACAGCTCTGGTGTTTTGAAAATGTCTTCCATGAAAAATTGCAACCTTTTTTTAGACGCCTGAAAGGGACTGTAAGAGATTTTAGATAGAACAAGTGTGAGAAAAATGCCTCCTAGGGTAGTTGATCATTGTTTTGCTGGTATATCTGGTACCTGAGGGAAGGAATCTGTTCTGACAAATGCATTTCCACAGCAGAATTACCTGTGGCCAGGGAAGGTTGAACAACAATTCCACTGACTTTGAAATAATTGGTAGATCTCCTATTATTGGTAACAATACCAAAGTTATCTATCTATTTGGCTCTGTTCTTCCAGATAGCCTTCCCCTTGGAAAAAGGCATTTTTACCTTGATAACTTAGAGCAAAGCCCATCATCAGTCACGGCAGGTCCCACTGGTGGTCAGGCAGTAACGAGACTGAAGCAGTGAGGATTGACTCTCCTTATCTCTCCTGCCAAGGCTGCTCCCTGCAGCCATGCCTCTGGCTCCCCTTGGGAAGAGGGAATCAGCACTCAGATGCTCATCCTGCACTGGGGACACCCCTTTACTGCAGCTCCCCTTGCCAGCAGGATTATGCCTGCCTGGAAGGAAGGAGCTGTTGGAGCTTGGTTTGGATTGTCCTTGCAGTGTCAAGGACTTGCCATCTGTTTAGTGTTTGTTCTGCTAGTGGATTTTCTGTCTCAGTGTTAAGGTTGCTAATGATTGATTAATCCAGCTCGGTATGGACAGAGCACACCAGGCAGTTATAAACTAATTGCAACAATTTCTCTGATGCTGCCTTTTGCAAAATGTACTGTCTGGGGCACAGATGAACAGCAGCAGCTCCATTTCTAGCCTTGACCCTGAGCTAATTAGGACAGATACTGCTCCTTTCCATCCTCTGAGATGAAAAAAGAGAATTTAGAAAAGGTTTTTGAAGGAATAGTTTTGCCTGATGACATGATTTGGTTTTTTTTTTTTTTTTTTTTTTTTTTTTTTTCTTTCCATTTTGTTCGGTCATTTTTTTTTTAGGGAAAACATATTATGGGACTTTCTGTAAATTCACTGTTGTCCATAGCCATGAAGGAATAATCAGAGGTATGAGAGAATGTACACTGACTCTTAAGAGGGATACATTACCCTTGACAGTGTGCATGTGTTGGTTTTGTTTTGAGTTTTGTTGTGTGTTGTGGTATTTAGTTTTTGGGCTTTTTTTTAATTTATTTTTTTTTTCTGTTGGTTGGTTGTTGTTTTGATTTTTTTTTTCTCTCTTTTTCTTTTCCCGTGAGTTTTTGAGTTTTTTTAAAGAAGAGGAAGAAGGGGGGGTGGTCCAATGCCTTATGCCTTTACAGTCTACCATGATCCTTAGTGCTGTGTGCAGCTGGTTGCAAGCCGGCAATGTATGCTTTTGCTAATGACTGATTTCTAAGTCAGGAGGATGTGAAGGCATAAAAAGAAGAAAAAAAAAATTTGGAAGTGGAACTCAGGCTGCACAGCTTCATATGAGATTGTTATGGAAGAAAGGGTCAGTTCTGCCTGTACAGTTTGCAGAAGTTCCTTCACTTTACAGGTTTCTGCTATAACTTGCAGTTACACATGTAGATTGTGCATCTTTTTTCACAACATCGCATTGTTCATATCATGCAGAAGTAGCCTTCAATAATTCATTGACATAATAATGACCATGGCTTTTAGAGTCTATTCCTAATGATCAACAAGAAAGTCTTCTGCATCCTGGCCAAACAAATAAACAAACCAAAAAAAAATTGGAAATCACTTCTCAGCAAATTTGACTAGAAAAATTCTTAGCAAATCGAAGTCAATTTGTTCTTACAACTGTATGCATTAATTTATCTGAACCACTCAGTGTTTGTTGCATGAACATCTGGAAGGAAGATGAGGGTGGGTGTGGGGAAGAACACATTCAAAGGGAACAATCAGCAGTAGAACTGAAATCAGAGCTTTTGCATTTAAAGCAGCTTTTCTCTGAAACTGAAGACCACTGTGATTCCAGGCTGCTCAGATTCCAATGTTAACATGTCTCTCTAGGTTTTGATGACAGTTAGCATAAATACTAATGAAAATTTCCCTAAAATTTTGATTTCATGTGACAGTGGATTATTCTTTTTTTTTTTTTTTTTGATCTCTTGTGCTGACATTCCCTGTTGAATAGATGCAACTTCATGCAAAACAGTCATGTATAACAGCTATTTTATTACATGTCTTGAAAACCAAAGCATTTTTCAGATTACAGGCATTTGCACAGAACAAGATTAAGGTGTATTCACATCGGGTGTAACAAGTCTCAATTATGCTGCAGGACACAGTAAGAAAACTGGAGGACAGGAGAAATTGGGGGGCAAAGCTGAAGGACAAAGCTGAAGGACAGTTAGTATAGCAGGTGAACAGAAGACTAATGCATATTTAGCAAAACATATTTTCCTTTTGTTCCCCTCCTTTTTTAGCATTTATTTCCCTTGTATTTCTTGTCCTCCAGCGTCTCTGTCATGACAAAAATAGAATTAATATCCAGCGATGTGCTTAATACAAGATTCAAAGTATGTTTTTTTTATGTTATGAATCTTGTTTGTGTTTATGTAGCACTTGTTGATGGGCAAGCTAGTATCCTTCACTTTCTCTAATAGCCTTACTGTAAATAAGTCTTTTACAGAAAACACATAAATACTATAATTCCCAGCATTATGATGTCATAGCACCTATAAATACTCAAAGTACAGAAATGCATCCTTCTAAATGGAGAGTTTATAGTCCTCTTGTGGATACCTTCCAGCGCGGGGATGAACAGCTCATAACTCTTTTTTGACAGAATAAATAGGAAATCCATGATTCCTATCAAGTTCTGTAGAGAGACCCAGACACCCAGATCCATATGCTGTGCTTTGCCTTGTATATGTTTGAAGTGCTTGCAGACTTAATTGCTATGCCCTGGGGAATCTTCAAGACTACTGTTGGCAGATACAAGTGATATTAACAAGACAAATATGTCTCAGTATATTTACCAGGTGATTACTGCTGTTTCAGAAGCAGTAAATTATTGTATTTATTCATCTGTGATGCTTCCATGGGAACAAAAGGCAATCTGTATTTTTAATTTTTTTTTTTTTTCATTTGTGGGCTGGTTAAGGATAAGGATGTGGGAAGAAAAAAGCAGGTTTGGATGGGAATATGGCAGAAGGGGTGTAGTGTAGTTTACCATTACCTATGTTTCAACAGGAACATTTCAAATCACAAGGTTTTCACTCTGTGTATGCAAGTGATTTGTAATGCCATATACCCTATGTGCTAGCATATGTAGTCTCCAAATGTTTCATCTGTGCCTCAGCATTCTGTTTCTTAAATCACTGCAATATGTTGAGCAAGCAAAGAACTTACCATATAACTTGATTTAGCATGTGTTTGTTTATATTTACAAAATGTTAAATATCCTGTCTCCTTTCTCTCATCTGCACTTCTTGTTCTCCCTGTTTCTTTTCCCATCTTCCCCAAGGCATTATTAACCAACGCTTGAATTGTGTGTCCCTGTATGTTCTGACTTTAGTAATATTTGGTTTAAAGTAACTAAATCAACCATGTATATTCAGCATAAAGCCTTCAACCTAAAGCTCTACATGAGAATGAAAGGATATATTTCCCCTTTCCCCTCCAACTAACCCTGTTAGGGCTGAGTCAGCTCATGCTTTTTTTAAACCTAAGCTTTATTTGAGGATGAGCAGATGTAGTTGTGCATGGAGGCTGTGTGGGAACGTGACCACTGATGTACTAATTCTGCTTTTTCTTACTTTCTCTCTCAGCTGGAAGATCCCATAAAAGGTGTACATAATTTTGAAACCTTTTTATAGAATTCAAGAATTTATGGCAGTGAGCTTCTGCTTTTCCCAATATGTACACAACCTGCCCCCCAGTTTAACAAAATCAAAGCCACATTTCTTAGGAAATGCCAGAGTGGGATTGTAGAAAGTGTTTCGTTTTTTTCCTGTGAACCCCCACCTTGTTTGACACATGTGGAGTGCTTGTTTGATAAGCAGATGCTTTGTTCTTTCCCTGTCCTTCAGTAGAGGTGTCTAAACCTCACCTGTTAAATGCCATTTAAAATTCTCTTGGGACATGGACTATCGGTTTTATTATCTGCCCTCAAAAAATATGCTTATTTTCAGAAAAAAATGCTGTGAACTGAGGTGCAAGGTCTTGTGCAAGCCCAAGCACAAATACCAGGGAGAGCAGAGAATGGATTGAGGGCAGCCGTGAGGAGAGGAACTTGGAGTGCTGTGCTCACACGGAGCTCAACCTGATCTGGCCATGTGCCCTTGCAGCTCAGAAAGACAAACGTATCCTGGGCTGCATCTGAAGCAGTATGGCAAACAGATCCATGGAGAGGAATTTCCCCCTCTGCTTTGCTATCTGAAATGCTCATGTGTCTGCATCCAGCTCTGGTGTCTCCAAGGTAAGGACATGGACTTGCTGGAATGAGTCCAGAGGACCACAAGCAATATCAGAGGACCTGGAACACCTCTCCTATGAAAACAGGCTCAGAGAGCCCAGGGTAGTTCAGGAGAAGACTGTGCTCAGGGTGATTTTATAGCACTTCTCAGTACCTAAAGGAGCCCACAATAAATCTGGAGAGTGAGTCTTGACTTGGGCATGGGGTGAGGGAACAAAGTAATAATGGCTTCAAAGTAGAAGAAGGTAAGTTCAGGTCAGATACTGGGAAGAAATTCTTTACTGTGAGAGTGATGAGACACTGGGACAAGTGGCCCAGACAAGGTGTGGATGCCCCATTCTTGGAAGAATACCTAGGCCATATTGGATTGGGACTTTGACCAACCTGGTCTGGTGGAAGGTGTCCCTACTCATAGCAAGGGGTTTGGAATGGGGTGATCTTTGAGGGCCCTTCCAACCCAGGCCTTTTTATGATTCTGTGGTACTGGAATTGCATGAAATTACCTCCTTTGTGTGTCCCTCTTTTGTAATGCCTAAGGAATTTGGGTGGTATTTCCTTCTTTTTAGCATACTTATCATCAGTCAATACCATGCATGGACAGTGTGTTTATGACACTTTCACTCATGAGTCTCACTTAGCAGGGCCCAGAGGACAAGCACAATTCCCAGCTGCAGTTACGAGGTCTCAGCAGTTCTGCAAATTGTTTTTCAAGCCAAACAAGAAAATGGGAAACTCATCATAAGTAACCAACAGCAAAACACTCAATTAATTAAGTTGCCTAGCTTGAGATAGGAACATTAGTTCTAACAGAGTAAGGACAAGTGTTGTTTGATTTTATTTTTTCCTTCATAAATTTTACCCACCCTTTCCCTTCATCTCTTCCCATCACAGAAGAATGGAGAAACTCCAGGAAATATTCTTACTAAATATGGAGTGGTGAGAGTTCTTTGAGCAGAGACCCAGCCTCTGCTTCTCGTTGTGTTCATCATAATGTGTTTGATCCTTTCTTGCACATTACCTGTTGGGAATTTGTTGTTGTTTTCTGATGTTCTAGTTAATTTTCCTCCTTAATGTTCTTACTCCCCTGTTAGCCTTACTTGTGTTCCTTGTTCAGCCTCTTCCTGCTCTGGCTGCCTGTTTATCTCTGACACTGCTGCAATTATAGAAAGAACACCATTTTAGTTCTCTGGAAAATTTCTGCACAACTGTGCAGCATTTTTAGCTATTTCAAGACTCCTATTAGTCAAGAGAATGTTAAGAATAAAGGTCTTACAGTACTACTGGAGACAGTGTAATTGTAAGAATAAAGAGCAACACAGAACTTGTCTCAGTGTCAGTGACAGGATGCCTGTGTTTGATATCGGATTTCCAAATACTTCTGCTTATTTTTACACTTGTGCTCCATGAACGAGTGCTCTTTCCTGTTTTGAGCGGGAAAGAAACTTGAAGAATTTTTTTAAGTACTCCCTTTTATGGTAATGGGCAAGACTTCAGATTTCTTTGTAAATAAAATAGTATTATGTGAATGCTGCTGGAAAAAACACAGTGTGTTTATTGTGAAGTACAAAAAATTATTCTGATGGTGAGATTGGTAGGAAGCTCGAGATGGATGAAAGAAGTTAGAAAGTATTACCTCACATGGTAAGATCAAGCTCTTTCTAAAGACAGAATCTATGACTCAAAAATATTTTCAGGAGCCTTGGGGATAAATGGTTTCTGTCGGAGATGATTTGGCAGAATCTGAAGGGGAAGTGACTCCATTTGATGCATCATCCCAGACACCCCCTTAATTTCTTTGTGGAATGCTAACAGGAACACCTCACTGCCAGCTCTTCCCACAGACACCCAGCTGGAACTCTGCACAGGGCTGCCTGCTTACAGCAGTGCAAATCTACAGCTGCTTTAAAGTCACACAGAGGTGCCTGGGACAAGGTGGCCTTCAATGGGACTTGGTTGATCTGCTGAAACAGTCATATCATTCTCTTCTGGTAAATTCAAAGAAAGAGTAAAAACTACAAAAGGGCAGATAAAAAAGTATGAAACTGCTCAGATTACTTTTTTTCTGATAACCACCTGATATTTTCCACCCTTTCTAAGATAACTGCAGTTAACTAGAAAATGCCGAATACAGGATTTTCAAAGTCTTTCCTATAACCTGTGAAATTCTGCTGTGCAGAGCTCGTTCTACATAGCTGTTGTCATCCAGTGGTCACGCTCTTACCATCTGTCATTAAAACATCAAGTTAATTGTCAGAAATGTCTTAGATTCGTAGCTCTGCCTCTGCCCATTTTGAATACCTCCATCTTTCATACTGCTTTGCATTCATTGTCTGTATCTTGGAAGTCACATACTTCCACTTGAAGAGAGAGTTTATGATAGCTTGCAAAAGTGAATAACCTTGACCATGTAAGGTACCCTGTAGGAGATCTGCAACCAGTAGAAACACATGGAAATGAAAGAAACTGTGCACACAATCTCAGCTACAATTCTTTTTAAAAAGTGGATTTCTGATTTCCAAAATCACATTACTTGGTGTAGCTTTTTCTTTCCCCTGTGTCATTTCTACTGTGATGATATTCTTGCAAATACTCTTTCTGCATTTCCACTAGCGTGCTTTAGCACACTGTAATCTTGCCTTTAATATTGAAACCTTCCCCAAGTTTTACATTGCTTGCCTTCTGACCTAGCTGAAGAGAAGGAACTGCCTTCCCTTACATTTGCTAAGTATTTTCCCTGTGCTTTCTCACAAAACATGTTGCAGACATTGTGAATCTTGATTTTCAACATTAACAACTCTATCTGTTCCCGACCTGGTTTTCAGCCTGACCACACCATTCATCCTTGTCCTTCCTTTTACACCTCCCAATTCTTATGGCAGCATCTTGTCTGCTTCCTCTGGCTGTGTAGGGATCAAGAGATCCAGACTGACGTGCATCTGGCTGTGCCACAGAGCTGGTAAGATCACTGCATCAGGACCTCTGAGTGCTTGTGAAAGGAGAGGTGAGGAACTGGAGCAATGCAGCAGTGCGTGGAGCCTGTGAATATCTACTACAGCAATTCTTACAGCACTGGGACCAACTTAGGCCACTCCTGAAATGTTCATGTGGGCAGTAGGCTGGGACTTGTTTCATCTAGTTGTGGGTATTTTGGACAGGGAGATAAGCCACACTGTACAGTTGTGGGTGTTTTTATAAAAGATGCAAAAAGAAATATATGACTGTGCTCTGATCCCTTTTTCAGATTTTTTCTGACTTGGTGGCCACCTAGTCTATGGTGTTGGAAGTTCAGATTCTCTTTGGTTTTATTAAGAAGAGGGAGGTAATTCTAACCACATAATTGATGGTACTGTATGCTCAGTTTATATATACAGCACCCATACTTCTGGCCTCTGATAAATCTGGAACCTCTATTTAAAACTTACACCTTCCACTGCACTCAGACACAGCAGGTTTTGTGCTTTGTAGAAGTACAAGGTAAAGGTCTTAGGTTGCTGTGAGATAATTCGAAAATATTGTGTTCCTGCAATGAAAGGAGATTGTTAAATAGTTCATGGAAGCTTTTACTTAAGTGTTTAAAGATTTATCATCCTGTTTATTATGCATGGTTGAAGCCTTCTTTCCTTTTGTGAAGATCATTCCTAAATGTCCTAAATGGGGTTTGTATTTTGTAATAGTTTGCACAACCTTATTTTATTCTGCTTCACTGATATGAATAGTTCTCTGAATTAAACTGAGATAACAGTAGTTTTTTATGGAATAAACATTACTTTCGAATAGGAAAGGAAGAATAATTGAAAGAGATATTCTCTGACATTTTCATATCAAAGTAATGCTTTGTGACTGTGCCAGCAAATATTATTTTCCAGCTTTGTCAAACAATGTCTTTAATGTAGCAGTGAAATAACTATTAATCTGAGGTCGATAACTACAGCCTTGTTTTTCTTGTCTTGCCCCTGCTGAGTCCAGGCAAGTTTCCTTGGCCCCACACAGCCCTGTTGAAAGAACATGTGTTTTTTGAGGTCTTATCAGTTTGCAACCTGGCAGAAAGTAGCTGCACTTATCTGTGCTTTGCAGTGGCTCCATGTAGCAGCACATGGTGGTGTTTCAGGATGTCTGCTTTGGCGTCCATCTGCAGTTGTTGGAACTGCATAGTGCAGAGCCTTCTCTTTCTGCTCCTTCTCTTTTGTCTGAATTTGTGGGTTTCTCCCCTGGATAACAGCATCAGGTCCTGTAGAGCTGAGCTGCCCTTGCACAGACCCTGCTGTAGAGAGCTGGGCTGTGCCTCTATTCTGCACCTGCACTCCTGCCTAGCCTGTAAATCTTCCATAAATCTTCCAATGCCTGTGCATTTTCCATAAAACTACAGTTTCTCCTCCTCAGATTTTTTTTTTAATCCAATATTCTATTTTTTTTTCCCACAAAAAACCTGTAGGTACATCTGTACTTACACAAATAATCACAGACTGGGTACATTTCTATTTCCTTTCAAATCTCTAGAGCCTGTGTCCCAGGTCTTTTACTGCAGTAAAACTTTTTACTCTTTTCCTTTTCCAAACCCTTGTATATAGCCTGGATAAAACTCCTGTGTTGAAAATATTTTCTCAACTCTCACTACTTTTGGAAAGCTCCTACCATTTCTCATCTATATGAACAGAGCTGCTGTTTCTAGACAGCTTTTACCCCTCCTCAATTCCTTTCATGATTTCTTCCAACTTCTTTCTCTAAAGTGCCATGGAACAAACCGAATTAGAGAGAGAAAAAATACCTTCTTGGACCTAAAATATTTTTTTCCTACGTTGTTTTTTTTTTTTACCACTTCATTGAGACTTGTTCTAAACAACTCATAAGATGAGATACCTTCTAGGCACAATTCTGTCTAATTTATTTCGTTTTTTCCCTGATGGTCAGCCTCAATGGCTCATTTTTCTAAAAGGCTTCCCATTATTACTGTTATGTGCTTTTAGACCATTCAAACACTACTGCACTATCTTCTTGCTTTCTACACCTTTTTCAAGCACTTCCGTGCTTTTTCAAGTACTCCTCTTGATGTTTTTATTCCTGATTCATTATGGCTGTGGCACGTTGCATATTGTGGGGTAAAATTTGCCTCCGAGTTGGTAATTTGGTACAGAGGTACAATAGAGCAAAATTACCATGTGGCAGTGTGCAGGTCTGGGCTTTTAGATTTTGAATACCTGTATTCCTTTCTGTGTACTCACCCACTGCTGTGGTTTTTTCCTCCTGTATTCCAATGAGTTCCCTGCCACTCTAATAGCAGTTGTTTTATTTTCCTCCCAGCTTTCTTCTTTAAGGTACAAAATGGATTTCACGGAGCTTCTAATTTCTTTTGGCCACAAACCTGCTTATTTTAAAAGTAGACTAATCTCAACAATTTAACGGTAACCTTCAGTCTACAGAGTTAGCATAATTGCTTCTAAATGTATTTAGAAAAAAAACTAAAATCCTGTCTAAATGACAGTCTAAAATATTTCAGCTGAGTGATAAGCAAGTGATTTCTCTCAAGAACTGTTAGCATTTATTCTTTCAGTGTTTTCTCTCTTCAGATTTTTATCAATTTAAATAACTACATTTTTAATGTTCATGTAGTAGCAAGCAGAAATGGGCCTCTATTCCATCTTTCATATTCTCTCTTTTTAATTAATTTATTTATTTGTATATCTAATCTAAAGAGTTATCAATCACAGGCCACTGGAGCCTTTGAAATTTTTAAAATTATAATGACATTACAGATGAAACTGCAAAATATGTTGCAACTGTAACTGCTGTCATGGTCTGTACTAAGGTTTTACAGTCTTGTCTCAAACTATGGGGGAAAGAGAGAATTTGTTAAGACAGACACCAGTGGAAATAGAGGGATTTTTAATAATTTCCCAATTTGACTTAAGAGTCACTACAGTCCCTGATATTTTATAGACTGTATCCCTTATATTTAGAAATAAAAAGGACAAGTTGTGAGTGTTGTGGAGCAGCTGATGAAGGAAGGAAAGAAAGCTGCTAACTCAAATTTGCTTTCTTGGTAAATTTGAGTGAAAACCTCTGTTAAAGCAACCTTCCAACCTCAGCATAATTACATTCATACAGTCATTATGGCAGAGTAATATGCAGATGTAAAGGACACTTGCAGTCTTTTGGCCACTCGAATATCATAAGAAGAAGAATCATTAGTGGCATTGCTGTAGGATGATGCAGTGTTTCTTAAAGCCCCAGATAAAAATCTTGAAAGCATAAGGAAACACTGGTGCCTTGAGATGGTAAAATGGCTTAATGCTGGGCAGGAAAAATTTGTCTGTGCAGAGCACAATAAGAAGAGCAGAGCGCTGTAGACCACTTGGAAGAGAAAAGATTAATAACTCTGTATTAAATTAAGACAATGCCTCACTTCTTTTGAACTTTTTTTTTTTTTTTTTTTTTTTTTTTTTTTTTTTTTTTTTTTTCTTTTTTTTTTACTCTGGAGACACTCTATATGTGATACCTGATATGAGACTGAAGATCAGGAACTGAAAATCAGTCACTCCAGGAGGACTTGACTGGACTGCTACCAACACCCTGACCAACAGAGTGTCAGGTTGTCTTCTGACTGCCAGTGTTTTCTTTTTGTTTGGTTGCTTTGGGGTTTTTTTGTACTACTAAATTTTTATTTTAATTTTCCTAGTAAACAACTGTTATTCCTGTTCCTATATCTTTGTCTAAGAGCCCTTTAATATCAAAATTATAATAATTTGAAGAGAGAGGGGCTTACATTTCCAAGGAGGGCTTTTTGCCTTCCTTAGCAGACACCTGTCTTTCCAAACCAAGACACATATCCTCTTAAATGACAGTATACCAAAACATAAATCCACAGGGATTTCTTTTTAGTAGCACATGGCTTTTGGTAATATGCTACTTTTTTTACCCATTTTTTATGTTTAGGGGAATTTTATGCAAGGAGGGTGGGGTTTTTTTCATATTAGATGGGGTTTTGGGAGAGGATTGAGTTTTGTCATTTTTCCAGTTCCCTGTTTGAAAAGTGCCAGGAGATTGCTTATGTTGTTGGCAAGAAAAATAAAGAGAGAGGTGGTGATTTTATGATACATCCAGACTTCTGCCTTTCACCTGTATGTACTAAACCTGTGGCTGGGATGTGCAGCAATACAGCTACTGATGGTGGGCATTCTCCTGCCATCAGCATCTCCTGATAAGTTCTGATGCTTCAGAACTTGAGGCTCTTACTTTTGTTCACAAAGCAGCAATAAGAAAGATCTGAGTAAAGCTGATGGAATGGTGTATAATGTTTTTAACACACTGAGTAGATAATCCTTTGGGAAGAATGTCATAGCATAAAAGAAAAAATCTCTGACATACTTAGCACTTTTGAAACTAGATAGCATTTAGTGAGTCAGTCAATCACTTGTCTGCTGGAGATGTGTTCATGTCTGCTTTGATCCCCTGGGAGTTTCAGTGAGAAACACTGGCCATGTGCACCACATCCAGAGGTACTGGGAGCAGTATTTCTCCTGCTCCTTGTCCTTAAGAGGCAAAATTTAGAGGAAAGCACATGATACATAGCAACCTTCTTTGCTGCTAAGGAAAATGTTAATAGTTATGAGAAGCTGTCTGCAATTGGAGTGGGACTATACCCAAACATATGTTTAAATTTTCAACTTTGTCCAAGGAGAGGGCAGGGGAGCAGAGCAGACAGCAGATATATGGAATGCATAATGTCACACTTACTGGGGGTCTCCTCTGCAGATGTGTCTAAGCCAAAAAAGCTTAGACAAAGAAATCCGATCCACAAAATCCTATCTGCAACTTGTCTTTCCTGAATTGAAAATCTCATTCTAGGCACTCCTTCAGTCAGCATATAAAGCTGCATGGGAAGGTCAAGAGAAACAGAAGCAGGTACCAGAAAGATGTGAAAAATCTGCTTTAGAATGTGAATATTTAAATTTTGTGAAGCAAACAGTGTAAATTGATTTAATATAAGACAGGTGGGGGTATTTTAAAAGGGAAAGTCAAAAATACTGAAATGAGCTGGGATTAGAGTTTTTATTTGCCATGTTGGATAGGGCATTGGTAGAAGCTACCAATTACCGATGGGAATATTTATTAAACAAGTGAATTTGCATTTATTTACTTCTCCAAACCTTCTTCTTCAGCTTTGGAAACTCTAATAAACCAAAGATTAATACTGCAGGGAGAGCTGATGTGAGTGATTAGTGTTACTTGCAAAGGAAATGTACCTAAATTAGTGTTATTTGCAAAGAAGGCACTATCCAACCTGAGAATAGAAGAAGAGAAGCTTGTTACTAATGCAGTTACTTTCTGTATTAAAGGTGCCTGATAAGATATTATCAAGCAGTGTCTAGACCAAGGAGCATGTCTACCCTCACAGTTTGCACATCACTCAGCAGACTGTGATAACTGATCACTCAATGGAAGGCTGCTGCATGGGCCTTCAACATTCCTTTCATAAACAGATTTTATTTTCAAAAGTATGATCCAGATCTACAGTATTGTGAATCAATCACTTCACTTAAGAAAAACTGAGCACTTTTATGCCAGTTCCAGGCCTGATACCATAAGACTAAGTTAGGCTGAAAGTTTCTTGTTATTGCTTGTTGGTGTTTTTTAATTTTATTTTCAATTTTCATTCTTCATTAAAAAATGCAAAAAAATAAGAAAGGAAAATGTGCAAGTGGGAGCACTTCTGAACTGAGTTTCTCTCTGATTCAGCACAAGGATAGGCCCTGTAGACACAGCTCCTTATGTGTTTGCAAGCACTAGATGTCAGCCTGTGATGACACCTGTACAAGCATTTTTAGGTACATTCATATACAGGTTCCTTTAGGATTAATGGGAAAATTTTGCTTTTGCCCCTCTGCATCTTTAGAGTTAATAGATCAGAAACATGTTTTGTGCTCCAGGATCTGTCACCCAGAACAGTTTCTGGGTTTGTGTATATCAGTCTCAAGCAGGCAGGGAGAGGTTCCAGTGCAACCAGCTGTGAGGTCGCCTTTGGTCTACCACCCAGCATTATCTTTCTTGAGAAACACTCAGCTCAGTCCAGTTTGGAGGTAATTTTCCTTTGGTCATATCTCTTGAAACAGCATTTCTTGCATGGCAAACACTTAGAATGTTCTGGTTATTCAGCTCTTCAAAGCTACCTGCTTTCAGAGACTGTAAAACAGGACATTTCCGAATCTCCAGACTGTGCCTGGTGGTTGCTCTGAGCGCTACTAAGGTGCTGCAGAATTGCAGGTTTCACTCTTAGATGCCCATCAACAGTATTTTTAAGTAGGTAAGGTCAGGGAGGACTTTTTCCTTTGTTTCCTATTTTTGTTAACTCTGTGCCTTTACATGCAATTTCACAAATGGACAAAGAAATCTGACTTACAGACTTGAAAGAGGTGGAAAATGATGTGCAGAATGTAGTAAAGCATCCACTTACCAAGCTGGCTAAAAAAAAATTTTCTGAATTCAGAATCTAAAAGAAGACAAGCCTCTAAACAATATTGGATCTGCAAGATCCAGAAGTTTCCCAGAGAGGTGAGGAACCATACAAAAATTTTAGTTGTAAGGCATATAGGAGCTAAATTATATTAGTTATCTTTCATATGAAGGAAGAAACTGGCCTCTTCTCATTAGACATTAATGTAGATCCCTTCCTTATTTAGCCAGTTGTGCAAACCTGTGCAGTTTCACTGGGCTGCAGCAATAAATTCTTGTGTGTGCTCTTGAAAACTCAAGTTATTACCAGCTGAGTCACAGGCTTTAAATGTACTTGGTTAGATTATTACTCTTGGTGATTAAAAATGGTTAGCTAGAAAATACTGAGACTTGTAAGACCAATATTAGAGAATTTTGATTTTCTACCACTGTTTTAGTGTGTTCTGATTAGTGTAAGTTTTGACTCACAGTTTTTATTAGGCTTTTCAGCTTGATTCTTTAAATTTTCTACCAAAATCCAGACTTTTGGCATAGATCTGTGCCAAGTTTTGCTGCTCAAAACTTAATTCATATTTCGAAAATGGCACCCGCGCTCACGTTTGCAGCACTGCCATCTGAGGTTTGTGACTGGCAAAAGCTGGACCCGTAAAAAACAGGACAGTATGAAAAATTCTTTACCACTGAGTCCTTGAATGTGAGTTCAGTGAGTGTCCCTGGAATGCAGAGGTGTGCAACCTGCCTGTCCCCTCATCTCACTTCTAGCACTTGTAACAAAGGAGAAAGGAGTAGGTATGGAAATTTGCTCTTCAAGAATATGACAGGGGCATAACTACTTCACTCTGAATCAGTAAATATTCATGAAGAACATATTGGGCATTTATAGGTTTCCCCCAGAGGCAAGTAGTGATTCACATAGTGATGTGCCAACAGTATGGAAACGTCCTTAGAGCTCCCAGGAAAATACCACTTTTCCCAGACAGCTGCTTGGCACCACTGTGATGTGGGCACAGTGCTTCTGCCAGCTGCCTAGTCTGCAAGGCCAGCTATGCTCAGATTTCCCCTTCGTGGCAGATGAATAATGGAGTTTCTGCCATACAAGTACTCCATACTGTGTCTTCGTACTGCTCTTTCATGAGCAAAGACCTTCACTGGCTTTTGGGAACTTGCTTTTAAGTGTCCTAATGCAAAGAGAGTGCCAAATGAGTTTGTGATGTCAATTGCTTACGGTTAGCTTAAGAATGGTCTAGGACACTGTGAAACATGGAGTTGCACATTGGGTTGTTCTCAGCTTTTAGTCTTTTGGTAGGTATCAAGTGACTTTTTCCCTCTCCCCCTTAATTTTTATTGCGGTCAGGGAGATTTTACAAAATGACTTTTATCAGTTGAATAGCTAGCAATGAGCTCTCCAGGTCCTTTGACTTTCCCCTACTGCAATCTCCTGTTTGCCTTTGCCTCCATTTCACATCTGGAGTCCCCTAAAAAAATGGATAGCACCTCTCCCAAACCCAGGAATACTTGTCTCTCATTTAATATTACTTTAATTTGTCTTATGCTTCATCTACTTATAATATCACACAGTGCACAAGAAGTACAGCAGACATCTCTGATAAAAGGCAGATGGCAAGAACATGCTGTCTGCTCAGGTGCATGTTTTGAATTATCTGCTGACAGGAATGGTGCAACTCTGAGACTGGGTGGGGAGGTTGAGGAGTGAGAGATGTTTAAAAACAACTTTTTGTATACTTTGTAGTATACGTATACTTTGAAGAAGTAAAATGTAAATGCCAACCCAAAGAACAAGGATCTTGTTCTGTTTGTTGTGCCAGTCTGAACTTAACATTTTGTAGAGCTTTAAAAAAACCTGTGTTGTTCTCATATTAGCATATCATCTTTCACAATGGGTAGATTTAACATGTAACAGCTCTGAAGATTTTGTGCAGGGTTTATTTGTTTGATTGGTTTTTTGTTTAGGTTGTTTTGGTTTTTTTTTTCCATGATTTAATAAGGTATTACATGACCTGTTGAAGGTATTGTTTGGTCATCTTGGTAGTGTCAGATATTGTCTCTGCCTATCTTTTTTTTCGTTTATTTTCTTTTCCAGCCCCCAGGGCTCTTGTTTATGATAAGTAAAAATACAGTTTCTTAGTTCTGACAATGCCAACCTGTCAAGGTGTTTAAGTGCCTCCACCATTTTAGCTACACACTTCCATAATTCACTTCAATGAAGTTTATTGTACAGCTAAAATGTTTGATTGGATTGCTGCCCATCTGCAGGTGATTTTCTAGTGAGAGGGGATGTTTTCTTAAGGATTCTTGCTTGTTAGTGGTGCTTGAACTCCAAAAACCCCACTCCACTGCTGCTTGGTCTCTGATGTTACAATAAAATTGCAGTCCAAAGGTGAGGCTTCAGAGCACAGCCACAAAACATGCAGGCTACTCTAAAGAAAAAAGGTACTTCAACTTAGTAATTTAATGGCAATTTTTTTTTATTACCTTGTGCCTCTCTTAGATTCTTATATGTAGGTGGCTATTCTACAATAGATCAGATGCCAGTGACCCTTAAGGGTGAGATAGAGTGTCAGTGGCTGTGAGGATCCATGAAAGAGAAACTTATGTGATATAATTCCTCTTTTTGCATGCTACTTTAAAAATTTTATACCTAGAGTGCCAAAGTTCACTCCAAATTGAGACTTACTTTTTATAAGCTTTCTTGTTTAAAGGCTTTTTTTTATTCTTTTTATATCCAAATTTATATACTGCGTATTTACCAGGGTCAGCTTTGCAATAGAGCACAGGTGTTGTGGTTTCTCTTTTTTGTTAATTCAAAAATTACAATATAATTTAAAACTGAGCTCTGTGAGTCTCTGAATTGAACAGCTCACTTTGACTGTATATAATTCAGGCTTGCATAAGACATGAAAACTATGTTCAGTCATACAATCTGAGTCTATGATTAATCTTTCATAGACTTAGTGGCTGTTGCCTAATACTTTGAGGACATGATGCAACAAAAGAATCATATACCCACAAGAAGTAATATATCTATAGAATAAAACACGTGAATACTGCCAGATTTGTGCCAAAGCAGCAATTAAATGTGAGGAAAAGATTCTTTGTTGTCGTTGCACTTCTTCACTGGTATGAGATGATGCATTGACTTTAGTACATTCATAAAGCAAGCATGGCCATTTCAAATTCTTCTAGTTTATTGTGTTCATTTTAACGTGTCGATTTTTTTAGTATGAAACAAGACTTGCTTCCTGTTTTAGAGAAGGATGAATTTAAGACGAAATTTGAAGATTTTCTATGGGATATAGTTGTAGCTGAGAAAAGCATTCGCAATGCTCCATTTTGTGAACAGTTTCTTTGTGTGTTCAGTAAGGTTGTTGGTTTGCTCTGAGGTTGGATTTTCAATTTATGCCAAGGATTTATAGGAGCACATTGTATAATGTCAAGGAAGGAAATCTGATAAAGTACAACCAAACCAAATTAACCGCACTACAATTTTTCTTCTCTGATTAAAGCATGGCAAAAAGGCTTCAATGCTACATGTCTGGTGCAGTTGAAGGACTGAGTAGGTTCCTCAAGCTTCTTTCAGTTCTTTGGCAGAGAAAGCTCTTTGCTGCACCTCCCTAATTTCTAAGATATTAGAGACCTAATTTGTTACCAGTGCTGCATCCTAATATACTGCAAGTACACTGAATTCCTGCTACAATGTCCACCCAGTGGCCTGTGACTGCCTGATTTAAGAACATGCCTCTGCAGTGACAGAGAATTCTTTTCCTTTATTCTTAATGAGAGCAAAATGCAGATCTCAGGCTGATTTTTCCTCTGAGCTTAATGCCATTCAGACGTATTTCCCTTTAGAGAAGAGGGGTGCAGTAAGCAGGGTAAGGACTGGGGTCTTGTTCCTTCAGAAGATCATTTTAGCAACTAAGATTGAGGGAGGGTGCCTGCATTGGTCTTTGACCTTAGTATGTATCTGTCTGTGAGGGAAAATTGTGTCTGCTGCCTCTGTATAAGGTCCTGTTTGAGAAGCATACCTGAAGGGATAAGAGTCACACATTGCAATGCTGGTGGAGTCTGTTAGCTGATCACCAGCAATCAGTGGCAGTGTCAAAACTTGTACAGAGGTCAAAGAGCATATAGATTTGACCTCTACCCTGAGTCACAAAGAAGTCATTGATCCTGTGCTATTAGCATCATCTTTTTGATATATCCAAGCCTGAAGCGTGTTTTTGAAAAGCTGCTTAATGCTGGCAAACAGCATGTGCCGGGCTCTCATTTTTCTCTGTCAAGAAAAGGGAAGCACAGAGAATTAATTGGTGAGACTGTCCCTGAATGTAAACTTTAAGTGGCTGGTGGGTAGTCCTTTCTATTAGAAAAAAACCCTCTTTTTCTATTCTATAGTCATATATTTAGCTTTCTCAGAATGGAAGCAATGGTGACTAGCTGAACATAGCATTTTCTGCACCTTCTGCTGTCTGTGTTCATGGAGAGGATGAACAAAGGTACATCTGAACTGTGTTGTGGCACTTCTGTCACTTGGAGTTCAACGTATATGTAAGTTTCTCTTTTCCGTGAACTTCTCATGATAGCTTTTGACGGTTTCCTTCTGAACCCCTGGTGCTTCAGCTGGATTTGGTAGTTCATTTAGAAAATTGCTCCACTATGGGGGCTGCCACTGGCAGTAAAGAGGCTTCTCTCTTGTCACTTCATTAACAGAAGTTTTAATGTTGCCTTTGCATAGTTTCCCTGTGACCTGGGTGGCACCTACCTTCTCACCTTGTGTGTGTGACAGTGAATGCAATAAGCCATGTAGAGTCTGGGATTCTTACCAGCCACAATTTTAGAAAACTGCTTTAGCTTGGTCTCAATACATTTTTCTACGAGATGTGGTAACACTATTTATTGTCCTAGTGGCATGACAAGTTATAACTAACCACCATTTTGTCACATCTGAATGCATTCTATGAGGAGGGTATAATACAGATGGTTTTGATTAGAATGGAGCATCCTGAGGTACAGTGGCTCTCTGATTTCACAAGAAATCAATGCTGCTCTAGATTTCAGTTTCTTGCCACTGAACCAATGTCATGGAAAGTCACAAACAATATAACTCTGTTGCATTTGCAGTGCCTTTGGAACACACGTTTCTCTTTTAGTGCCAATCTGCAGAGACTTCACAACCAACCACATAAAATACGATGATGGTTCTAGTGGTTCAACCCCAGTCAGCACACAAGCTCCACTCCTCACTCCCTAACCAGGGATCAGGGAGAGAATTGCATGGGTAAAAACTACAAAACTTGTGAGTTGAGAGAAAGACAGTTTGATAGGAAAGCAAAAGCCATGCACACAAGCATAACTAAACAAGGAATTCATTGGCTGCTTCCCATGGCAGGCACCTCCAGGACAGCAAGGCTCCATCACACATAACAGGGCCTTAGAAAATTGTTCCAAACATATCCCTCCTTCCTCTTTCTTCCATCAACTTTATGTTCTGAGCATGTTGTCATATGGGATGGAATCTCCCTGTGGTCTGTTGGGGTCACCTGTCCTGGCTGTGCCTCCTCACAGCTTCCTGGTCTCCATTCCATCGTGGCTGTGTGAAAAGTGGAGAAGACTTTGGCTCTGTGCAAGCCCTGCTCAGTAATAAAAAAGCTCCTCTATGTTATCTTCACTGCTCAGCAGAAATCCAAACCATGACCCTATACCAGCCACTGTGAGGAAAGTCAAGTCTATCCCAACCAAAACCAGTACATGGTTAATAGTTCTAGAAGATGGAGTAGTAGGCAGCAGATTGGCAAAGTGATGTGTAATCTGATCCTTCTGCAGACTTCTGCTACTTTTGAAGGGCAATTTTACTTTAAATGAGACTGGTTCCTACCTGTCAATTTTAAATTTTTTTTCGAATTTCTATGAAAAGTAAGAAAAGGAACAAATGATGATGATAATTTAGTTTTATTACTCCTTTTTTCCCTTACTTCTATATGTAGCTGGCTAATTGGACACTCTGTACATTGCAGGAGACTCTCAAGGTACAAGAGAAAAATACCTATATTCATTCTGGTTACAAACATACCTACATTTACTTGGTTTTATTCACTAGAGGAATAATAGAGGAAGGGTTTGTGAAAACTTTTTGGTTGTAAAGAATTTTGATAAATTTAGGAAATAAATTGCAGTTGTGTTCAAGGTGATTTAAGTAAAATAGAGATGATGAAGATGATGACAAATGTAGCTTTCTTCATGCTAGCAGAACAAAATTCAATTCAACATCAAAGGAGGATAAATAGGGATAAATGTAATGGCAACCTTTTGTTCTGTGAATGCTGTCACAGAGAGCTTGAAAGCCTGAGCAAATAATGAGAGGCAGAAAGAGAAACAGCAAGTGCATGAGAGACACAGCACAGCAGAGAATAGGAACAGCTAGAAGAAATATCTGTCGTATTAATCATAGCAGAGACAAAGGGAAAGCCCAGGAGCTGAGACAGCTTGCTGTGAGCAATAATCTGGATATAAAAGTGTAAGGTCTAGATGGAAGATGGGATTCAGAAATGTCACTTTCCTAAAACATCCTCATCACTTACTTCTCACTTAAGTGGTTTGATTACTTTGCAGCTCATGCCTTGATTCTCCCCACACCTTTTCTTTTCCTGTTTTGTTCTTACTCTTTGAACTGATTTGAAATTTTAACACAGTGGAGGAGCAGCCAGCCCTCTTTTACCTTCTGAAGGCTCATGTTCGTTGCTGTCGTTGTTAGTTGCTGTAGTTACTCTTCCCACCAATTCAAAGGATCACTCTTTGTATGTGTTGTGATTTAATCCCAGCCAGCAGCCAAGCCCCATGCAGCTGCTTGCTCACTCCCCATCCAGCAGGACTGGGGAGAAATTGGGAGGGTTCAAGTGAGAAAACACATGAGGTAAAGACACTTCATCAGGCAAAACAAAAATATAACAAGCAATTCACCCACCACTTCCTACGGGCAGGAAGGTGCTCAGCTATCCCCAGGAATGCTGGGCTCCATTGTCCATAATGATGAATTGGAAAGACAAACATCATCAGTTCAACATTCCCCCTTCCTATTGGGGAAATATGCCAACATTTAGGTGTTTGGAGACTGCTTAATCACCTGAGAACATTAGGCATGAAAAATGTACATCTCAATTATAAGAAATTGCAGGTTGAACAAAGAAGGGCCTCAATATTAGGCTGTATTCAACAGCACAGACCTTCCCCTTGGATTTTTGAAAGGTCAGAGGATGTGATGCCAAATTTGTTGTGCATTTGCATTTTTAATTTTTTTTTTTAATGTACATGGTTATTTTCTCTCATACAGCCATGCAGTCCCATAGAATCACCCTGAAAGGGTAATTAAGAAGCATTTATTTCATGAATAACACCCAAGCAGAATCAAGAAAAATCAACATCACTTCAAATGTAAGGCTGCCTAGATACTGAAAAGTATTATTACATCCAATAATTGGGTAAGAAAAATGTGCACTTGCCATTAGTCCTTGACTAATGATGCATGTATATATTTCCATACATAACTAGTTCTCTGAGGGTGCAGCAGAAGCCTAGGTAGCCATGGGATTAGCAGAAACAAATTGTGTTAACGGGACTGTAACATTTACCTTGACATCTGAGAACTTGTATGAACATTTATTGTGTTTTACACTATTTTTAAAATATATAAGTGTACAACAAAATGGATAATTGCAGGGTTTATTTCATTTAAAGACTCACTTTATAAAATCAAATAAATTACAGCAACTGTTTAGAGCCATTAACTACACTTATTGCTGGCAGACATTGCTTGTATTTTAGTCCAATGATGGCAATATATTCCACTGTGCAAAAAAGAGTGCTAGTACATTTAAACTAAGGGTTATCTGAGGCTCTAATTATCTGAAAGTACATCTATTAATTTGCAAATTATTCATATCTTTAAATCATGCAAAGAAAAACAGCCCATACATGATCTCATGCTCATAATTCAGTATATATTTAAGGTGATGTGACAGAGTTTAAATGTCTCGATCTATACAATTTGACTTCAAAACTGCCTGTCTTCAGTTGGTTTCTTTGTGACAGCTTGCCTATTTTGCCTTGAGTAACTTGTTGTTAACCTGGGAAATGTAAATGTTATCATTTTTCCACCTTTTTGAAGTACCAATGGAAAAAAACCACATAGTGAGGTACTTGTACCATTCCCAAAAAAAAAAAAAAAAAAAAAGGCGCATATTTTTCAGAAATAGAGTCTAAGGCAGACTTCTAAGTAGTAGAAGTAAAGAAATTAATTCCTCCATTATATTCACTTGTAATAAATGAGGCAATATTATCCCTAGCCAAAAAGAAGGGTTTGAAGCTCACAGTAAATTTCCCTTTTGGAAAAATGGACTAAAAATTCAGATTATTTTGTCAGTGGCTGATGCTCAGGTTTCCAGACTGTACAGCAAGCTATATTCCCTATGTCCTGTAATTGCAGCAAATCTGACAAAAACCCATCAGCTGAGACATTTGTTGGAGAATGTTAAAGATGGATGAAAGGTTCACTGGCTCTTTTGGAGCTGGATGCTGAAATCCCATGGACTTGGACCTGGGAGAGTTTGCCCAGTTCCAGGGCTTGTTCCAGTGCTGCCCATTCTGCAAGGCTGAAGATCACTGTCTTGAGGATTAGAAGTACTCACCTTGAATTAGGTACTTGTCAGGCTGTCCCTGTTCTGGGATTCAGTTTGTGTGATGGTAAAGCAGAAATACTCTTTTAAGAACCTCACACTAGTGAAATTGTGTTTCTTCAGAGCTGTGTGTCCTGCTGGGAAGATGTTCAGGCTTGTTTCCAAAGTCCCACAGCACACATCCCCAGAACTTTAGTGGTATTGAATGTCCCTGTTGGTCTGATCACTGAGAAGGGTGTGCCCAGCCCAGGCCACTGCAGCAGTGCTCCAAATGTCCTCCCAGGTGAGGAGACCTCCAAAGGCAGACTGACCTCCTCACAATGTCCGTGTTTGTGGAGGGGGTTATCTCCTGTTGGATACAGGGCCCTTTTCAGCCTTTCTGCTGCTTTTTCTCTTTGTATCCGTGGAATTGGGCTGGAAGAATGATGGAACTAATCCTTGGTTATTTTTTTTGGTGATGAATACCTTTGTGATGTGTTGTGAGCAGACTGGAAAAGGTCTAAGTTTTCTAGGCAGCGTCTCTGCAGTCTTTATTTACTATTAACTATGTTTTCTAAATCTGAAAAGGGATAAAGGAATTTAGAAAAGGAAAAAAAACCCTCAGCTCGTGTGAATTAAATGAAAACATGATAAAATCACTAAAGAGGTGCATCAACTTTAACTCTGGTGCAGCTACAATAATTTACTTTTTTTGCATGTAACATATGAACATACTAATACATGTGTCTTAAATACATATTTAGTCTCTAGACTGCAGAAAAAGTATATTTATGTAGCAGCATATACCATTCAAAGCAAATGTTTTAAAGTAATAGGCATGTTTTGCATGCTGAGAGAATGTGCACAAACCCAATCTGCAAAGTGGATGAATCCATTATGTAAATCTAAAGTTGTCAGAGTGATCTATTATAACTATTTCTACTGTCAGCTGTTCCACATAGCACAAATTCAGCAACATACTCATCTTGATAGGGGAGAGAATTTAGATATTATACCAACTACTTATTAATCTTACTGATTTCCACAGCACCTATCACAATGACACTTTTTGTTACAGGGATTAATGCCAAAAACAGCAGATGACAATCAAAAGCTAACGAAAGAAGTGTCATGTTTGTGACAGGAATATAAATTGAAGGCTGTGAAGGAACACCATGGCTTGGAGCATTGCTGCTGGAGGCCAGCTTTTCATCAGAGGCTCATGCTTAGAAACCAGAACTGTGGGGAGGGAACAAAATGTCACTAGTGATGGCTGTTTGTAACTTATATGAGAGACGTGCTCTCCATTCAGCTCTGAGTATGCTACATACAAAACAAACAACAAAAAGGGATCTAAATTACTCTAATTTCAACATCACTGGTGTTTTCTGCAAAGAATTTGGGGGATGGATCTTTTTAGCATCCAGAACTAGTCATTGAGTATTCTCTTTTATTCTCACAGAAGATACTTCTCCAGGCTTGTGGGTGAGGTGGCATTGTAAAAGATTTTTCTGTCACTGCTTTTTGCTATCTTTTTTTTTTTTTTTTTTTTTTTTTTTTGGGTCACACTAGATATGAACTAGATATGAATTTGCATTGTGAGAAATTTAGTAATTCAGTGCAAATGCTAATCAAACATTTTAACAATATTCTTCTTGTGAAAATTACTTATTATTATCATTGTGTCTGCTTTAGGTTTTAAAAGGCAAAGTGAAATATGCTGCTGCATCCTGAAAGTTGTGCTTTTTCCCAACCAGTAGGAAATCTTGAAGATTTGAGCCAGGGTCCTACAAGACTTGTCCATTCCATGTGTGTTAGGGTTTCATTAAAGAGAAAGGTGCATTAGACAACATTGTGAAGTTAATTTATGTGAGCTTGAAAGGATTAACCAGCTATATAGCCATTAAATAATAGCAAACTAATGCTTTCTTCCATTCCTTTTTTAATTTTTAGTGATCGACCCATGCAAATTTCTTCATTTGCATACATTTCCAGATTAAATAGATCTGGATGTGGTACCTTCCAGGAATAGATAGAGCACTTCAGTTCAGCACAGTTAGTTTGATGTTGGCTGGAAAGCAGCACAGTTCTGTAGGGGCTAAAGAATAAGGCTTCCACCTTTGTTCATGAGAAGGAAGAGCAAAGTGCCAAGGAGTGCCCAAGGCTCAGGGTGGGCTCCAAGTCAGCAGAATGGTTTAGTCACTGAATGCCCTGAGCTGCTTCTCTCCTTGTTTGGCACTGGGGTTGGGATTTGGGGGCTTTTTTGTGATTTGTTTTCTTCAATTTGACTGCAAAATTTACTTTGGACCTGCAGAGCCTTCCAGTCATCGTTAAAAAATAGAGAGATTTCCACCAAAAGAAACCCTATTTTGCCAATATTGCTGCTTTTTTTCAGAGTTGTGTTTAATTAGATAAAATAGGCAGTAACTAAGCATTCTATCAGATTTATAGGTAGTGAGTAAAACATCACTGAGTAGCTCCATGTTGCTTTGCAGTATCACTTGTTTGTATGGAAGTATGCTGAAAAGGACATCTTAACATTTTTTTGAGTCTTTAAATTACCAACCTTTCCTTTGTAGCTTTTATTATATTTTTCTCTGGGTTGTTGTTCAACGTGGAGTTCAGCTCTCTCCTTTGCTTTCTGCAGATGCTAACTCATTAGTAGTTCATAGTTACTTTTCTGAATCATGGGAGCAGAAACCCTAAACAGCAGAGTTTGGGTTTGTAAGGAGGAATCTAAAATTTGTCTTTCTCTGTTTTCGTGTTTTTCGGAAGGAAGATTTCAGATGCCATCACATAGTCTACTTAAGAATTGCATATTATTTTTGTGAGTGTCTGACATTTTGGGCCTCACTCATATAAATTAACTCTGTTCAGGGGTGGAACAAGCTGGGAAAGCTGCATGGAGGTCTGGCTTTCAATGATCTCCATTAATGTCAGGTGATTCAAAGTAGCACTGTTGGCATTTTAGAGGGGCTCTGATGACTCCACATTTGATATCTGTGAATTTTTCTCTGCAGACTGGTGTGAATCTTGGCACAAGTGGAAGGAGAGACCAAGCAGAATGCTTAGACCAGCTGTGGGCCAGATGAGACTCAAATATATCCATGTGTGCAGTCACACTATGCACCAAATGAGTGTGTTGGCATCCTTGGTGAATAGTATTCCTTGTTGTCCTCAAGCAGAACTGTCCAGGAATGAGCACTGTGTAGAAGCATTTCTGCAGAACATGTGGGAAACTCATTTGTAGTTGAGTTTATGGTTTGTTTGGTGGTATGTTTTGCCTTTATTTTTTGTTTAAGGCGTGGTCTGTTTGTGCTTTCCCTTTCATAAAATTTAATATCAAGAGATCATGAAGAGTTAATTTTATTTATAGCTAAATTTATGAAGAGTTTATTTTATTTCCACTAATTCAGTTAGGCACAAATATATGCCCTGCACTTTAGGTGTTGAAAGGTCTTCTTCAAAGCCTTCAGATGAGAGCCTCTGCATGAATGCTAATGCACACATTTTAATGTGTGAGGAATTCCCTGCCTTTCAGTGAATTCTTCTGGACTTTCTCAGGTATCTGTGTGAACCCTTTTTTTATTGCCTTACTAAGAAGTAAGCTGGTTAATTACAGTTCTTCCTGAAAAGCATTATCCATCATGGTATTACTGCTGAAAAGGAAGGTGGTATTCTGCTACTTGGAAATATTCCTTTGGCACTGTGTGGATCATTGATATTCATAAGACTGCATCTTCAGGGTGTCACACTGTTCTCTCTCTACTTTCCATGAAAGTATTTGATAGTTTTTGAGATTGTTCAGCATTTTATGGGAAAAATATATTTAGAGTCAAAAGTACATGATTTCATGGAATGATGTTGTAATTGTTTTTCTGATTAATTTTAATCAAGGGACAAGTATGTCCTTCAGAAACAGAAAGCTATCTGGTGTTACAGGAGTCTGGGAATCAGACAGAGGCAGAGCAATGTTCCACTTTGGGTCATAAACCTTTCCAGAGGAAGGCTGGGGGTCTCCAGCCCTCCACCAGCTGATGTTTAGGGACAAACCTGCACTTGGAGCCAGGGCTTTGCTGTTATTCTGTTCAAAGGAGTTATGTGATTTTAGTGAACTTGTTGCTCTGTTTATTCTGCAGAAGTTTTGCCTGCACCTTGTGTTGCATTGCGGATTCAGATCTGTCATTTTTTTGCAGTGTTTTTTATGAGTGATTATGGTTTTGTTGTGCTGTCAGCCACTAACAGATGGCTTAGTTCCTAATATAACAGTTATTTGATGTATGTATCTATCTAAACAAAGTACCTGATGGATATCTGGTACTGGAAACACAAATCGTTACCAGTCCTTCCTGAAGGTAATAGAAATATTTAAAGTAAATTTATCACGTGAGTATTGAATTTTTATACAATGCAGTGACAGGGTAAAAATAAAACAGACAAGCTAAATAGTGAAACATTCAGGTAATTTTTTTTTCAAGTCTCTGCAGAGACTCTTCTAAACACTAGTAAATGTTCCATGTATATTTCTGAAAAGTAAAAGCATGAGCCCTATAATCAGCTGAAATATTGTTAATTCACATCCAGAACATGTCAATGCAAAAGTGTGTAGAAACCAAGAAGTATGAGCTGTGCTATGGTAGCTCAATTGAAGAGTCAAGTTCCACTAGTTTGTATTTCAGAACTGCAGACAGCCATAGTCACAGTACTTTGGATGAGACAGCTCCTTTATGAAACTCTCTGAGATTTGTAACCATACTTAAAATTGTCTTTAAAATCTGGTTTTGATAGAGGTTTCTTCTAAGCTTCATCCAGCTAACAGCTTCTCATATTAAAATTTCTTTCATCCTTCCTGATAATTGAAGAATGTTATCCTAAGACAGGAAGAAACTACACACATGCAGTTCAAATAAATTCAGTTAATTCTTTTGTGTGTGGACTAACAGAAGGAAATATTTGGTCTTCCTGGCAGCTGTTTTTATAGACTCTTCATTTTACATGAATATAACTCAAAAGATGTGGTATGAGTTAATTCATGGTCACACTGTAAGGTCATCAAGTCCATTTGTTAGACCAGTGTTTCCATGTTGGCAGTTTACTACTTGTTCCTGTTCTCTCAAGAAGATTTTGCTCACTAGAGCAAAAGAAAAAGGCAGCACTTTTTCTACCATTTTCATGGCCAGATAGCCTCGAGCCAGTTCTCTTATCACTAATTTGGATTGAAGCAGAAACTGCTGTCTCATGTCTGTCTTGCTGTACTCTTGCAATTTGACTCAAACCTAGATATTATATGTAATTGTTTCTGCCAAGTATCTTCTTCATGGAAATAAGATTATCGTTTCTTGAGAGCTGAACTGTAAAGGGCAATCTATGATAAATATTTTAAGTTTGATATTCTGTTTATTTCTAACATTTCAACATGCTTTTTTCTTTCCTCCTAAGACATTAAAGTAACACAATGGCCCTACAGGATCTCTGAAAAAAATAACATTGTCCTGTTTTCTTCTGAGTGTGTATTACATAAATCTCTTTTACTTCACAGTAACCATTTGGCCTTCCTGTATTTCTTGCATTTCCTTCTGCCTCTCTTCATCTATCCTTAACAGCTACAGATTTAAACAAAAAACCAAAAACTACCAGCATCCCTTAAATTTACTTAGATTCCAAGTTTTGAGGTACTGTTGGGAGTTACTCATCTGTTTTAGTTTTATTCTGTGGAAATCTTCATGTGGTAAGATTGTTTGATAATCAAGTGTTTGTCTCTAATATCCTGTGGTTCTCTAATTCCAGATCAGTAGTGATTTCCCTGTCCTCCCATCTCTGCAGAGACTTTCTGCCAAATAGAAATTTCTAAAACCAGAATAATTTTGTCTGAAAGGTTTAATCTTGTTTTTGTATCAATATTGTGAAGAATTGAAACATTGATCCTTTTATGTTATCTAATGGTTCATTTGCTAAGACAGATGACCTACTTACTACATGGACCTGGAAATTTAAGTCTTCTTAAATAAGTTGAATGTAATTAATAGACATAGTTGTGTAGCATGAGGTAGTGACCTATATAAATTATATAGATTATATAAAACTTTAAAGAAACTGTAGATAGATCTTATCATAGAATCACTGAATATCTTGAGTTGGGAGGGCCCCATTAGGCTCATCAAGAAGATGCCCTGTTCCGCACAGAACTACCTAAACTAAACCATACAACCAAGAACATCATCCAGACCCTCTCTGAACTCTGAGAGGTTTGGTGCCATGGCCTCTTCCCTGAGGCCAGATGTTCTCTCAGGGAAGATAAATCCACTGATGCACCTTTCATCCCCTTTCCTTGGGTGCTTGGCTGTCAGCAGAGAGGAAGTTCAGAGCTTCCCCCACTGTTGCCTTTGCTAGGGCAGATGCAGACCTGAGTGAGATGCTCCTCCAGTCTATTCTTCCGGCTGAACAGGCAAATGACCTCAGCTGTTCTTTATATGATTTCACTTTAGAAATTTTACTGTTCGTTGTTTATGAAGCTATGGCTTCCAGTAGCAGTTTCTCGTTTTTAGGTTTTTCCTCTTTTTTTTATTTTTTTTTTTAATATGAAAAAGCAAAAGTGAAGCCCTTTGAAAAAGGAAGCATTGATGTTCTTTTGTTTTGTTTATTTTCCTGTTTAGTTACTTTATTTCACAAGGAATCAGAACCCAAAGTTCTCAACTTCAGGGGAGTGCCTTATCTTTCCACAGGCTTCTACATCGTGTATTCCTACTGAGGCATGTCCCATCCTATAGACTCATGAAGTTGTTCTCACCACCTGGTTATTTCTTTCCCTCTCAATGACTTTTTAAGCATTTTACAGAATTTGGAAATGAAACAGCAGAATAGGAAGAAAACCACCTCAGAATAATGGTTGTGGGCACACTTCTGGGAGATGCAGATAGGTTCAAATCCTTTCAATTAATTGTGTCGGCTCCCAGAGCCAGATAAGTAACTGCTTAAAAAAGTTAAAGAATAAGCTTAAAACTGTTCTAATAATAGAGGAATGGAAAGCAATTTGGGTGTTTCAACAGTGATAAATTTAACCCTGAATTTATGACCGATGACTTATTCTCTGTGTCTGATATCGTTGCCCTTTTGATGATTTTTACTGGGTTTTTTTTTCCAAACTAGTTTTGTGGTGAACTCCACAAACGTTTAAGAAAAAACTACCAAGAGAACATCGAAATATCTTGAAAAGTCCTTATCACAGGTCAGCCTGAATGGTCTCTTTGCTGGTTCCCGGCAGCTCGGTCCTGCATCTGCAGAGCCTGTGGGTACCCAGGGTTAACAGTTCAGTTCCATTTACTGTGATGTCTGCTTCCAAGCTCTCTACTTTAATCACAATTTTGACAAGACAGCTCTTTCTAGGTTCCTGGGCTTGGTGATGGGGAGATCAGTGGATTGGTGCTCTTCTTAGGACCATTTCCTTGAGTAAACTCTCACAGAGTGGAAAGGGTTTGAAGGTCAAAATACAGGGTTTAACAGATTGCACATTGCAGGCACCTTGCTTCATATCTCCAAACTCTTTTGGTACTGGAAAGCTTAGAATAGACTGAAATTCAAATAAGGGGTTTGTGAACAAAACTACCCCATTGCCTTTTTTATTTTTTTGTCCTGATGGAGCAGTTCTTCTTTCAGACTGATTCCCAATGCAGTAGTGTTTAGCTTTTAGGCTGCAAAACGCTGTACAGCCCCTTCTGTATCCCAAGGGTGATCTTCCTCTGACAAGCCCAGCCCCTGGCTGTCTGTTATTTAGCAGACTCCCTCTGGTCTGCCTCAGATGCCCTTCAGGCTTTCTTGCTCTTTGGCTTGCCCTCACCCACTGGAAAAATGTTCTCCAGAACCCAAGCAGCCACCATCTGCTCTCTGTTGCAGAAATATTTCCCTCTTGCAGAAGGCTGCACTGGACTCTGTGGCAGGAAACATTCCTCTTAGCTGTGACCTTTCTCCCAGTCCCCAGCCTTCCCTTTGAGGGAAGACAATCTTTTTCCAACAGCTCACAAAGAAGTGGATGTGATCTGCAATCAGATGAAAATGGATACTGCCCATCACAGAGCAGGACAGTGTTCATTTAACTCTTCTTGTCATCCAAATTGCTGTGATAAACTTGCTGTTTTTTCTGAGGTGCAGTCTCAAGATGGACTTCTGGATACTTCTGGAGATTCACTGACTTGACACAAGGATAAACCAGAGTTCAAACTGGACAGAAGAAAAATAAATAGAGAATCATTGCATGACAGAATCCCTAAGGCTGGAAAAGGACCCTTGAGTCCAGCCATTAACCTCATACTGCCAAGTCCACCACTAAACTGTGTACATAAGTGTCATATTCACCTCTTTTAAATACTTCCAGTGACTCAACCACTTTCCTGGGCAGCCTGTTCCAGTTCTTGACAATCCTTTGATGATGTAATATTTTTTGGTATACAGAAAACCTTCCCTGGCACAACTATATAAACCTAATATAAACCTTCCCTGGCAAAACTTGAGGCAATTTCTTGTTCTATCATTTGGTCTCTTTTCCCAGGGAGCAACACTCACCTGGGGACAGAATCCTCGTGGGTAATGTATTTCAGGTATATTTCCCAGATTTCTAAGCCTACTGCATTAAATTAACAGATAAGCAAAACCCTGAAGATTGGTCTGAATTAGTCAAGCACAACTGACAGCTGCAATAAAAAACCCTATCTCCTAAATCAGCTTTATCCTCATTACTAGAGCTTAAAAAACCCAGATGAGAAGCCCAAGTACACTGAAGTCATTGTAAACCACACAGTAGGAGACAGCTGCTAGCTCGGAAAACCTGCAGTCAAAAGAGATGAAATAGTTTTGTACTACCACTCTCTGACAGAAAGGCTGGATTGAACTGACAGACTCCCTAGCTCAAGGTCAGACAAGGACTAATGCAAAACTGGAAACCCAACCAAGATCTTCTGATCCCAGCCTAGTGCCTGGTCCAGAAGACAATCCTTCTAGCCGTGCAGAGCATGACCATTTGTTTTCATACACAATGCTCTCTTTCGTGCCAGTGCTTCCCCAGCACCTTTTTGCATGGCATTCCATCTCTGCCACAGAGCTTTCCTCCTTTAGGTGCTTTTCTGGCAACACAACAGCTGTAAAAGTAATCTGTGTGCATTTACACTCCTTGGAAGCAGTTTTCAAAAAGGAAAGCTTCTGATAGCTCTAACCTGCACCAAGTAGTCCTGTATTTCTTTTTTTAATCCTATCATCTCCTATTCTATTTTTTTTCTTTGTTCCTTAATGTCTTACAGTGTAAAATCTGTGAAAAGATTAAATGTTTAGGACAAATATAATAAAAAAAATAATCAGACATCCACAAAAATAATATGTAATTGCTAAGTAGACTATGTGATGATCATCTGAAATTTTCCTTCTGCAAAACATAAACACAGAGCAAGACAAAGCAAGGATACTTTTTAGATATGAATTTATTTACTTCTCATTCTGACAAACTTTTAGAAATTGCATATGTTCAGGCAGTGAGCATAGAGTTTACCTATATGGACAACTGTGAAATTGTATTTGTCAATCGAACTTTAGGTCACTTTTTCTCAGGAGGAGGGAACAAATGTTTGTTCAAAACAATCCTAGATCAAAATTTGAAGAAAAAAAAAAGATCATTACTTAAAAAAACTTAGGGGGGGCTGAAACAATTAATTTAAGTGACCTAATTAAATGCCTAGCAAATATTATCTTCCTGTCATGCAAATGTTGTAACAGGTTTTTGCCTAGGAAAGAAAACCTCTAAAATGGGTATCAGGATCTTGACAAGAGACAAGCTTAATTAAATAAAATGGAAAATAATATTCTTCATTAGTTCTCTAGGCTTCTTATTTGTTGTGGGGATGTAAAACCACTCTTTTGCTTTTCCTATTTAGAAAGAAAGGAGGGATGATTTCAGAGGTACTTAAAAATAACCATTCCAGCAGATATGTGTGGTGCCTGGGGAAAGCTGTTTAATCCAGTATAACATTAGGAAGAGCTACAGAAAACAGAGGAAATGACAGTCCTACTGGTGTCCTCCTGCTGTCGCCCTGCTAGTGACACTGTCACACAGGGACGAGGCCATCTCACAGAAACCTGGATGGCAAAGGCAGAGCAGGAGGGGCAGCCCCGGATCCATGGTAGGGGAGGGAAGGAACGACAGAGGTCCATATGTGTTGATAACATGTCCAGAACTTTGCTCCAAAAATAGCAGGTTTGAAAACTGGCTCTGGAAAAGTAACCAAGAGAGTGCATAGAAATGTGCCCCACAGCTGAGATCATGGGGAAATCCCAGCTGATTTAAAATTAGTTCAGATTAAATTAGACCAGCAAACATCTGATGGAACAGGCTGATGTACCAGTGGTTCACATCTGGACATTTGGCGGCAATTTCCATCTGGCAAACAACTGCAATTTTACACAAAATACGGAGCTATGACCAGCACTGCTCCTTTCCTGTCTGCATGTTAAAGAGCAGAGCTGACCACCAGCCATCTCCATGCAGCAATCCATGCTGGCAGTGCAGCAGCTTGCAGGGGGACCCGAAGCACCAGAGGTGCTTCCAGAGCCAGAAGCCAGGCAGTGACACCTTGAGAAATATAAGAACTTCCTCCCTACTTTCCCCCCCAATTTCTCCCTGTCAAACCCAGAGCTGCATGCTGTATGGGCTGACATTAACCACCTTTGCCCTTGGCCCTTCTGGCTGGCAGAAGGTCCAAATTCAGCTGCTGGCTCTCTGCAGAGTTCCCACTCTGGTAAAAGGCATTTCAAGTGATGGCATCACAGCACTCAGCTTTGGAAGAGGAAAAGAGTGCACTAATTTCAAACTCACTGTTTTCATGTGTCTTACTTTAGCAAACAGCTTCTAGTTTATCCACTTTTGACAAGATGGGATAGCAGCTGGAGGAATTATTTATTTCATTGTGATGTTCAAAAGGAAAAAAAAAAAAAAAAAGGCTTATTTCAGCCAGTTTCTGGATCCTAAAATGGCATCAGTAATGTCATCTTTATTTCAAAGAGTCTAAGAGATCATCAGATTTTACACCTTGCCTAGGAGTGATGCTTCCTGGTTACAGATTATTACAGTCTTTCTGCTCAAAGTTTCCTGCTAATTTTGCTGAAGGATTTCTCTGCCTCCCAAACTCGTCTGAAATCATGAGAGAACAAGGTAGGTACCTGGTGCAAACCATTTCTGTGAAAGCAATGGACAATTAATGGGAGGAAGGTTACATGTAGTCTTAAGGGCTGGGACTAGTTATCTCGTAATAATCTAAATCTAAAGGGATTATTCACTACTGTGTACAAAACCAAGATGGGATATCTTTAGGATATGAGGGTTTACAGAGGAAGTTCCCTGAGACAGGCCTATTTCTTCCTCTATCTTCTGTGACATGTCAGCTTGTTTCAACAGTGCATGCATAAAAATACATTTGTATAATTTGCAACACGTCTTTTTCAAGCACTTGCTAGAAAATAGCCTGTCTTGTGCCTCATGCTGGCTTGTCTTTTAAAAAGAAAATAAATGTTTTGAGCAGGTTGATCCCATTCACTTAAATGTTTTGAGCAAGTGTTACTGGGATATTTGGGACACAGATTACTGTCTGTTCCTGCTATCTGTTATGACCCAGTAGACCAGAACATCTTCAGAAGAGCTGTCACAATCTATCAAGTCAATGATCTGTGAAATATAAATTCTCTGTGGATGCTGTTATGGGCCATTAAGTAAATAATAATACCTGTTTTATAAACTCTATAATAACTTATATTTATTATAGAAGATCAAATTTATATGATAAAATAAAAATCAGACTGAGTCTCAACTAAACTTAAAATTCTCCAATGCTGAAAAAATTGTCATTACATTTCATTTAGTCTCACACTTTCTCTTTATGAGCATCTAAGTGTAAAATTAGTGTAAAATGCCAAAATACCCAACACTATAATTTTCATAGCATTTTCAGTCTAGATTTGAGAGCAGAGTCCTTGTCTAAGCTTTAGATAACTTAAAATAGTCTTCAACAGAGCTGAACAAGAAACTTCCTGAATGTGCACAAAATTACAAAATACAGCAATTAACAAAACTAATTGCTCTGAATTCTCTGAGTTCCCTGTAAGGCATTAATTCTGAGAGCTCCATTCCAGGAGCTACATCGGAGCATTTTGAAATATTTAATGTGTTTTTCCCCCTGAGGTACAGGGCAGGACTCTGATCCCCATGTTTTATGAAGGAGAATCTGAATCACAGAAGTTAGAATCTATCTCTCCTAATGATAATCATGTAGAAGTTAGGCACTGAGCCAAACATATTCTCTTATAGCCTCTGAAGGAGACCAAACATCCCCATTTGCAGGATTCAGCCTAATAGGGGTGTCTGAGGCATATGTGATGCTTCTGTTCAGAGCTGTGGTTGGGTTGAAAAAGCCTCTTGTCTCCCAGTCTGTTTCCTCCAGGCTGCATATGGGTGAATTTCCTTCTACTCATGCTGAGTTTCCTTGGCAAATCCAGTTATTTTGCTCCACAGGGGCTCCAGTGTACGACCCAACACACATCACCAAGGTCCAAATCCAGAGACCCTAAGCTTGCAAGTAAGGTCTTTAAACAAACACTGCACTATGTGGAGGACTCAAGGTGTTTGGGGCTGTTCTACCTCTCCCTGCTGGTGGCTTTGGGTGATAAATGCCACTCAGTATTTATCAGAGGGTAGCACAAATCTGACAGCTAACAAATGAGCTGGCCAGATCAGCTGCATGATCTCCCCACAGGATTAAAACTTCCTATTTTCAATAGTAACCTGTTTCCTTTGACACATTTTCCCTTTGATGATTTCACAGAGGCCAGGTTCAAATCAAGTGTCAGAACCCTGTGTGGGGGGTTCAGGGGAACAATCATCAGAGGAATGAATGGAGTTTGAAGCAGCCATAGGAAAAAGTAAGGGAAAATACCCCAAGTAATTAGTAACAAATAGAAAACTAGACCCAACTGGCATTTGCCATGCAAGGTGACTGCAGGTGGATTAGTGTATTTAGTAACACTGCTGGGAAGGCTTAAATTTCTTTGGTACCAGAAGACTGAGAAATATTACCAGTCTTTACAGCAGTGTAGGGGGCCCTCTAGCTTGATCATTTTCACAGGCTAATTAGTGAAAACTATAAATGATGAATGTAAATGTGGAAATACCTGACCTACTTGAGAGGAGTCATCATGACTGCTTTAAAGTTCAGCTTTAAAAGCCTCTTGGCCTCCTGTGAAGGGTCTACAAACACACATAAAATTAATTTATTAGTAAAGCCTACCTAAATTTTAAGAGGCTTTTGACAAAGGCTTGTAAGAAAACCAGGCTGGCAATGGATAAGATAAATTATCATGGATAAAATATAGCTAAAGATGGAATAAAAGCCAAGAGGAAAAGTCAGAGTTTTGCATGGCTCTGGCTGTTGCACGTTTGTGGCAGTCAACTATTCTCAGAAGACAGAAAATAAGGATGGGTTGTGCTGAGGATGCAAAGTTTTTTCAGGACAAGGGTAAACTGAAGAACAGATGAAGGATTTTGCAAGACTGGAAGACTGGGCAATAAAAGTGCAAATTAATTCAGTATAAAATGTGAAGGGACATATTGGGAAAGGCTTTGTGGGCTCATGTAGGAAATGGTGGACTCAGATGACAATTAACATTCAGGACCGAAATCTGGGGTTGTGACACCTTAAGAAATGCAGATATTTTCATGGTGTGTAAATATTTGTTAGACAGTCACTTCTTTTGTAGCTTTTTTCTAATGTTATCAGATGGCATTGCCAGTTTGAAAAATAAATCATCCCATCTTTCCATCCCAGTGGATAATTACCAGCATGTAAGTGGAATTCTGTTTAGAACATGACTGATTACAACTAAAATTGTACAGCATGACTCATCAGTTGGTAATTAGATCTCTCCTCTTACCGTACCTAAGTCATGTCACCATGATCTATAATGATAAAGGAAAGAATGACTGATTTCATGCTTTTGGCAAGCAGAAGCCACAGTTTTCTAATACAGTCACAATAAGGAAATTGATAGGTTTCTCTTGTATTGACTTGCATCTTTTACACCTTTCATTCAGAGCATTTTTGCTGTCCCTTAATTGATTTTTTTCCCCTAATTTCCCCTTCAACTTCCTGTCTTACATTCAGAATTCTCATCAGCAAGCAAAGACAAATGAGAATAAAGAAGGGAGCTATGGCTTCTGTACAGACAGTCTCACACGAAAAAATGCCAGAAAAGAAATAAACTGCCAGAAACCACATGTTATTAGAAGTACTACTGCACTAAGAGGAACTCCTGCTGTAAGCACTGTGTGAAATAAAGCTGGTAAATGTTGAGGGTATGTCTCAACAGAGTTGGAATCTAAAGCAAAACTACAGATGATTTAATTGGGATCTGTATTGATCTGTGTTTGTTTCCCACGAGCTAGGATGGGTAGTGTGGCTGTAATCCTCTAAAACATGCTGCATATTTAACTTAGTGGGTTCTTTTCATCTCATTAGCACAATAGCCATTGCGAGTATAATTAAAAGATGAATGTTGATACGTGTGGCAAGTTTTTCATGTCATCCAATCTGTATTAGAAGCAGTGCAATAGCCTAATTATATTAGTATGTTGAAGTATCTTATGAACACAGCAATGAGAATTAAACAGATGATACTTACAACATCATCAGCTTTAATAGCCTCTGCATGATGTAATCAAGATGCAAATATTTTACACTGCTGTAAGCAGGAAGAAAGGTGACCAAGGAGGTCCCTTTTGATCCTACTCTCCTGTGCTTACTAAGAGACAAATTTAATCTAGTAGCATCAATGTTAATCCTGATCCACATGTTGTGGGCAGTGAGTCTGCTTAAAGCAGCAACTTTTGGCACATGGTGTGACTGCCTGGGAGAAAGGAGTCTTTGTGTTTGACCAGACAAGTGTCTGATCCAATGGAAGATTAGAAGGAACATTAGGATTCCTTTGCTTTTGACTTATAGCTCAAATGCAGAGTCAGGGTTTTTGAAGGATTAAAAGCTTGTTTTCATAGCTAACCTTCAACTCTAATCCCAATACAAACTTAAAAGATGTATCTACGCATTAATAATACTTTAATCATTCCCAAATGCAAATCAAGATGCATAATTTTTCCATAAATCAACACTGTTATACACTTTATGAAACTGTATGTTCAACGCTATCCTCTGGAAAAACTAATTAAAATTGTCAGTTCAGAAAGTTAACAAATGATAGTATTTCCCATGTAACACTTAATATAAAATATTAGAAACTAAAACTACTTCAACAAATACATTGAGAAAATCCACAGGTCAGAGTAAAGGTCATCCTGTAATGATGAAAAATGCATTCCTTTTATGTAATGTGAATAATATATGAATAATGGATGTTGTTATGTAGGCGATGTAAAATTTATTATGGCTTGTAATATTCACTGCTTGGGCTTTAAGTGCTTTGCTTTGTAAATTATGAAATAGGTAAGTACATGTGTGTCATTTAACATCCTGAGTATTTTGAGTTAGAACCAAGCTGTAGTCGCTTGGAAAGTTCAGAACTGTTTTAAGGACCCTTGCAATTTGGATACGCTGGAAAATTAATCTAGTGATTTGTTATTAAAACCTCCCAAAAGACCCTGACAGTTGAAATAACTGAAGGATAACATGTATTCCACTAGCATTAATGAATTCCTTTGTGGAGCTATGACCTGCACAGAGGTGTGAAGAACAGTTTGTGTGTTTTCTGGGGTTCCTCTTGCTGGTTTAGTGCTTCAGGGCTGCTGCAAGCCACTTCCTCTCTTCTGAAAGCTGGGCAAAGGCAGAGTATATTCTTCCTCCCTGGGCTGGTAGTCTGTGTCACACTGGGTATTATTTTAGGGTGTGCACTGTAGGTAATGGAGACTTTCTCAAGAAGGCAATAGTTTAAAGGTTTACTGGCTTAAGATTTAACACTCAGCAGTGGAGAGCAGGCAGCTAGTCCAAATCAGTCTTGTGAACACCGATTGAGGGGAAAAGCATATTCTCTGCTTTCTTCCTAGTAAGGAAAGGCTCTAGGGCTAGTCCTTTCTTTGTAGCAGCCTTCAAACAGGACTGAATGAATGAATGAATGAATGGATGAATGCATGAATGAATGAAAGCTTGTAGCTGCTTAAATGGGAAAGTCATTGGCTCCCTGTGAGCTTCCAGAGGACTGGTACAGCAAGCCCTGACAGCCTGGTGTGAAGTGGCTCAGCTCATGCAATAACCCCTTTTCCCCTTTTTTTTATTTAAAATGGGAAATGTTAGTTTACCAGTGTTAGTTGGTAAACTAACATTTTCTTTTACACTTATGCCTTTGGAAAGCAGCCTAGGTGAGTAATGGTTGTAAAGCAGTGGAGCACCTTTCTCGAGGAAGTTCATGCTAGCCAGCTTTTGTCAGGCTGAACAAAACTGCATTTTTTGCTTCTGGTCTTGCATTCACACTGCCAGATGGTACTAAAAAGGAAAAAGAGGAAATGAATCACTCTCTAATAATTTTCATTGTTTGTGCAGCCACTGCATATCTGCTTCATCTAGATTAATGTTCCCATCGGGCAACTGGTGATTTCCAAGCAATTTCTGACTGATCTTGTCTTCAGCCGAATGTTACCAGCCTGGATTCCACAAAACTGCTTTGTCCAGAGGTCCATGGCATTGTGCTGCAAATAAAATCAACAGACTAAATGTTCTACCACTTTTTCATCCCATGCAAGCCCTGCTAAGAAATCTGACTTACTTAAGCACCTGACCCTGGTAGAGTCACGCTAAGCTTCCTCTGGATTTAAGTGCTATGGATTCTAAGATGAGGAGTCATTTTTCATGCTCAGGCATGAATGGCAGGTCACCCATCTGAACACCATCAATCAGATGCTGAACAGTGCCTCTGTTTTGGGGAAGGTTGGCTACTGCTGCCTAATAAGAACCATGTTTGATGACTATCTCATATTAGTTAGATTTCCAGTTAGAGTGATGACAAACTTGTCTTTATAAATGAAGAGCAAACGGGTCTTCTTTTGCATCGTGTCTTAATTTTCTTGCTGTTATTTTGTTCTTGTTATAAGTGTGGAAATATATGTTGATAAAAGGTGCAAAATTAAAGCAATAATAAGATCCTCTTCATCTCCTAAGCACTGAAGCAATGAAAGTTGCATTAAGAAAAATTGAAAGGTCTAGGCTTTAGGCATTAACCTCCAGAAAGCATCTCACAGCCACATATAGCAACAACCAGAAGCTGGAAATGGAATTCAAAATCAGTATGTGAGACTAATCCTGCTCCCCCAAAGCAAACTGGAAGGTCTCAGGCACTTGAGCTGAAACCCGCCTCAGAGCAAAGCAAAAATCTACCTGAAAGCTCCAATCCATCCTAGTCAGTAAATTGTTTCACAACCCTTGCAACAAGAAATAAATTCAGTACTTATTATGAGTTATTAATTGAGTTTTAAATCCTTGACATCAGAGGCTCTCAGCCTAAAAGGTAACACTGGTTTTGGGTTTTCCCTTCCTTTAACACAGTGCAGTCACTTAGGGAAGGAACATTTCTCAGTTTACTCTTTCTTGAGCTTTATATTTTACAGGGGTCTGGAAGTCTCAGCAAAGACTGATGTCAGAAAACAAGCCAATGTAGTGACAAGTGTTGCACCGTTGTGTGATTCCAGTTGTAGTAACTGGTGTGTTCCTTGTGCGGTTCCCACTTTAATGAGGTTGTACGTTTTAAGCAGAAAGAAAAAAGGTGGAATCCCCATTTCACAGGCGTGGATTTCACACAGGTCAAAGAGCTGCCTCTGAAACTAGAGCTCTTAAGTCTAGTTGCTTCAAGATGATCCTCCCTACCAAAGTTTTAGCCTCCTGTTACTGGCAGCAATTTCTCTGATGTCTTAGTTGCCTGCAGTTCCCTGCCTAACAAGGTCAGGCTCCTTTGGAAGCACATCAGGCAGAGGATGTTCAAATCACTGTGTGATCAAGTCTGCCTTCTCGTTCCAGCTGAGGCAATTCTGAAACCATTGAAATGAGCACTTCACTGTGGTTATGCCTATAGGAAGAGGATGATCTGCAGTATCCAGTCACCTTCCTGACATTTTCTGACACTTGCTATTAAAGCATATTAGGCTAAATGTGCATATGTCTCATTTTTGAAACCCCTTCTCAAATGCTCTACTTAATAACACTTGCCAACATATTGTACTCTTGTGTGCTGTTAATAGCTGTAAATCTTTTAACAGCAGAACTGTCTGCTTCAGTGGTAGCCAGGGTATTTGATCAAAGTTTTCTACTGGTGCTGGCTAAAGCCACAGCTCTCCATTAGTAGGCTAGGCACTAGTTTCCATTCTTTTCCTCTTTATGGCCATACACCACGTGCTGTCTTAAATACTGCTCTGGACAAGATGGGTTGTGTTGAGGCTTTTGAAGAGGAGCTGAGCAGCTTTTCCAATCCTGCTGTCCCCTGGAGCAGTAGATAAAGCGAGACTGAGAATTCTGTGCTACTGCTGTTATCTCCTCTTGGATCCCTGCTGTGTCCTGGCTGTTGTCCTGTGGCATTTGCAGACCCACTGTAAGGCTGAAGGCATCTTCTCTGGTGTCCTCTTGGACCACAGTGGCTCATGGCCCCAGGTCATGTCTTCTTAGCCAAAACATACTAAGAATAGAAGGATTGAGCCAGCTGTATTTTCCAACTGCTTGCAGATGTTCCTTGCTCTTTCAGGGAGCTATTAAATTTTCCTGTCCCTTCCCCTCCCTCTCCATCCCCTTCCCACCATCTCCCCATATTTGCATTTGCTTTAGAAACAAATCAGCTTGACTTATTTGCAGTCAGCCACAGTGCACTAATGTGTAGAAGTGAAAAATAATGCCTGGTGTGTTCTTTACAGTCTGCATTCTTCTTTGAAAAGGTGAATGCAAGGTAGTTTGAATATTGTATGAGATCAAGCACCAAATTTTGAAAAATAGACTCTTTTTCCCCTCTAGAATTCAAAGGGAAGACAGTTCAGAAAGAAAGTCTCATGTAAGGGTGAGAGAAGGGAATGAATGGGAGGAGGGGTTGAATTTAATTTAACCACAGAATGAAGCACTTGAAGTGATCACTTTCTGCCTTTTTTCCTCTACACCTGACGGATTTCTCTTCTCAATGACAGCTTAAAGCTGCGGCTGCAAAAGCTGGAGCAAGCAGCAGAGAGCAGTACTGAGCTACTCGTCTCTGATGGAAGTGTTTTCCCTAAGGGCAACTGGTCTACAGGAGAAACAGAGGCACAAGGTGCGATGCTAATGTCCCCTCTTCAGTTTATAAGCTGCTGTGACAGTCTTCCCTGCTGATAACTGTGCTGATAACCCATGAGACAGGGAGCTGAGGCAATGGCACCGCTTGTCACTGTCCCCTCATGCACCTGGGATGAAACCAGGTTCTGTTTTTCATCAGACTGTGCCTTGGCAAAAGCTTTCAGATCACAGCAGAAAGGAGGTGGATAATAAATATCTAAAAAGAAATGGAATAGGTGGAGGAGTGACAAGGAGGTGTATTTTAATTGAAAGGTTAAATTTCCTCTTACAAAGCCATATTTTTTTGTCCATTTTAATGGAATGTAATCAACAAACAGTCATTAAACTGATGAGGCTGCTTTCTTTAAGATCAAGGCATTTTTCAAGTGGAAGTGCTGAACAGTGTATTTTAAAAAAAAAAAAAAAAAAAAAACAAGAGTTTTGTTTTTCGTTAATGAAATAAAAATCCCCAGGGAAGGAGGCCATATAGGATGAATTATATAGTTCAGATTTCATAGGAATTATTCAGTGCTAACACATGATTTGTGATTCAAATGGAATAATGGATCTCATGTGATTTAGATCCAGTGGAGTTTGAGACCACTTCTTTCCAGGGGTGAGAAGAGGGCTGCTCTAAGAAACACAACCAATTTTGGGGTTTTTTTATTTCTTACTTTCTCTCAGCATTTTGCCTCTCTGCATTTCCTGTGTCTGTATAGCACCTGCAGGGATAGAAAGAGGAAAATAAGATGCTTGTGTATTGCTTGTCTACATTGCATTTGCTCCACAAATGAACCCTTTCCCATTAAAAATTATTTCTCAGAATTCCTGTAATGTATACTCTTAAATTGGCTGGCTATCGTCCAGTGCCAAAGTACATCTCAGGTTCAAATGTGTAGTGAGCCTGAGTTTATACTGATTGTATGTGCAGGTTGTGCACCCTTAGAGAAAAATCTTTCAGACACCCAATAAGGTGTTAATGTTTGTACCTGTAGTAAAAGAGAATAGAAATCTGTGAACTTGTGCCTTGTGAACTCCAACCTCATCTCTATCAGATAGTCAGAATTTTTTCCTTGTTTTTTGTCCTTCTCCCCCAACACAAAGAAGTCAAGAAAACAGGTGTGAATTTACCAGCTGGCTGTTTCTACATCAGTTTATCTGGATGCTGTATTCTTTGCACTCCCCTCTAAGTATTAGAGAGGTAAAGGTGATACGTTTATAAGAGGTTTTATGTGATTTTAAATAGATTTAAAAGATTTCTAAGGTCTATGTTTTCAATGGATCCCACTGAAAGTGAATATATATAAAAGTATCTTCCACGTTGTATTACAAATTTTTATAAGCTACCATTTTACAAGTTACCACTTTAATAACTAAACTTACACACATTGAGACTCTTTAATCCCAGGCAAGGGTGAAAGGCTAGCTACAGTAATCACCTCAGCTAAGGCCTCTGGACGTGTTTGGCATGTCAGTGTCTCTGCTTTTATTATGTACTAAAAGAATAGCTCAGCCTCCCTCCTTGTGGAAGTAGAGGGTGAAGTGAAAGTTCTCCTGTCTGCAAGCTGCCCAGGGAACTGATTTGTAGAGGCTTGATGTCTCCCATTCAGCTACACAAATAGCATCCAAATTGCTCAGGTCTGCTTCTCTACTATTCCATTAATACTGCTCCAGAAGCAGACCTACCTTGCAGCAGATGAGAAAGTAAGAAAGCTTTTTTTTTTTTTTTTTTTTTAACATTAATGCCATTCTCTCAGTCAGCCTGGTCTTCCAGTCTGGCTGTTTGGTGACATCCTGGCTCCACAATGTTTGGGGGCTTCAGAAGGTGGCATGCCCTCACTTTGCTTTGTACTCCCGTGCTCTTTTTATACTCTGTACTGCTAATCACTCCCTAAATCTGGCAACCAGGATCACCAGCATGAAACAAAATGAGGCAATTTCTTTTTCATCTAGCTAACACTCAAAATTTCAGAGAATTTTTTCTGAATTTATATGAGTTTAGCTCTGGCTTGAATTTAAACTAATATCTTGTCCTCTGTTATTTAATTTAAGAATGGTTAATGTGAATGTTGCCCAGGATCCACAAACCAGAGCAACAGTCTCCTGCTCATTAAATGAAGTCCTAACATTTATGAATTTATTGCATTTATAAGGTAGAATTTTGTAAATGTAGGGAAAAGAGCTACAAAAGCTGCTTGTCCTGCTGCATCTGTTTATAAAGTCAGTATGGCTTTACCTAGACAGGTCTCACCCCTCCTGTGCTTCTGTAGCAATAAATATTTGTCATAGTTTAACCCAGCAGAGAGCCAGTCACCATTCAGCCTTGGTGGGATGGGGGAGAGAATCCAGGGGAAAAAAAAGTAAAATTCATTAATTGAGATAAAGGCAATTTAATAGGACTGAAAAAGAAGAGATGAGGATGATAATAGAATTAGAATATAGAAAGCAAGTGATTTACAATGCAATTATTTACTCCCTGCCCAGACAGTTCCTGAGAAGTGCCCCCCTCAGCCAGCTCTCCTCACTGTTTATATACTGAGCAAAAAAACCATGGTGTGGGATATCCCTTTGGACAGTTGTGGCCAGCTGTCCCCTCTGTGTTCTTTCCCAGCTTCTTGCTTCCCTTCTCCCATGGTGGGGCCGCGGGAGAGGCATGAAAGGCTTTGATTTAGTGCAATCACTACTTAGCATCAGCTAAAAACACCAGTGTGTCTTCAACATTATTTTCATTCTAAATCCAAAACACACCATTACAGATTACAGCAGCTACTAGGAAGAGAATTAGTCTTATCCTAGATGAAATCAGGACAGGACAGCAACAATTTTTTGATATTTTGAAAACTGTTGGCCTAAAAAGCAAAAACAATTAAGCTTCCTTCTGAAAAAAAAAAAAAAGAAAAAAAAAAAAAAGTGTAAAAAGTATCTCTGGGGACTTTTCTGTAGTTCTGTAGTTCAAATGTAATATACTCTGAGCATCACCACTTGATTTCTAAAGCAGTTTCATGAAGCACTTTTGTGAAATGTAAAAGAACTTCCTTGAGCGAAATTAAACAGGAATAAAAGGCAAACTTCCAAGAATAAGAGGTAAGCTTCTAAGGAAGATTAACCTCTATTTTGAGAAAAGACTAGGAACTTGAAAGCATGCCAATTACAGGTATAGGAGTGTATAAAAAAGCAGATGTTGCATTGTGAGCAAGACTGAGTTTGGAAGCTCAGTTCCATGCGGATATGGAAAGAATCAACTGGAAAGAAAAAGATAACTTTATTGAACTGACACTGGAACACTTAGAGTTGCTTTTGCTATGTGCATTTTATACAAGGGCTAGGATGTGTTTAAACATTAGCAATGATTTGTTTTTCTTTATGACTGGCTTTCTCTGAGTATCCAGCAGTTTATCTAAGAGTGTGGAATTGTCTCTGTCACATCATAAAAATTGTAGTCATCTGCTCAGAAACAATGTATTCTAAGACTTTCCTATGGGTCATTTCTTTGGGGTTTGGCTCTTTCTGTATTCTGGTATGAATTATATTATGAAGATAAACTTTTCAAAGTTCTCTCAGCTGTCATTTTGCTTGTAAGGCTGCCAAAGGCCAGCACTCTGACTCCCTCAGGATCCTGTCTCCATCATTTTCCAACCATTGATGAGCAGGAATGATATTACTTCCTGAGTAAACGCTGTCTTGCACTTTGTGTTTTGATCTCTTTCTTAACTGCAAGTATATTTCTGGTAAAAAAGACCCCAGAAGTGTCATTCTTGAATGCTCACTGCAAGCTACCAGCAGCAATTTTCAAACTATTGAAATAATTTGAGCAGTAGTCCCAGCAGCAGCAAAATCTTGTCTCAACCTCACACCTCTCCCCTTTTTGGTAATAGTAGTCCAAGAGAACCTCAGACCTAGAAATACCCAATCTTTAGTCTCTCTTCTTCTTTGTGGCTAATTACAGCACCTTGCATTAATGATGTTGAAATGTTTCCATCACAAATGATGTAAAAAAACTATTTTAAGGACGTAGTGCAGGGCATGGTCCAAGAAGCGGTCACCAGCACTGTCGATATGTAGCAAAGGTAAAAGAGTTTTGCACTAACTGGTGCAATTTAGCTTCAAATACCATGAGTAGAATAGAAAAAGGATAAATCTTAAACCTTAGTTTGGTACCTTCAGTGTCTGTTCAAAATTACAGAGCGTGGAGGATGGGCAAGATGGATATTGAAGAGGGAAAATGAGATATGATAGGTAGATAAATCATGTTTTATAAATTTGGCCATCTGCTCCTCACCTTCCTGTGAGAGACCATGAGTAACCAGAGTTATGACTCAGCTGCCTGGAGAAAGTGAAGGTTTGAGACTGCATGGGATCTCTGAGTAAGAACTGGCTTTCTTCAAGGATTTCAGAGTTATTTCTTCATAGTTTTTTCTCCTTCAGTTATCCTGATGCTACTCTGTGTCTGTGTGTATATATATAGACATGTGGTATATGATGATATAGAAAATAGCCTGTGCACATGTCCATTAAGGAATTGATATCCATACCCATCCAAATGAAATCTTACAGTTTTATTCAAGTTTTTTGTGTCACTGTTACCTAACAAAGGCTTACTTTTCCCTAGCCTGAACATGTAGCTATAAAATACCTCCAAGTCATCTTTCCCAGGAGCAGCAATATGTCCTTTGAATGTAATAGTTATAGTCCTGGGAAATAACCCGTTGTGGAGGTCCTAGTGTCTCCAAAACCTAAAAGTTTTACCAGCAAACAGAATGATAATTCTGTAGCTAATCCTTCATAATTATTTGTGGAAAGATTTCGGCAGTCAACAAATGCCTTAAATGTCTTAAACTGTTCTATGAGTGACTTCCCTGAGGTGGTTCATTTTGCTTAATCTTGGTTTCCTACAGAAAAGCTTTTTCCATGTTGTGGCAACAGCAAGTCACAGTATGTTACATCTGGTTGTGTGACTTCTGTCATCCAGGATTCACATTACCTACATATTGTTTGTGTTGTAGGTACCAAATGCAGCAAATATTTGGTTTTTAGGGGGAAGAATGAGTGTTTGTCCAATATCTGCTCTTTCTTTTTGAGTTATTAATTCAAGGAAAGGGAAAAAAGTTTCACACTTTACTCAGAGACTTTTATCTCTAAGAGGTTCTGTACTTTACAGGAAGTCTATTGGATTCTTTTCACAATTCTTATCACCTTTGTTATGTTCCAGATGTGTTCTGATACTGGTGCCTTGGACTGGCTACCTAGAACAGAGGCTAGACAGAGTTAGAGAACAAACTAGGTATTTTTTAAAAGCCTCTAATAGTTACACCTTGGGCAGTGCAGGAGCCTTGCAGAGGCTACACCCAGGATGGATGACAGTCATGAGTTTTTCAAACTTGTATCTAATTTGGTCTGTTTGCGTATCAGAGGTTAATTTTCCAATTACGGCTTCAGGTAATGAAGTCACATTCCTCCAGTTTGCTTCTCCCCAGTTCAGATTTGTTCATACTTTCCAGGGCCTGGGGCTGTGATGATGACCTTGGTTCTCAGGCCTGGAAGGATTGTTTGGTCCGACCAAACTGCAAGAGAGCTTACTAACACTCTATATGGAGGTCAGAGGTATACACTAATGCAGCACAGGATCTGAAAAATATAAAATCTAAAACTTAAGGCACTGTCAAATGTCTTCTCCCTCTAGCTTCAAGTTATTCCAGAGCAGCTAATGTGTATTTTCTTAAATGACTATATATAAATCCTTTCAAAGAGTATCAATCCTCCCCAGGCTTCTGAGGGGTCCACGAATGATCAACATGTGATTTTCCCCCTTCTGTAGCCCTCATCTGAAGCACATCCACTCTGCAGTGTGCAGCTGGTGTAGTGTTGGCATCATTCCTGCTAAAGATTGTTATTGATGCTCTGGATGAGAGGATTGAGTACTGCCTTGGTCAGCTCACAGACAATTCCAGGCTGGTGAGAGGACTGATTTGGTAGAGGGCAGGAAGGCTCTGCAGAAGGGGTTTGGACAGGCTGGATCAATGGGTCAAGGCCAGTGATGTGAGGTTCAACAAGGACAAGAGCCTGGTCCTGCACCTGGGTCACAACAATCCAGAGTATTGGATTCTCTGAATCCAAAAAAGAGCCTTGAGGCGCTGGTCAACAGCAGGCAAACATGAGCCAGTGTGTGCCTGGGTGGCCAGGAGGGCCAATGTCATGGTTGTGCATGCAGGTAGGTTCCTTATCTGTGGAGTTTTGTGCTTCTAGTTCTCAGTGGGCTTCACTGTGCATCTCTGAGGTTCACGCTGACGCTTTTGGCCTTTATAATCTTTCCTTCCTAAACTCTGAAGCTTCATTCTGATTGGGGATGCCATACAGTGAGAGTTCAGGTCATGAGACCTGTTTTCTTTTCCCACACTGGTTTTGTTAGAGAAAGAAGGCAGATCTCAGGTAGAATTTAGACCTACACTCTAAGTATTGTCGTAGTAACAGAAGAAATAGGAGAAATTATTAACTATGGAAAAGATCAGTACTTGCTGAAATTTATGGTGTTACATGTGTTTGTGTAGTCAGAACAAGAGTGTTGTGCATTGTCTTTGTTTCACAGCTTGCTTTTTCAAACTAGGAACAGAATTATAAGGCTGATAAAAGATATAAAGGAATTCCTAGTGATCTTTCATTTTTATGCCACCTCTGCTTGAAAAATTTCAGTCAAAACAATTTCTTGTTTAGGAAAAGTTGTCCGTGTTTTCTGCTACACTTTGTCTGAGGATTAGCTCAAATGTATTCAGTGTAGTGGGTGGAGAAATTCTGTCTTTCAGTTTTGTACAAAGACCAGCATTCAAAATCACCTTTTATTGTAGTCACAGTTCATGCCCTGTCTTTCAAAGCAAAATGTATGCTTTTTACTAGTTCAGGCACTCTCACAGAAATTTTACCCTTCTCTTCATGAAAAGGAAAAAACCTGTTAATTGTATGATGGTCAATTCCAAACGTCTATTGCAGAATTGCCTCATCATGTTAACAATGCTAGAATTGTCAGAAATCTTGCTGTTTTACCAAACTAAAATTATTGAAAAACAGTTTAAATATTTTACAGCTGTGCCTCATTATACAGTATTTGCATACTTAATAATACAGGATGTACACTACTACTTACAAGGAAAGTTAATTAATTTGGGGTTTGTATTAGTTTTTTTCCCTTTTAAAAAAATCTTTCTGAATACTTCATAATCTGCATATGTTTATTTCTCGCTATTGCTAATAGCCTGAAATCCAAAGGTTTTAACTTGGGAAAGATTAGAGTATTACACACTTCATTTAAATGACCTTTAAACAGTTCTGAGCGTGTTTCATTTTTCTTGGGACCCTTCATCTTTATGTTTAATAGTGATATGGACCTTCAGAACAAGAGCCACTGATGCCTTGAGCAGTTGCCTGGAACAGAGGCTAGACAGAATAAAAAAGGAATAAAGGAATAAAGAAGGTTTTTAGTAAAAGGCCTTTAAAGGGTACACCTTGGGCAGTATAAGAGCCTGGCCAAGGCTACACCCAAGATGGATCATTGATCATGAGATTTCACACTTTTATAACATAAACATATTTGGGTTAATTGTCCAATTACAGCTTCAGGTTATGAGGTCCCATCCTCTCAGATTCTTCTCCTCAGTTCACTGCTGTTTGCACTTCCTGGGCCTGAAGCTGCAATGGTGTCCTTGGCTCTGGGGCTGGAAAAGGATTATTTTGTCTGACTAAACTGGGAAGAGACCTTGCTAAGACTTTATATGAAGTTCAGAGTTATATACTAATGCAGTACAGAATCTGAAAATTATGAAAGCTAAAACTTGAGGCATCACCATCACCAAAAAACAGGGAAAAAAGAAGTCAGAATAATCACTTATAGGAATTATTGTATACATTTGCAGCTGTTCCAGCAAGAGAAACCAACATTCAAGGTGTTGTTACCCTGCTACTTGAACATCTATGGTTCTGTGCTCAGTAAAATATTTTTGATAGAGGATTTTTTTTTCCTGTTCATAAGGCAGAAATCTTATAATTTTTTGTTTAGGATAATTTGAAGTCATTAAAACTAATCACTTATTATTTAGCAAGTTTTTTAATTTGTCCCCACCAAAGGTAAATTGAAATAATTTATTTCTCTGAAATGGACCCTGAAGCTCTGTTGGTGCCCCTCTCAAAATGCAGTTATATTCAGATCAGCTTTCTCACCATATATTGTGGTGTCACCTGGGTGTGCACATCAGCTTTTCCAAGTAGCACATGCTTAAAAATGTGAGTTTTCTTTTCCCAGCCAAACACATGGTACAGAACTCCGAGTGTTTGTAACCTTTGTACTCATCACAAATGGGTGTCCTGTGTGCTGTGGTTGCTGTTTGTTTGCCTGGGACAGGTCAGCTGCCTGTCTCTTTTTGTCTGCCATTGGAATTTGGAAAAAATGGCTTTTTGGTAACTGTAGGGCTGTGATGAAAATCTCACTAACTCCCACAGGCTTTCTCTTTTACTTCCACTTGTGTTCCTGACCATTGCTTTTTATAGAGTTGCTGAGAATGCTGTGGCATTCTCATTTCTGGGACCCCAGATCCAACTGGGATTTTTTTTTTTATTTCCTGAAGTATTTTCTGCTTCATGTCTTTAGGGACTGTGATGTGAACATCTAACACAATCCATTTTGGGGAAGAGAGTATCAGCAGAGGCCAAACTACACTTTATTATTGCTCTGCAATTGTGTGACCCAAATATATGGTAGAGTTTGCCTTCTGCAGGGTTTTTGCAAAACTCTAACACAGATGGAAATTCTTTTCTGTCAATACTTCACATGGGCAGCAGAAGCTAGCTGTGGTGACATGTCTAAATCTTTCTTCTGTGTAAATTAATGCCCATTAAACCGTGTGCTGTGGTCAGATGTGGAGATAAGTTGTAGCAATAACAGTGTAAAGGAATTTCAGATGCACAATTATTTCTTTATGTGTAGCATCTACCTCTTTGCAGAGAGGGACAATATTACTCCAGGGAAACTGCTGATCTTGTTCAGGCAGCTGGCTGACCATTTTTATTCTTTTTGTCTATTGCTTAGTTTTGCCGTGTGTTTTTTTTTTTTTTTTTTTTTTTTTTTTTTTTTTTTTTTTTTTTCTGTGAGGATGGAGGAATTGGGAGAAACAGGGGTTGGGTGGTTTTTTTGTCAATCAACAGTAACAGCAAATCTACACATTTTTGGTTTTTTGTTTGTTTGTTTGAGGCTTTTTGCTAAGTTTATTTTATTTTTTTTTCCCCCAGTGGTATCCATGTTGATAACCTTTTGCTTAAGACAAAATACTTGTAAATCAATTTAACATCTTTCTAAACTTAGCATGTTTTCTTCAGTATACCCTTCAAAACAGTTAGCTGACTCTCAAAATACTCAAACCTAGTAAGTAAAAAGCACAAATATTGTTGATAAAATCTGAGATGGAATCTGTAAAATGATTGAAATTTTAATTACTTTCCTCCTTATTTGTGACTTTGAATATAAATGAATTCTCATAGCAACCTGGAAAGTTGGATGTTTCAATCTCTGTCCTCCTCTGCAGAGGGATTCCCACTTGTGGGAAACAGGACCCTGAAATTTTCATGTATTTTGGATAGCCTTCTTGGCAATACTTAACTTCCCAGCTTAGATGGAAAATGTGATCTTATTTCGCCAAGAATTGGCTATATTAGCTTCTAGTTTTGTCTAGGGGAGTGGGAAGGTGCTTTTATGTCTTTCTGCTTTGTTCACCTACAGATTCATGGAGGTAAAACCATCTTCCTCTTTTATATGGTCATTCCTTTCTACTTGTAGTTTTTACAAACACTTTTTTTCTTTGTTTCATGAATTACATTGGAAACCTTTCTTGGCCTGAAATTAACAGAGGTCTCATTGGTTATTCATTTTCGATTTATCATTTTCTTTGCTTCTTTTCTTCTTTATTGCTATCACAGTTTTATGGTGGGATTTTTTTAGTTGTTTTTCCATCCTAAATGTATAATTTGCTTTTTGTCACTTATCACCATTTGTAGACTTACAGAAGTTTCAGTTCAGTTTAATTACTACTACTGCAAACCTGATTGCACTTGGCTGTACCAAAACATGATTCTGGGGCTTCCAGCACAGAGGTTTTATCTTATATCCATCCCAAAGGAAGCTGAGTTTCTTACAAAGAACTCTGTTAAAACCTGTAAAATTGTAAGACAGCTTTCTATACTTGCAGTATTTTTCATTTAGAATCTGTCTCTCACCTCTCCTTTTACATGGAATGCAGTTCAAATTTCCATCATACAATTTCAATGCAGCTTCTTCTGCAAGTTAACCGAAAACTGCTAAAATCATCAAGAGCTTCAGAGTCAACTATTGTCAGAAATAACACCTTTTTCTTTTCTGTTTTTTACCCACTGCTTGAAGACAAAGAGAAAAGCAACATTTAAGTCTTTTTCACTTGCCTTCCATGCTTCTGGAGAGTTTCAGTTCTACTGTTCAACTTTTAACTGCTTTTTTTGTGGAGTTTCCTTTAGTCACTCCAGCTGAGCAGCGTTTTTGTTCAGAAATTAGTTGCAGTGAAGAGAAATATAATAATGCTGCTTCTGCTATCCTTGTCTGCTTTCTGATGGCCTTAACATTGCTTTACACCTAAGTGTTTCAATTAAAAAAACATACTTCAAGTTACTTAAGCCAGCACCTATATTTGTCATAAAATCCACCAAGATTTTAATTAACCATCTCAAGGTGAATAACAGCAAGGCTTGATCTAAACTGTGATCTAAACTGTGATATCTCATGGAATATGCCTTAGCCATGCTGTGCTTCTCTTCTTTTGTTAGGCCTAAACCACCCCCAAATATCACAGGGCGCTGATCCATCCTTCCTCCTTTCTTTGGAAGAGCATTTTTTTTTCTTTTTGAAAGTTTCAAAAAAAGTTTGAATCCATTTTCTAAGGAAACTTCACTTTAAAGTGCTGCTGTGATATTATTTCTGGAGGGATTTTATATGTGGACAGAAAACCAACTGTTTTTTTGTCCCTATAGATTCATAGAAGTAGTCTGAAATTTGCCATCAGCAAAATCTTATCACTTTACATAGCCCAAAATAGTACAGGCAAAATGTGTAATTCAATCAAAAACATGGTAAATTTTACCTAGCTTTTCAGACTGTTCTGTAGAGTGAAAGAAAGGTGTCATTTGTCTTCAGAGAACCTATCATAATTTGAATAATAAAATTCAGAAGTAGGAAAATGGCTACTACATATGAATAATTGCAGTGAGTGTTTCCCATTTTGCATATTTGATGCCATATCAAAATATATTGCAATGTAAGTCGCAAAATCAAATATAAAAAGAATATTTTTAATTAGAAAAGTGCTTTTATTCCACTTATGATAATGCCTATCAAAAATATACTTTTAAAAAATCTGCACTTTATTCAATTGGAAAAGTTCAATTAATCAACAAGAGCCAAATGAGTTCTGTTCAACCTAATGAAATGTAACACAGTTTACTCCTTTTATCCATTCATTTTTTAGAGGTCAATTGTGTGACTGTGCTGCTGTAAGGCTATTTCAGTAGTGAATGTCTTCTGGAGGGATTTTTTTTTTAATGCCTTCCAGTCTCAGCATTTAGAATGAAGCTGCAGAAGGATTAGTCCATCTTGCAATTAGTTCATGTACAGCCACCAGAGAGCCTGGTAATAACAGCTTCCGACAAAAATGGATGGTTATTGAAATAGAATTCTATCTCCTGTAGAAATAGTAGGGAATCGATAAATTATTATTCCATAAATTATTAAATCTATAGACATAAGATGACCATAAGTTCAGTTCCTTGTCATCAATTAATTAAATGAGGACATACACCCATTGTTGCCATCTGTCTATTAATTTAATAATTTATTGAATAATGGATGCTGCTAACAGAAGGTTGAACATGACAATATCCATCTTCAGTGCTGGTCCAACACTAATGAGCTTGACATCACATTAGTCTCCTCCACCTTTTTGGCAAATGTCTTTATTTAATATGGTCCAGAAGCATGTGTTGTCCGGATTTTTAACCTGGCAGAAATTTCTGACAAACTTCTGTTTCACCAAAAAATTTGATTTCACAAAAGGCACTAGGTTTTTGAGCAGTGAGGGAACGTGAAGCTCTGAAATGGTGTCATGAAAATAAAGAAGGGGAAAGGAACAAGACTGATGTGTTTAAATAAGTCAGATAAGTAAAATTACATCCCTAATGGGAAGAATTGGCAATAATCAAAGTAGATACTCTTAAGCTTGATAGTAAATTTCAGAGTTTTTATTAACTCTTCATCCAAAATTCAAAGAGTTTTCATAAGCCCTCTTAATACCATCACCCTGTGGTAAGAGAGGAGACAAGAAATTCTTTCCATTTTTTCATTTCAAGCTGTTGCAGTTTGACCACAGTTCAACAGTAACACAGCTACTGCAAAACTAAAGAAGGCATGGATGTTATTTTCAGTACTATGAAAACAACATTTTCTGGTGAAGCCGGCTTCAGGATAAGTGTGCTGATGTACTGATGTACATCATTAAAAGCTAAACCAAATCAAAGGAGCACTTGCATATCTCTGTGACCTCCTCAATTATGTTGTACAGAGCTTCAACTGGCTCTTGCAGGCTATATTGATTATATATTATCACATACCCCAAATGATCTTTGAAAATCGCATTAACTAGATAAATGGCCTAAATACATTTAATTGACTTCGCATGCTTCTCTTCAATACAATGAAGGAGTGTCAGAAAACAATTTACATTTGAATGTGTTTCTCTTACCTGCAATGGTTAATGGAAAAATTGTTTTTATCACTAGATAATCACAGTTATATGGTTGGTGATATCAAATAGAAGATGATGTTCAGGAAAATTAACTGAGTTCTAATTGACTTGAACCTAAATGAATAAAATAGATAGAAAACATCAAGCATGAACTGTGTAATTAGTTCAGATGTAACAGGCCATATTTTTAGATATTTGAATTTCCTTTAGTAAATGGAGACTTTTAATGGCTGCAAAAGAAAAAGAAAGTGATTTAATCATACAGTTCTTGTTATTAAGATTTTGTATTGTTACTTGTGCAAGGTATTTGCAGTAATAGAATACATTACATTTTTTAGTAGTAGACAATCTTTGATTTCAGGTCTATGACCAATAAAATATTAAAGCATGCACATTTTATCCAACTAGGCAAAATTAAATATTTTATTATAAGAACAGGCATTCATATTTTTGGCAGATTCTTATTTTTTTGTTATGGATAAATTGGAAAAAAAAAAAAAAAAAAGCCCAAATGGTCATCTTACCGTCCCCCTTCCCCCCTGCCAAAAAAAAAAAAAAAAAAAAAAAAAAAATTGAAATTCTTAGCAGATTTATCTTGAACAATACTTTCATTTTTTGACTCCTCTTGCACAGTGATGCAATACTGAGTCTCAGATGGTGCCTGCAGATGTGTCTAATGACATATTTATAACTTTGACAGAGCAGCAGCAGTGGCAACATCAGCATAAGGCTGGCCTGGCTGAATTCTTGTAAAACAAACTCCTATTGAATACACTTGATAGAAGTTTTCCCTGTAATGGGATAATTTTTTTTACCCTAATTTGGAGTGAAATACAACTGCTGGAGCCTATGAAAAGACTTGTAAGAATTTTTGTGGGAAGAAGCTGCTGATGTGCAGCAACATGTGAGGATGCCCCTCTTCCCTCAAAAAAAATCCTATCCCCACTACAAATTCAATCCAGACAGCTGATGTGTTAAACTGATAGCATTGTATGTCACCAAGAAAGTGCATGACACTGTTTTGTAACATCATCAACAGTTAACTTCCACACAGAGAGTATTTTTCTAGATGTGGCAACAGATGGCTCCACTTACTAAAAGAATACAACCTTATTCATATTTACATTCTCTTAGTCATTCCTTCAAGCCAAATTCACTTGCAACTCAGCCCACCAGGGAAATTAAAGCACAGCCTGAGACAGCAAGACTGGGGATTACAAGAAAGGCATACCTGCATTCATAAGAGGTCCTTGCCAGTTCTACTCCGTGCAGAAAACTGCTGTAATGCCTCTGCTGCTGGTTAGCCCTCAGAAAAGAGTATTGAAGTAGTAATGAAGTGACACATATGCTTTCTGCTGTCTTTTGAAAGAAGAATGAGGGTTTTTTTCTCTCTAGCAAATTGTTCTAAATATGTGGCAGAAGCTTTACTACTAAATCAAAAATAAAATATATCACTGAAGAGGGATTAGCTTTACCATAGCATATGCATTTTAGAACCCTAGAATGTATAGGATGTGCCATATGAAATATCTATTAATTACACATATATATGATACACACAGAACCATGTATTTATTTATAGGTAAAATAAAGAAGTTAAGGAGAAGAGGATGAAACAGGAGTGCAGGAGTAACACCCAGCTATGTGTTACCCATGGAAGGATGAGTAGGTAGTAACATCATGATTTATTGGAATAATGGCATAGAAACTGACTTCCCCTGTCATAAAGCCATGGGCAAGCTCTTTTTCTCTCATGTTGCTCGAAAGTCACCATTTTGCTTTTATGCTTGAAGAGAAACACCTCAGAGAACCTCAGGCAGTAACCAGAGATTGAATGGTTTTCATCCAAAGGTCAAGTCTCAGTCTTATAGGAATTTCCATTTTTATGCCATCTGGATGCAGGTGATACAGCACAGTATTTAGATCCAGATCACTGTTAATAGCTCTGGTGACAGAAACTCTCCTAAGGGTGAGAGTCTTTAACAAGGAAATGTCAGTGCCCTACTCAGAGAGAAATAGTCTTCTGTGAGATCTTACAGTAATTTAAGTGACCACCAGTGGGATGTCATGGTACAAGGGTGTGATGTATCATCAATACTGCAAATACAAGTAAAATCTGTTAGGGAGAACTGGGAACCAGGTAGAAAATGCTGAGTTTCTGTAGCTCCATTGACCAAAATGTTCTTGGTTAAAAGCCAGGAAATCTCACACAGTGCTCTGAAACAGTCCTTAGCTGCTGTTAGCCCAGTTGTCGTATTTGGTCTGGATCTTGGACTCTTATCTGCCCCCCTATCACTGACAGAGAAGACCAAGAAGGACATCTTGCTGTTCTGAAAATGCTGTCCAAATGCCCAGTGCCAAAGCTACAACACAGTGGATTTTGGATTGAAGTTGGTCCTGTGCTTATTCCGTGTGATGGTGTGGAAAGTACTTGACATGGCTTGGGATGTTGCTCTGCTGTCTTAGGACTGAACACTGTAGATATGAGACATATTTCTTTGTGGTAACAATTTTAATTTAGCAGGAACTCAAATGGGCAGAAAAGATGAGAAATAGCCCACGTATGGACCACTGACTTTTATTTGGGAATCATCCTTATCAATTAATCTTTCTGCTTCCACAGGTCATTTGCTTTTAGTAATGATACTTTTTTTTATATTTCTGTGAATTCTTGTTATTTCTAATAAGCTACTGGGTTAGCTGGATCCTCCTGGATCAGTCACAGCTGGTTCCATTCACAGCGGCTCCAAATGCCTGATTTTCTTGTAAATTATTTGTACCTTCTTGGAGACTGAGAACAATTTTTTGTCTTATATACCACCATTACAGCTTCTCTCAGAGGAACTTGGCTCAAGGTCACCTGTCTGCCCATTTTACATTACTTTTTAAACTCACAGCCAAAATTTTTTCAAAAAAGAAAAAAGGTTTGTGATAAGATTTTTGCCATATAGAGAAATTTATGGAAACCTAGAACAGTAAAACTGCAAATTGATTTGTGTGCTATCTTGCTTTTACTGATGCAGTGGGATAGAAGAAAGTCTACTTTTGGGATGGCTTTGTTTTTCTGTTCTGGACCTGTGGATATTTCATAGTTATGCATGTAATTTCTTTTAAGAGATCCAGGAAACCAGCTAGAAATTTGTTTCAGTTGTGAAATGTGAATTTTACTTCAGATGCCATCTGTAAACTCTGTGAAGAAAACTTACATTAAATCAATGTAGCCCGAACTTGAGGCAGTGGAGCAGGCTGCAGTGTGTGTCTGTAGCTGCACTCCTGTGTGTGATGCTTCTGTTCTCTTCCTTACCAGGAGAGATCCCAGCAGGTGGGACTCACTGCTCTACTCTCACACCAGGCTCTCCACAAATATGACTCATGATGCAGTTCACACTGCCAGTATTCTCTTTGGAAAAGGAAAACTCTTCTTCTCCTTCTTCTTCTTCTTCTCCTTCTTCTCCTTCTTCTTCTTCTTCTTCTTCTTCTTCTTCTTCTCCTCCTTCTTCTTCTTCTTCTTCTTCCTCTTCTTCTTTTTCTTCCTCTTCCTCTTCTTCTTCTCTTCTTCATCATCATCATCATCACAGAAATAATAATAATAACAATAATAATAATAATAATAATAATAATAGTAATAATAGTAACAACAAGTACTTAATTTGGGGTTGGTGTGTCCTGTGCCCAGCTCACCTTTGCAGGAGGCAGGGACGAGTCAAGTTTCTTCTTTGGCCCTGCACAGCCAGGTAACAAATGAACAAATTCTTCTCAGTGGAAGGGAATCACAGAGGCGCTTACAAGGAAATATCCAGAGAGCCTTAAAGGAGCAATAAACACATCCTTTTCCCTTCTCTACCCCAGTCCAAACCAATTGGCTCTCATTTTTTGGTGCCCCAGGCAGCTTCTCTGCTTCCAGCAGCCTTTTTCAGGAGGAATGTGAGGGTTTTCTGAGTGGTTGTGCCTCTGAGGGCTGCCTCTGGAGTAACACAGTTTATGCTTTCCCTTTTATTCAACGCAATGTCTAAGGGCACCATCCAGTTGATAAAAACAGTAAGAAGAGTAATTAAAAAGAATAAAATAATGTGGTGTTGCTACTAACCATCATCTAAAATTATAACAGTCTGTAATGTACTCTAATTATCTAATTAATTACATCAATAATCATTAATTAATGCATATTTTAAGAGATTGGAAAAAATGTTCTTTCAAAGTGCTTCACTATCAGTTGGAAAAAATGTGCTTTCAAAGTGCTGCACTATCAACTGTCGGGCTGTATCTGTGATTTGACACTTAAAATGCTCACCAGAAAAAAACACCTCCCGTCTGTAGCACAGCAGATTTCCTGAGGGGCATGCAGAAGTCAAAAGACATTACTTTCCTGCAGTGACTAGGAAAATCTTGAGATCACTCGAAAGAGTGTTGGGGAAAGACTGGCATTTTCCTTTTGGCCATGAAGATGCTTTGGATAATATACTCATCCTATTCACCACTTTGCAAATTTGCTCAGAAATGTTTCCAAACAATGACTAAAGTGTCTCTAGAACAACCTGAGTATATAAGACTACCATTGTGTCTGGAAACACCTCAAATATTTGTCTAAACTGGAACAGACTTTTGATTTTTTTTAAAATACATATTTATTAATAGGAAAACTTTGTGGTAGCATATTTTTTCTTTACACAGGAGAGCTTCCTTCCTGCTTGAGTATGTGTGCTTATTGCTGAAGTGCACTGTAAATTCTGTGCTTTTTCTGCATAGAATGAGTCTCTTCTAAGTTTGCAAAAGACCACAATTTCTATTCATGGAGTTGCAACAGTCTTATGAATATGCCATAAAAACTATCACATAATATCTCTCAGAGCCTTGAGTGGGGATGGCTATCCTAAACCAGCCATCAGTCCAGGATGATTGTTTCTTCTCACATGCAGGCTGGAAACTGTGTGTTTTAATCTCAGTTAGGCCATTGCAGGAGGTGTGAAATCACATTCCATCAGCTGCAGGGGTGACTGTGTGCAGGAGCTCAGGCTCTGGGTCAGTGCTGTGCTGGCTGGCACTGAGGAGCACTCTCTTGGGCCAATGTGGTGGGGCATGTTTTGAATTTTACTTGTTCTTTTCTGTGAATTATTTCCAGAAAGTTTAATGTAAAATGGCTAGTTGTTTGTACCCCTCTCCTGTTCCTTTCCTTGGTTCATCCCCAAGTTGTTTGTCAGATATTTGTTAAGTGTCAATCATTAGTTACATAACCCTCTGCTCCTGTCAGTCACTCTGGGGCCTCCCCTTGCGTCCAGAGAATTCCAAGAGAGGTGTCGAGTGATGGGGCAGAACCAAGGGGGTCTCCTCCTATTTGGTTATGATTTGATGTCACACCTGTATGTCATGTTCAGAGTCACTCCTGACTTTCTGTTACTGCTTTGTCACTGTACCCATCCCTGAGACCCGTCCCCCTTTATAAGTTGCTCCCCTCACATTCTCAGGGTCTCTTCTGACACAGAGCCCTGGGGTGAGGATCCCCTGATCCAATAAACTCTGTAGCCCTGTCTCTGAAGAGTCCCTTCTTCTATCTCCTGCCTTTGCCATGTCCCTGCTTTTGGTCAGCCCAGAACCCCCAGTGTCATCGTGGTGCCAGGGCTGGCCGAGGTGGGTGGCACAGGCAGCTGCTACAGGCCATGGCTTAGCAGTTTATTTAGGGCTTGGCTGGGTGCTGCAGTGGGCACTGGCAGCCTCTGATTCCTGTTTAGGAGATGGTGGTTTCCATAGACCACGCTCAAGAGAGAGCAGCCTTCCAAGGCAATAGGACAAAGGTAAGAGGGGAAGCAACAGTTATTTCATTAGATGTCCAAACTATTGTCTTTCTCATCCTGTTCCCAGGGTTGGGGGAAGTAATGCATGATAAGGAATGAATGATGCATAAAAAAGCATCATAATTGTTTCTGATTTATATAAATTACAGATAAGCTGAAGGCTGCTTCACAAAAGGATGCTGGAATTGACAAGATTTTGTGGATGGGATGTTGGACACTTAGTTCCAAAGGACACTTGTTCTGTTCATAAACATTTTTTCAACTACCTTTTATGTTTACTAGAAGCTGGGCTGGCTTTGTGTGGAGCAGGGGCTTGTTTTCTATTTTCTGATTTCTAATTTCTCTGAAAAGTTAGGTGTTTATACAGTACTGAAAGTACTCTTAACAAAAAGAGAAAGGTTCAAAGTGAGCCAGCCTCTCCCCTCCCTATTTTTTCTCTCCTAACCAAGCAGACATAGTTGATTGCATCTTATCTATACCTGAACACATTCTATTTAATCAAGATTAAACTTGCTTTTGCAAGTTGTAAAAATCTGTCAATGGAAAAATTAAAAACAGTGTGATTTTTATTTGGGCACTATTTACCAAAAGCTACAAAACATTAATAAAACTTACTTATTAGACAACAAAATATATTTGTTAAAACAAGCTCTTTCTCAAGGGCTCTCAGCTCAAAGAACAAGGTATATGTTAGACTGACAGGAAGCAGGAAAATCAGAGGAGCAAAGAGGCAGAACAGAGAATTTTATGTATATAAATCAGTAAAGAAAAAGAAGCTTTTTCAAGAAACAGCTTAAAAGGTAAGAAGATGCTCAGTTGGACTATGGCTTTTCAAAGGAAAGAGAATTTCATGAGTCTAAATCCTATTTTATTAGTCATGGACCTTATATTTTTCCCTGATGTTATAAAAAAAAATGCATAAGATCAAATCTGTAACCTCAGTAACAACAACAACAAAAAATTCTTCCTAGAGCAGTTGTAATGATTCAGTATAGAAGCCCTGAGTAATAACTTCTGGGTTTCTGACATCATCTAGGTTCCTGGGGATGAGTAAGCTGGGTTAATTAGGGAACCAAAATCACTCAGGAGAATTGGAGAATCTTCTCTTTGCAAGCTCAGTCACACCTGAACCCAGGACAGCAAGTTCTGCTCTCCACTGCTCCCACCTTTCTCTCACTCACACATATTGGCAGCTGTTGGGATTTTCCTTTGGCAGCTGGGGAGCTGAAATACTGCAACATGTAATCTCCTTGTAATTTTCTACTTAGCTGAGCTTGCCACAAGGCTAAAGGAAGATGGTTTGGGTTTTTTTTGTTTTCTTTTCCCAGAGAAGATTTGGAATCTATTTTTTTGTGAGCAAGACTTTACTCTCAGCGTGATAAACTTTTGAGTACTTTTGGAAAAATATTCAGGAGCACTGCTGTGCCAGTTTCTCCCCGTATGGGCAGGTAACCCATAGATAATCCTCACAGCAGCTCTGCTCTGGGGGAGAAAGGCTGTCCTGGTCAGAATGGGTCATTTGTGGCTGGCTCTTCCCTTCCTGCTGCTTTAAGTCCCAGGGCAGCTGCTTGTGGTCCTGCTTTATCCTAAATGTCTGTGGCAGGCATCAGCACAGTGCTCTGGGACCAAGGGGAGATGGTTTTGGTAATGAGAAGTGGAGAATCAGAGAAAGGGCATAAGCACTTCTTTTTTACTGTATATTTAACCGTGTTGGGAAGAATGGCCAAATGGCTCTGGATTTTGAACTTTTTTGGTGGTTTCAGCCTACAGACATCTGAAGCAGCTTTGAACTTTGTCTGGTGCTTGAGTGGCTCAGGCAGAGATTGCTGAGGCTCTGCTTACCACAGCTCAGATATGGAACAGCTGTTAAGCTTCTGGTTTTTTGTAACATTGTTAATATAATTAGGTTGCATACAATTCACTGTTCCAATCTAATTTTTCAGTAATGCTGCTTTTGACATTCTGTAGTGAACATTATCATCCCTCTATACAGCTGAAATTTGAACATCTTTTTCTACCACTGAATGGTTTTATTGCCTTTTCTTTTAGAGAAACATATCTTTTTAAAAATTTCATGTCATAAGAGAGAACGTTCCCAAAACATTCCTACTGCATACACATTCAAAGAGTTCTCTGTTCAAAAGCAGAAGCCTAATTGTTAGTGAGTCACTTTCAATGTCTGATTCTTTTAGATATACTGCAGATGAGATCTAGGCAAAGATAAAAGGAATTTTAATCCTGAATTGAGGAGAGCAGCTTTACAGTAATTGCTCGACCACACACGAAGTTATTGTTTTAAAATCTCCTTTGAAAAGCACAGATTTCCCTGTTTAATGTAACCCTTACTCCAGTTGGGTTTGATTCAGGATAAATGGTTTGGCTTTTTCTCTGCAGGTGCAACTTGATATTGGCACATGTACAATGGTTCTAGTGCTGTGTTCCTGATTTTCTTTATGTCTTTCCATCACCTGCTGATGCAGTATTTCCTCCATTTTTTTCCTCCTTGTGTAAATACTCAGTGACCTCGTGTCATCCCCGTGCACAGGAGAGGAGTGCAGGGCAGCTGGCAGCCTTACACGTGGTGCTGTTCCCTCCTCCCCTGCCCGCCCCCCAGATTGAATAGTTCTTAATGAAATTTGCATATTCATGAAAATAAAGCCTTAAGCACAGGAAACCAACATGCAGAGTTGCACTAATATTTTAAGGTCTATAGTTCAGGATTTTTTCACGTGCAAACTGTTCCCATGGCTGTGTCTGTGTTAGTCCAAAATTAGTCTTCCAACAATTGCCATGTGCTTTTAATGTGCAGCACAATGACACCTTTTGTGTACGTTTTGCCATTCCTGCTGGTCTCACACTAGTTAGTAATGTGCATAAAGTTTGGTAACCTTCACCCATCTATTGTGTGAATGAGGTTCCTCATTTCACAGATATGGACAGATTGACTGACTTCTCATAAGCAAACAAAAGTTGTGTTACAGAGCCAGAAATTCTTCCTCTGACTGCTAATCCAGTACTGAGCAGCGTGGGTGGGAGAGGATTTTGCTGTATGTAACGTCTTCTTTGGAAATTTGTACAGGAGCTTTGCAGTTCTTCAAGGACAAATTAACAGCAGCAGTCTCCTGATTTTCCGATTTTGTCCAGCTTGCGTATGTGAATTGTGTGACCAGTGTAGAGTGCAAACCTTGGGATTCCTGTTCTGCAGGCATCCCTTGACTCTGTATCAATACTTCTGAGAAAGAAGTATTTCTTTGAGGGATTTTTTGCCTCATCTCTTTAGAAGTCTCCCAAAGGAAACACCAAACCCTCCATATTCCCATTGTCCTCATTATTGTAAAACTCAATCGCTAGAAATTAAGTCTGGTATTGCTTGTCCTAACTCAGCACACATGGAAAATAGTGTACCTATTTCCCTTCTCCTGTGACCTTTTCTCTCATTTTCATATTTGCACACACTTGCAAGACCACTCAAATAACAGCTTTCTTACCAAATAATGCCAGTCCTTCAGCTGTTCCTTGCAGTAGATTTCCAGATGCCCACTCTTTCCTATTGTTTTCCTTTGGAGTTTCTCTCCTTTCCAATTCATGGAGGTGACCTCCTTCTTCATCAGTGTTCCCAGAAAGTCCCTCCACTTTGTAATGACTTCATCACATACTCTGTGACAGAACTATCAGCCAACATATGAACTCTAAAGCATTTGGCGTGAAGCAAAGCAAAAAATTTCACATTGGTTTCTGAATTTTATTGACATCCACTTAACCATTAAGTTGTATTTGCAGATTGCTTTATACCCTCCTTATGCCTTTGTCCATCAATCCCCATATCTGTATAGTTCACTGGTTTTGATCATCCCTTTGATTCCTCTTTTGGATTCTTTTGGTAGCAATACTTTCCCTGGTTTTGTGTTTTTAGTGAAACTTTATATATACCTCTGTGTTAGTTTTCCCAAATTTTCTTATTTTTATAAGAAAAAATGTCTCCTTTGATTTCTCTTAATTTAGCTTTACTCATTTGGGAATGTCTGATCATAACCTAAAAACAAGTGAGGAGCACAATAAGAATGTCACAGCTGAACAGGGACATTTTCAAGTTCTTCTGTCCAGGATGTGTAATTGGCATGTTACGCTATGAACATAAGCAGAAAATCATCTCTGAACCATCTTTGAGCATCCTCCTTACACCTTTCCACTGCATCTGCTGCCATCATCGAAAAACTATGCAAACTTAGTGTTCTTCTATTTCCATTTTGGAGAGGTTCAGGTTGCATCTACACAGAATTGGTTTACTTTAACTAACGCATGTGGCATTGGCACTGGAGGCATAAATCTAAGCTTTTGGTATAAGAATTCAAACTTTCTTCATGTTTTAGTAGTAAGAATAAAGTTAACATGAGAGTGCAGCACTGGTTTGCAATCACAGCTCCTTTTTGGTGTACAGGCATAGTCTACAGAATTAGAAGAGAGAAATTTCTCTCTACAGTGTTGTTAATTTTCCCCGTATTTTTATTAATCATAAATTTTTAAAATGAGAGTATGTCATCTGAATCTCCAAAAAGAGTACTCCAAAATTTTAAAATTTATCTCTGAATAAAGAGAGTAAAGCCTGCATGAATTTAACTTTTTCTCTGCAAGCCTTCAAATATCCTGTCTTCAGCACATGACCAGGTCATGTTCTGTAGCTAGTCTACTTGTGCTTTCTCCACCCATTTGTTTTCTCTTTGATCACATTCTTGCAAAAGAATGGAAGAAAAGCAATATAAAGATGATGGTCTTTCTTTCACATAATCTGTGATTGTGATTTTATCTAATAACTTGTCTAACAGCTTTGTTTTCAATTCAAGCTTTAGAAAAATATAGCTAAGTCAAATTGATCTCATGACTGCCATGTAAATGAGCATTGGCATCTCCCCTCACTCTGCTGAGAGAAGATCAATTTTTAAGCTGGGTCATTTAGTCATAGCTTAATATAGAGAAAATCGACTGGTGGAAACATTTATTGTCTCATACAGTGAAAAAAAAAATACATGAAACTTCAGCCCTGGTAATAACATCAGTGGTTCTTAAAGGCTGAGGGTTTTGGCTTACCACTAACACAGTTGCCATCAAGTCAACTGAAAGTCTCATGCTGCCTCCAGGAATACTTATAGCAGACTTTTAGGTAAGAGTATACAACATATGTATTATTCCTTCACTCTCAGTAAATATATAACTTCTCTTTCTCGTGCTATTTCCTTGAAAGGGGCCAAATATAGAAGATGACTCTTTAAAAAAAAGGGATTGTAACATGAAAGAGAGAATCTAGAATGCTGAGAGGATATTTTTTAATATAAAACTGTATTTTCTGATCCTACCTTCATAATTTTGTTTACTTCTCAGACCAATACATTGCAGGGCTGCTGATCTGAATATCAGCAGGTTAAAAGTATATGTTCAAGAAGTTTGTTATTTTTATTTCAACTCAAAAGTGTGTGCATCATAGCTATATTTCTTCTAATGATATTTGACTAAAGATAAAATATTGTTTCAGATAAATAAAGGGAAACATGATTGTAAAAAATGCCCAATTTTTTGAGGTTTGAATACAGTTAAAGGCTTTTTTTACTGATAAAGAAATCATAAAGAAAATAAAAAGAATACTGTTGAAGA